>NC_072404.2:128222000-128546500 GCF_028858775.2 Pan troglodytes | reverse complement strand
CTGCTAGGTATTTCTTTTGATCTAAAGACATCATAACAAGTTACTTGGGAGTGTAGTTAAACCATTGTGGAAGACAGTGAGGTGATTCCTCAAGGATCTAGAACTAGAAATATCATTTGACCCAGCAATCCCATTACTGGGTATATACCCAAAGGAATATAAATCATTCTACTATAAAGACACATGCACACGTATGTTTACTGTGGCACTGTTCACAATAGCAAAGACTTGGAACCAACCCAAATGCCCATCAATGATAGACTGGATAAAAAAAAAAATGTGGCACATATATACCCTGGAATACTATGCAGCCATAAAAAAGGATGAGTTCATGTCCTTTGCAGGGACATGGATGAAGCTGGAAACCATCATACTCAGCAAGCTAACACAAGAACAGAAAACCAAACACCTCATGTTCTCACTCATAAGTGGGAGTTGAACAAAGAGAATACATAGACATAAGGAGGGGAACATCACACACCAGGGCCTGTCAGGGGTTGGGGGGCTAGGGAGGGTTAGCACTGGGAGAAATACCTAATGTAGATCACAGGTTAATGGGTGCAGCAAACCATCATGGCACATGTATACCTATGTAACAAAACTGCATGTTCTGTACATGTACCCCAGAATTTAAAGTATAATTTTTTAAAAAAGTTAAGCTCCCTGGGTTACTCTTTAGGTCTCAGTTCCGCTATGACCTCCTCAAAGAGGCTTTCCCCCTTCAGCCAATATAAATAAGCCCCTTTACCAACATTCTCTGTCTCTTGCCTTCTTTTTTACAGCACATGTTATTGTTTATCCTTATGCAATATATTTATTTATTGACTGGTATGCCAACTAGACTGCAAGCTCCATGAGGGCAGAGATTTTTCCTATCTTGTTCTCCACTGTACCATCAGTATGGAGAACTATATGTAGCCCAAAGTAGTCCTTTAATATTTGTTGAATGAATTAATTAAAATTAAACATATTCTCTTCTATATAAATATGTTTTGTGCATTACAAAGCACATTAAAAATATTAGGGGCTGTAAAATAAATGCACTCATAATATATAAAATAAAATGAAAACTGCACTCAATGCCCCCTTGCCTTGCTCCCTCCCGCAATTCAGCCTCACTGTGGGTTCACTAAGCCTCCTCTTAGAATCAACATTTTTTTCTCTTTATGTTTTTTCTTTATAACTTTTCTCTCTCTTAATTTTATTGTTAATTTCATTGTAAATTATAGATTAATTTATAGTTGATTAAATATTTCTTCTATTTTCTCACTTATTAATAGAGAAAAAAGGTTAAAACTTCTATCTACCTCTAGGGTTCATAACAAGCAGGTATAATTGTGTCATGACTCCAAAAATAGGTGTTAATTCCTACATTGACAGGGACCATGTGGACCACAGTTTAATTTCCTTAGAAATTATAGTAAACCTTTTTATAGATACAGATGATACAGATCTAGATAGATAGTACTAAGCTATACCTGTTGAAAGAGTAACAGAATTTAATTCATATTTCTTTCTTTAGGGTCCTTCAATTCTTTGAATTACTATGTTCTATTATTATTTTATGTTTCCAGCATTATTTTAATAAATATTAATGCAACATTCCTAGTGTGATTTTAAATCATACATAGAAAAAGTTTAGTGATAATCTACCTCTGCCTAAATTGATAAAGTTGTCTTTTATCAAAATAGTTTTCTGCATTATATTCTTGTTTTTGAACTGCCATCATTTTAACATTCTCCCAGTGATTGAATGTCTGTTTGACAACTACTTTACAGAAATATAAATTTGTTTTTCTCACCTCACACTTACTGCTAACTAGGTGAATGGATGCTGGGCATGATACTAGAAAATAGAGGTAGTCATTTGGTTTTTATAAATCTTCCAAAATACACCTCATTCTGGTTATGGCTTAGTAGAGTCTCCCATCAGTGCTATCATTAATGTGATAAATAAAATAATTAAATATTACTAATTATTTTTGCAATACAAAAATAGATAATATCCAATTTCAGAGGGCCTAGGCTTCCTGACTTCCTAGTGAATGCCGACGCTTTTTAATGCCAACATTTGTGGAATGAAAGTGTTGAAGGAGGGTTCTCTTTCAAGCTTTAACAAAGCCCAAATTTCAGTAAAATAAAGTTAATGTCACTTTGTTAATTACACATAATTCATATTATCAACTTCTAATACAATCTTTGAAGAAGTCAAATAGCATCAGCTTACCCTTTAACACTATCTGCACCCTTTTTAATTAATTACATCTTTAAAATATTGACTTCCAAAGCTAACATAATTCTTTCAGGATTCTTCTGTACTGATCAGGGAATTAGGCTTTGTATTTTTCATAATATAAAAGAAAAAAATGAACTTTGAGGTCAAAAAGATCATGTTTTTAATCCTCTCCTTTCCATTTAACAAGGCATTAATCAATTAACCTATATGAAGTACACTAATGTTCTTCATATGTGAAAGTGTGGACAACACCCAGCTTCAATGGTTTGTGTGAGCATTATGGAAAACATTCATGACACAGGAAAGCACCCAGCATTACCTGGTACTCAGTAGGCATGCCATAAGTATGTCGTGCTTGAAGGGATCACTGTCACAAAATGTGAAATGAGGTTACGACATAGAACTTTTTAAAAGGCTACAAAATAGCAAGTCTGGATTCTAGGTGCTAGGAACCCCAAGATATCCATTTACTGATTTCAAGGGGAAAAAATGTAGTTGTAGAAATAAATGTGTGAGAATAAAATCACAAGAAAATGCAATAAGAATGTTTACCTAGATACTTTATGAAATTGACCAGATATTTTGGTTTTATGTGGATGTAGCCATGTCCATCTTTCTAATTCAAAATTCACTTACTCTATGTATAGATTATGCAAACTGTTGGTTCATTAATTGGGCTCTGAAGTCAGTATCACTCTAGGGAACTACTAAAAGGATGAGAAGATCGGAATCTGGTTCATCACTCCTCACCCTGTTCTACAACAAGCAAAGATGTCCTGACTTTAGCATCTTTACATAATGGGGTTCAATTCAACAGCTTATTAATTTAAAAGTTGTCCAGAGCAAACAAATAAAAGTTGAAAGTCACTAATAAGAATGATTGTTTCACTTAAACCAGGCAGAGGAAGACAAATATCACATGTTCTCACTCGTATATGAGAGTTAAAAAAGTTGATCTCATGGAGGTAGAGAGTAGAATGATGGTTACCAGAGACTGGGAAGTAGGGAATCTAAAAAGAGATTGGTACGAATGTACAAACACACAGTTAGAAAGAGTAAGTTGTAATGTTCAGTAGCAGAGTAGGTTTACTATAGTTAATGACAATGTATTGTATATTTCAAAATACCTTAAAAAGGGGGTTTGAAATGTTCCCAGATTATAGAAATGATAAGTGCTCAAGGTGATGGACAACTCAAATCCTCTGATTTGTCATTACACAGTCTATGCATGTCACAAAATATCACATGTATTCCATAAATATGTACAAATATTTAAATTAATAAAATAAGTAAAAATAAATCTTATCAGACAACTCAAAAAAGAATTGTTTCATTAAAGCAAACTATTCAAATTTAAATATCATAGAATTATTGCACATATCATCTCCAAATTTTAGCAAGGGTGTTATAGGAAGCCTCTCCGCACATGTGACCTTTGAGCTCAGACATGGAGAATGGAAAGAAACCAACTATTCCAAGAGCTCAGGGAATAGCATTCCAGGTAGAAGGAATAATTCCTGCAAAAGCTCGGAAACAGTAAAGTGTAGAAAACAGTTTCATTGAAGAAAAAAGGTAGCCAGTGTGAGCCAGTGTGGCTGACGTATCGCAGACAAAAAGGCAAGTGGAACAAGATGAGACTGGAAAGGGAGGTAGTTTTGAGATTGTGCAGGCCCTTGTAGGTCATAGTAAGGAGTTTGGATTTTATTCTACATTCAAGGAAAAGTCACTGAAGGCTATGATTAGGGGAGTCTTCTTTAAAAATTGCTGTGGCTTTAGTATGATAATGAATTTGAAGGGAGCAAGAGGAGAAAATGAACAAGTTTAAAGGTATTAGTATAGTGAAAGAAAGAGATCATGGTGTCTTAGAGTAATAGCAGTGGAATTGCAGAGCTATGGATATATTTTGCAAGTAGAATCTTCACAAACTTGCTGGTGGATTGGATGAGGTAGATACAGAAAAGAGAGAAACTGAAGATGATCCCTCTTTATTTTGTGAGCAACATGTGGTGCCATTTACTGAGATGGTGATTTCTGGAGGGAAGACAAGTCTGGGAAAACAATCAAGGTTCTGCTTTGGACACACTAAGCTTGAGATGCCTGTTTGACAACCCAATAGATCAAGTAGGTAACTAGGAAATAGAAGAAGGAGAAGAAGGAGAAGGAGAAGGATGAGGAGAAGAGGAGGAAGAAGAACTAAGAATTATTGGGCACTTTTACTATATACGAGATACTGTCTGAAGTTCTTGGCATGTATTAAGTCATTTACCCTCAAAACAGCTTATGAAATAAGTACTTTTAGTATTATTAAATACAATTACTAGTATTTCTATTGTATTACAGGGGAAATTTAGGCACAAAGAGAGTAAGTAACTGGATCAAACAAGTAGTAAATGGTAGAGCTGGGAACCAAGTCCACTCAGTCAGGCCCTTGAGCCCATCATCTTAACTTCTACACCCCATGGCTTCTAGGACTTGTGGCCCAGGAGAGCAGCCTCAGTTGTAAATAGATATTTGTGAGTTCTTAATTAATAAACTTTTTAATCCAAAATATATTTATCAAGCACCTGCTATATGCTCACAATGCATCGGATGGTAATAAAGGTTTTGATGAAAACAAACACAGTGTAAGGAAAGTAGGAGTGCCTGGAGTTGGGGTGAGTGTTGTGTAATACAGCGTAGCCAGGGATGGTCCCTCTGAGGAGGCGATATTTGAGCACAAAGATGAAAGAAGTGAAGATGCAAGCTGTGCACGTATCTGATGAGTGAAAGTGTCACAAACAGAAAGAACAGTAAATTCAAAGGCCCTGTGGCAGAGGCATGCTTAGCATGTTTAAATATCAGCGAGGTAGCTAGGGTGGCTGGAGTAGCATAAGCTAGGGAAAATATTAGGCTGAAGATATACTAAGTAATCAGATACTATTTAAGCCATCTAACTAGATGAGATCACCTATGGAGAGTGTTTAGAAAAGAAAACCTAGCCCTGAAGCATTTTTTATTTAGAAGTCAGATAAAAGAAAAGAAACTGCAAAGATAGAAGGAAAGCTCTGCAAACAGGAGAAACAGCGGAAGAGTGTGATGTCAGAAAAGCTAATAGCAGAGAGTATTTTAAGGAAGTGATAAATTGTTCAATGCTTCTGACAAGTCCAACAAAATGCGGATAGAGTCAGGTCCATTAGATTTGGCAACATAGAAGCTGTTGGTGATCTTGACAAAAGTAGGTCCATTGGAATGGTAGAACGAGGATGGGCTTTATTATCAAACTAAAGCCTAAATTCTTGTTTTACCATTCATAATTTCATGTACCTTTCATAGGTTCCGTAAGGTGAACCTACTTTTGTCATCTGTAAAGTAAGGTAAAAACATTCCTCTCGGCCAGGCACAGTGGCTCATGCCTGTAATCGTAACACTTTGGGAGGCCAAGACAGGCCAAGGTGCTGGAGCCCAGGAGTTCAAGACCAGCCTGGGCAACACAATAAGACCCCCATCTCTACAAAGATTTAAAAAATTAACTGGGCATGTTGGAACATACCTGTGGTCTCATCTGCTCAGGAGGCTGAGGTGGGAGGATTACTGGACCCTGGGAGGTCACGGCTGCAATAAGCCTTGATTACACCACTGCACTCTAAACTGGGCAACAGAGTGAGACCCTGTCACACACACACACACACACACACACACACACAAAATCCTCTTACAGAAATGTGATTAGTGATAATGTATATAAAGCATCAAGCCACTCTCTGATCCTGGCCTTTTTTTTAACCAGCCTTAGTAACTGAGCTTCTGCTTGTTTCCAAGGCCCAATTCTCATCTTGTGTTCTGTTAGAAATTGCAGGGATTCTTTTAAAGAGTGGAAATATGATGACATAGAATTAAGGACTCAGAAATACCTGAATATCATCATTGGCCAGAATTCTCTCCAGGCTATGTCCTTTAGGAAAAGAGAGTAAAGCATCTTATGAGATGAAGCTCCTAAGGTGCTCAGAGGCCACACGCCTCAAATGGAGATGAAAAGGAGCAGGGCAGAGACATTCCCCCTGTGCCTCCCATGGCTGATTGGGGCAGCGGTGGAAGAGGGGAACTAGAATAGGGTTAGGTCCAGGACCATGGAAGGATAAAAGCCTCTGAAGAGAGAAAAAATGGCTATAGCTACTTTAAAGGAGCCCATGTCTTATTCTGGAAGGAAGAAACAAGGTAATTCATGCCCATCTGTGTTCTTTTAAAAAAAAAATTTTTTTTTGAAAGTTCTACCTTCTTGCACTATGATGGAAAGAGGGCCTTCGAATTGTATCTATCCCTGACAACATTCCTTCTTACGGTGAAACCTGTACCTGGGTATGGGAGCGGGGAGTGCAGGGGGATGTGGAGGGTGCAAGAATAGAAAATAGCCTTGGGCTCCCCCTAGAGGTCTGTATGCTCCAGTTTGCTTAACCAGATTTCTGCCTTGTTCTATGACTAAATAGCTACTTTAATAATATTCTTAGAACTAGAAACCTGCTACACACTTTCCATTCTTTTCCCTTTCCACCATACCCGCATTTAAGTTTCCCCCAAAATCCAGCTCTGAAGCCATGCCTTGCATACTTGAAGATTTACTGGCAAACTCCTTAGATACCAACTGCCTGCCTGCCTTGACATCTGAGATTATTGATGCTGAATTCTCTCTTATTGCATATTCTCACTAATTACTGTTTTGAAGCCTCCAGAGAGGACTGTTTGCCTACGTATTGACAGAGATTCTAGATATCAATTCAGCCTCCTATGCTGGATTTCTTCCCAGCACCTGCTCCAATCTAATTTCAGATTTCTAAAATTCAATCTAATTTCAGATTTCTGTTCTTTCTATACAGCACTGTCCTGTTGCAGTGAACGTGCAAAAACTGACCATGTCCTAAGCTGAATCTGTGTTTATTCTTGCAATTGGCTTGAAAATGTTGTTTGCCATTAATGAAAAATGTAAAGCAATGATTACTTTAGACTGGGAGACCCTGGATAGCAGGGTTATGCCTTAATTATCTTTAATCTCTAGGATCTAGCCCACCACCTGGCATATAGTAGATGCTCAGTAGATGTTTTCAAAGGAACAGAATAAATTAATTCACTTTCAGGCATTTATGAGCTAAGCTCAATGTCACGGGGATAATAGCATAGTTGTGTCTAGCTGACTTTACTTTTGAAGCTGTTAATGTGAATCCAACAATTTTTCCAAATTTTCAACAATTAAACTAGCTTACTATAGGCTTTTTCTAGTGCCCTTTCTAAAAAAATTAAAAAGAGAAGCCAGTCTATAAATATGAGGTTCAAGGATAGTCACTGACATCCTTTGAGGACTTGAGGACATGTCGTGAGTCATGAGGTGAAAGGAACTGAAAGTGAACCCTGGAATAACAAAACTGCCCACTTTTTAAGGAAAATGGGGTTTTCTCTAGTGTGGTAATGCCTTCACGACATTCCTTAGGCAATTGAATGATCATTTCTCAAGGATTTCTCAAGAGGAAGAAAATAGGTCAATAAGAGAGCTCTGTCCATTTGGTAAGAAGTTACCTCAAATTCCATGTGAATGTTTGCACTTAAAATATAATTATTTTTAAATGACAATTCTAAATATTAATGTGAGATACTGGTAAAAAAGTAGTCAGTTATACTTAGATAATTTACAAAGTTATGTCACAAATATCTTCATTAAAACTGGCAAAAACAGCAAAAATGCATCTACCTAAGAATTACTATAGGCCTAAAATACCATATTTGTTGCATGAGTATGATATCAGCCACTGATGTTCAAAAATAATTCAAAGAACGAGTTGCTATTTTTTTAACAAAAGTCCATTGATTTGCCTGGTTTTCTTTTTATTCAACAAATTTCACAACTACTTTGTTAGTCACTGATAATACAAAAAGGAGAAGGGACTGCCCCTAGCCTAAAGAGTTCTCACTCCAGTTAAGTAAAAAATTATACCTTGTGATTATTATCTCATATTTTACTAAATTAGTTAAGCTGACCAGCTAATTGGTGTTAAATAGACACAATCAACTTGTGTCTATTTAAAATTTGTTGTGCAACATATGGGTTATCTATATTGTGTATTTCTCCTCCTTCTTAGCCCTGCTGCTCAGTTTTGTTATTTTACTACTTAGTAACATACTCATTAGACAATGGACTCAGAAAACCGTAAGAAGTTAAATTATTCTTCAACTGATGGATTACGAAAAAAGACCTGCATGCTTAACTGATAAATATAAATGTATAAGATGCTTTTGGATTACTATAAGAAAAGGTAAAAAGAAATGTGAAGGAAAGATATAAACCAAAAACTCACAAAAGAAAAAAGGTTCACCTCATTACTAGTAAAATAGATGTAACTTTAAAACAGTAACATGCCATGGGTCACCTGTTCTGAAAACAGTTTTCAAGATTGATAATGTCCGGATGATAAAAATGTGGCAAGAACAGAATTTCATATATGATAGTAGAAACAAACAATCAAGATTATATTTTAGGAAGAGATTTGAGTGATAGGTCTCAAAATTTTAAATTCGTATGTCATGTACCCAGTAATTCAACTCTAGAAATCTACCCTATAGAAATATTTACACCAGCTCTCAGATAAGAATGTTCATTTGAGCCTTGTTTCTAATAGCAAAATTGGAAATAATCTGAATTGTGATTTACAAAAAGGGAGATGACTGAATAAATTACTGCACAAATCATATAATACTAAGTAGCAATTAAAAGGAATGAGGTTAAACTATGTGTACTGACATGGAATGTTATCCAGCATGTAGCTTTAAGTAAATGGAAAACAAGTTGTAAGTGTACAGTATAATTTCATTTTTGTGATAAATAGAAACCAACAAGCATGTATGTGCATGTGTTTGTTTATGCTTAGAAAAAGTCTAGAAGGATATTTATGATCATTAACATAGGTTCCTTCTGAAGAGTGAGACTGGGGTCAGAGTGGAGGAACAGCTCATGTTTGTATCGTTTGATTTTTTACAAATGCATATTAATTTCACTTTTTAAATGTTTTAACTACTCTTTTCTCCTCCTTTATCAGCAGTTCTGAAAAAAGAAACATTTTAGAGTCTGGATTTAAAATTCAAATCCTGACTTGGCATTTTCTAGATATCAAACTAATACCACAGTCTAAAAAATAGTAGCCATAATCTTTAGGTTCCATGTCTGCATTGACACATATACATGAAGCCTTTGTTCTAAAATCCCATAGTTTGAGACCTGAAGCAGAGAGTGTATACCAGTGAACACTGTTTATGTTGTGTGTGGGGTGAAATGCTATATGCTAAGATGGATAAGCCACAGCCAAGGAGCCCCATCACACAATTCGATGCTACCAGAGCTCAGTAAGTAGAACAGTCAAGACTCCAGCAACCCAATCTTTATGAAGCGTATTTGAGAACTTTGTACACAGATACATTATTTAACTTCAGGATTCTCCATTTAAGGTTATAACCAAATTGCTTCTGTGAAGTATTTTTGGGCTGCTAGATATTTTTGTCTAAAAGAAGTTACTTGTAAAATCTTAAGACAGACAAATTTCGCAAAAATTTTTCCATTAGCATATTGAAAAATGTCACATGTTTTCTCTATCAGATTTCATAAATTGACAGCCATTTTATTAAGTTAAATGACATCAGCTTTAATAATGTTTTTATTTGTCAGTCATTAGATTATTGTTCTATATTTATCTTCTTCCTGAGAGCAAAATGAACAATCAGTACCATATATCTTTTGTCCAGAAAAGTTTCTTGTCTTCCAGGATTTTATTGGATATTCTATAATAATTATAATAGTGACTGTGCTTAAAATTTATTGTGAAATTGCTGAATAACGAACACTGTTCTAAGTGCTTTACATAAATTAACTTATATTTAATCCTCATAACAAACCACAGAGGAGGCACTATTATAGTCCCATTTTATAGAGGAGGGAAATAAAGCATAGAGAAGTTTAGTAACTTCCCATAGTTATACAGCTGGTAACTGGAGAAGCCAGACTTCAAGTCCCAGGAGTCTGGCTCCAGGGTCTGTACTCCACTCCTGACTTCTAGACCATGTTGCCCAACTACCCACAAACCAGAAGTATGTGTGATTGGGAATTGCAAGGCCAGGGTCTGATGAAGGTGAGCATAGAGTGTTGGTATGAGGTATATCACAAGCCTTGCTCATCCCCACCTCTGCATTCTCCACACCCAGAAATTAACAGGGAAGAAAATATAATCCCTTTGCACATATGATCATTTAAAATGTCACATTTTCTGAAGAGTATGGTTTTGTCATTTTGATGCATATTTCCACCTCCTACAAATACAGCATTCACTGAAAAACAAAATTACTCTGAATTATATAAAACTCCTTATCTGATATATCTTGAAACCATAAAATAATAGTAGTAGATCGATTATATTGATCCACACTAAGGCTTCCAGGACACCAGCCTGAGCATACACCCTTCCCAAAGGGAAAATTCCAGGAAATCTCTGACTCCTTGGAATACTCTAAACCAGAGGTTGCTCATTCACACACCAATAGGGTCCAGAAAGCCAGGAAGGTAAATTTAACATGTAGATCCTGTGGAGTATAATATAATCAGCAGTGGGGAAACGTGGAAGTAACTGGAGAGGGCACACTTCACCTAAGAACATGCAGATTTAGTTTTTTAAACACTGAACTAGTCACATAAAATATGGCAGAAATTGTATTCTGCTCTAAACAGAATAGCATAGCAATTTGCCTCTTGGTCCGTCCAATCTGACCAGTTTATTCCATTTCCTGGAGCACTCTGTTACTGTTCTTACTCTTCCTCTGGCCTCAGCTTAATGCCAATCTCCCAACAAATCTTCTCTGACACCCAGCAGATTGGATTAAGTGACTATGGTATATACTTTTCATTATAATTTTGTTAAATTTAATTTTTATTATAATTTTTTGTTCAGAAGCTTGCTATTAACTATCAATCCCTGGAATATAAGATCCCTGAAGGTAGGAACAGAGTCTATCTTGTTCACTCTTAAATTCATTTAGTCATTCAAAAAATAGTTATCGCACTCCTATTAAATTCCAGGTACTATTATTCTAAAAACAAAACATACCAGTGAGAAGACAGCAGGCAAATTCTCTGTACATAAGCCTCATTGGTCTTATTTTAGTGGGAAGATGTGGAATGAATGAGTGAATTAATTAATTCATGAATGTGTGCTTTGTTAGATGGTGATAAGAAATGCAGAGTATAAAGTAGTTAGGGCAGAGGGTGTGCAGGTTGGGAGTAAGGGTTACTGTTTATAAAGGCTGGCAGCGAAGATCTCTCTAAGAAGGTGACATTTTAGCAAAGACATTAAAGAAATTATGAGTAATACATAAAGCTATCTGGGGGAGAGCTTTCCAGACAAAAGGAACATTGAGCCCACAAGTTCTTAAGCAGGAAAGTGCTTTGCCTGATTGAGGAACAGCAAAGAGCATTAGTTTTTGGAATATGCTCAACAAATGAATGAAGTAATTAATGTGTTCTCAAAGACAGAGCTGTTGAGAAGCAAAATATAATCATTTTAATATTACCTTCTCTTCCTTCCCTTATGACAAAAAAAATGCCAATAAAGAATGAAATGACAGAAAGATTAGAGAAGAGGGGCAGGAGGGATCTAGGTACTATAATACATAATTTAGTAAGGATGATTTCATGATTAACTCTTTCACATTTGTTCATTTACATAAAGGCCTAAAATTTGGCATGGCCAAATGATATGTGCACCACAGTGCAGATTTATTTAACACCAGTATATGCACCATTCACCAATATCTAACCATGATTGTTAGACTATTTTTTTACTTTTGAAAAATTGTGCTTCACCTTTTTTCATATGTTTGAGGTATAAGCCTCAAACATTTATATGTTAATTGGCATTATATATTAGTAATTGATCTTTCCTATTCTTCATGTTTCTTATCATTTAAAATGCATTAGTTACCATGGAAGCAATGTCATGGAGTAAGGGCAAACCTGGTGACATCCACAAGTGAAATATGAAATCAATTACCATAATGGCTGTGCAATTTATGGTAGTTACTTAGAAAAGGTTTAGCTGATCTAATGTGAAATAAATATCGTACAATGTGTGGGAAGGTGTGATCACGCATCAAAGTTTCTTTCTCCCACAATCTCAGGTGAATTTTATTACAAGCCACCATCATAAAATGTATGTCTTATTTCAGATACGTTTTTGCCACAGAAATCATCTCAGAAATGGTTCATAGTTTCAGTTGTCCTGAGAAAAGAGTGGCTATGAAATAAAACAGTTTCATTTCCTATAGCTTATTCACTGCTCTTCCACTCCAGGATCCTTGCCTCCTTCCAAGCTGCCCCTCACTCTGAAGTGCTGACCTCCATCCAGTGACTGCTCTGCAGAAGATGAGTCTGCCTCAACTCAGGAGAAGGCACAAGGTCGACAACCACTAAGATGGTGAGATTTTAGAGCACCAAGAACATATCTATATAAAAACATTACCCCTCACCTATGGTTTCTTGTGCATGAAATTCCACCATTTATTTCAGTTTGTTGAGTATCATCTTCCCCCTAAAAAAAAAATAATAAAAAAATAATAACCCTTACAAATTTCAGATCTGAATTTCAGAAATTTGAGACTAGAATGCATCTCAAAGATCTTCATATATTATGGCTGAGGAAACTCGAATCCTGCAGTGAGTAAATGGCTTTTTTAGGGTCAAATATCAAGTAAAGAGCCAAGCTAAATGAGAGAATGACTATCTCCTAACTCACAACAATAAACCTGGAGCACTAGGGACCTGGAAGAGGGATGTGGGGAAAGCAGGAGAAATGGTTGCAGGTAGTGTATTTGGAATATAATTCCAATGAAATGGAATGAAGATCCAGAGAGATTAAAATGGGAAAGAAGGGAAAACCAATGTAAGAATGACTCACGGGTGGTTAAATTTGGAATACTACACAACGGTGAAAAAACACAGCCACTAACACTTGCAACAATATAAGTGAACACTCCAGAATAATATTAAATGCAGGAAATGAGGCCCAAAATAGTATACATGAAATTCAAAAACAAAGAGGGCACAAGGTAGACTTGTGAGGTGCTCAAAATAGTGTATACCTTGATCTTGGTGGTGGCTACATGGATGGATGTATATATATGTAAAAATTCATAAAGCTGTATATTTAAGACATATAAGATTTTCTATAAGTTATGCCCCAATTTTTAATCTATTTTTTAAAAATGTTTTATTGAGTTGGCCAGCTGTATTAGTCTGTTTTGCATTGCTATAAAAGAATACTTGAGACTCGGTCATTTATAAAGAAAAGAGATTTATTTCTGGCTCACAGTTCTGCAGGCTGTACAAAAAGCACAGCACCAGCATCTGCTTCTGATGAGGGTCTCAGGAAGCTTTTATTCATGGCAGAAGCTGAAGGGGAAGCAGGTGTGTCACATGGCAAGAGATAGAGCAAGAGAAAGAGGGAGGAAGTTCCAGGCTCTTTTAACAACAAGCTGTCACGTGAACTCACTCCATTAAGAGTAAGAATTCATCTATTATCATGAGGAGAGAACCAAACTATTCATGAGGGATCTGCACCCAAGACCACACACCTCCCACTAGACCCCAACTCAAACACCGGTGATCACATTTCAACATGAGATTTAGAGGGGACAAACATCCAAACTATATCACCAATACTACAGGAACTGATGCTCAATTCTGCCAGAACCTTTAAGGAGTTGTTTAGAGTGAATCCTAAAACTGCTTACTAGGGGCATTAATTCTCCCCCCACATGAATGAATGACAAGTGGATCCCCAGGTGTCTGCACCATGGACTCAGAAACTCCAAAGCAGAAAGCAAGAGATGCAAAATTCATGCTAGTAAAGAGGCTCTGGCAAGATAAAGATGGACATCTGTGCAGAATTGTTCTCCATGACCATGGCTGGAATCCGAGGTAAGACCGAGAAGATGTGAAGCAATGATCAAGATGTGTGTGATCCATATGGACTTCTCATACATGCCAGGGACATTATATTCCAGGTGAAGTATACAAATGTCACATCTTGGTGGGTGTACAAAGGGTGGCCTTAGTGAAAACAATAGAAAAAGGACAAGGCAACATAGCTATGCCTCAAATAAAATAGATCCCACTGGGCTTGTGATGCTTTTAATTCATTCATTCGCAATAAGAAAAAGCATTGTGTGTATATGGGAATGGTTACAAAAGGGAAAGAGGGGTAGCACTGCATTCTCCACAGCCTTTCCTTTCCACAATGAGACACCAGTAGGTCCATAGATGCATGGAGCAAGATCACTATCAATGGAGGTAAATGGACCCATGAAGAGATGCTTTTAATGACAGAATTAGAAAGCCAAGAAAGAGTTTTGGATTAATGTGAAGATCTCCTTATAACCAAATGCCCTGCAGTGCAGACTCTGAAATGAAATGTTACTAACTACTTATAAAAGTCCCCTTTGCAGCAAATAACTTTGAGTGCTTTGTAACTTTCTTTACAGAAGGAAGGAATGAGGAATGTGCCCCTTAGTAATAAAATTAAGCACATTTATACTCCTATATATTAGTCTCCCTGAGAGACCTCAGTTATGTCACTGACTTGGCTTTCTATCAGAATTCAGCTGCTAAAATAACACTTTAAATTCCCTGTAGCAAAATTTACAATGGGCAGAGAAAGTAACTGAGGCTACATTAATTATACAAACCAGTATTACAGATACTGTTGTTACCTGACTGCAACCAATCTCCGTACACTCCTTCCTCCTTTCTGTCAGGTAGTCCTTCCACAAAGATCTTAAATGCCTCAGTCATGGAGTTGCTCTGTATGGCTAAAACCACGCAGAACATTCCACTTTCCTAGCTTCGATTATTGATTCAGGGTGTCACATGACCAAGGTACAGCAGTATATCCTCTTCCTTGGGATGTTTTCCTGGGTGATCATAATGGTGAGAAATGAGGCTATCATCTTGCTCACAACCTGAAGGTGAACCAAATGTATGGGGAAAAGCAAAGTGGAGCAATTCTCAAGTCCATAGTACCTCTAGACCTACAGATAAGGGGTGCCAACAACTTTCCACGTTGTTTAAGATAGTTTGAGCGGAGTTTTCTGTTGCTTGCTGATTCATTTATTTTGTGTGTGTTTCTTTTTTTTTTTTTTTTTTTTTTTGAGACAAAGTGTCTCACTCTGTTGCCCAGGCTGGAGTGCAATGGCACGATCTCGGCTCACTACAACCTCCGCCTCCCAGGTTCAAGCCATTCTCCTGGCTCAGCCTCACAAGAGCTGGGACTACAGGCAGGTGCCACCACGTCCGCCTAATTTTTGTATTTTTAGTAGAGACAAGGTTTCACCATACTGGCTAGGCTGGTCTTGAACTTCTGACCTCAAGTGATCCACCTACCTCGGCCTCCCAAAGTGCTGGGATTACAGTCGTGAGCCAACCCGCCCGACCCTGTTTCTATTTTTAATATTATGAAGCTCCACTAAAGGCTAGATGAGCCAAATGCCAATGGCCTCGCTGAAACACAAGCCCAACACCCTGGCATTTCCATATTGAGGTTCATCATCATTTTCCATAATTCTTGGAGATACATAAGATATTTCCAAGTTAATTAAAATAAAATATATTTCTTCTCAGATAAACTTACTTGCCTATGTACTCCTGTTTTTTGTGAATTTTGTTATGAATTCCAGCTTCAGTAAGGGCCTCTGATTCTACCTAAATTCATCCCAAATCAGCACTGAGGCCCTAGAGGGTAGCAACATATTTGCCTGGAATTTCATCTCAAGTAAAAATTAAAAGAATATAAGAAATTTCTTTTTTTCTCCATTTAAAAAAAACAGAGCAACTAAACACATACAAACATGATTCTGAGTACAAATTGTGCTTAAAGAGAAAGAATTGTTCCTTCTTCCTCTCTAAAAGCCTTTCACTCAGGAATTTTTTAAATGCTAAATTGAAGTGAAACAAAACCCAAACAGCCTCATAGCAAATCATGTTATAAGGTTTGTATTCAGAACTGTCTATGTTTTTGACAGAGAGAGAGAGAGAGAGAGAAAGAGAAAGAGAGAGAGAGAGATACAACTGCTGCAGACCCTATGTATTGGAGTTGTTTTAACATGGACACTAGTTGTCTGTTTAAAAGATTTAGTAAAACCACTAGCTTTCACATATTTTTATCATGAATCAAAATCTAGTCTTCTACTTTCTTCCTCTGTGTTCTGAAATTCCCAACTCTGCCTTGATATTTTGGTAGAAGAGCAATTCTTGATGTCTTCAGGAGCCCACACACTCTTTCCTCACTTTATGTATTTCTCCATATTATGCTCTTATCTTTTTATTCTATGGCAAGTTAAAAAGGGAATATTTTAAAGTTGATTTTTAGAAACAAAGGTTTTCTTTGTCAATGATGTGCTTATCCTTTACTTTTTAAAAACTGCTCAACACAGCATGTCTATTCTGCATATTTTAAGAAAGGTATTCTGTACTGTTATAACTGCGAGTCATTACTGCTTATACATGGAAAAAAACTAAAATCCTGACATAAATGAACATGTCAGTCATTTTTTTCTGTTTTCAACCAATTGTGTAAAATTGGTGAGTGTGATTGATAAGCTAGATTGTCTTTAAAATAAATAATAATTTCACTCTAGAGTTCAGCTTAGAAGGATTTCCTTTCTGACTTGTCAGAGAAAACATAAGCCACAGTTATGGTTAGAATAGACTAGGTTATGCTGCATTAACAAGCAATGCTAAAATCTCAGTGGCTCAAAAACAAAATCAAGGTTTATTTTCCACTCGTGCTACATGTCCATTGTGGATCAGCTGGGTCTGCGCTGTACTATTTGCACTCAAGATCCTGGCTAATCAAGAAGTCACCATTTGGAACACTGTTAATCATTTTAGCAAAGGAAAAAGGAGAGTGTGGCAAATCACCGAGTGGCTCTAAAGGCTTCAACCTAGAAGATGTTGCCCACATTTGAATGACCAAAGTAAGTCTCATAGCCACTCCATGAAGGCATGAAGGAAGGGAAGTGCAATCCCAAAATGCCCTGAAGAAAAAACCAGAAGGAGCTAGTAAATAGCATTAAAGATCACCACACCATCAGATGTAAATGTCTTCACTTTCCCACTACAGATCCATAAATTTTCCTCCCCAGCCATCAGCTCAGCCTTCCCTACTCTAACAATAGAAGAGAAGTCCTTCCTGACTAAACTCCCTTTTCCTCCTCTGTTCCTATTATCTCAGGACCCACTTCTATGAATTATCTCCTCCTTCCCTCATCTTCAACTCCTGTTCTCCTGCACCTTCTCATCAGAATTCATATTTGTTTCTCCTATCTTAAAATGTAAAAACTCACCCTTAATTTTCTCATTTTCATTTCTTCCCAACTGACTCTGCTTTACTCCTCTCCTTTACAGACACATTAAAAAATATTTTTAAATTGTTGTGGTTATATAGTAGGTGTATATATTTATAAGGTATGTAAGATATTTTGATACAGGCATACAAGGGGTAATAATCACATCAGGGTAAATGCGGTATTCATCCCCTCAAGCACTTATCCTCTTTGTGTTAAAAAAAAAATCCAATTATACTCTTAAAATAACTACAACCACATATTTTAGAAGAGCTGTAGACATCCCCACAGGTATTTCTTCAACTCCCATTCATGCCTCAACTCACTGGGTCTGTTTCTACCTTCACCACTTTCATTAAAGTCATCAATAACCCCTTCCTTGTTAAATCCCATGTGTGCATTTTTGTTCTGTTGCTTAATCCTTGACAGGTCTGTCCACTCTCTCCTACTCCTGAAAATGATCTCTTCACTTGGCTTCTGTAATACTACTTTTTTTACTTTCTTCTTACCTCCCAAGGGGTTCTGTTTCCACTCACTTTGAATGAAACTCATTCTCCACCTGTTCTTTAAATGTTGATGTTCTCAGGCTTATACTGTGGTCTCCCTTTTTTCACACCCTACCTTATTTTCACCCAACATGGGTGATCTCCACCATCCCTATAACTTCAGTTATCATCTGCATGCTGATTACTCCCAAACCAGACTGCAAAGAGCTGACACAATTTCAGCCATCCTGCCTAGGACACTACTCTTTCAGTCTCTGCCTGTGTCCATGGAGTATTGGCACCTAATTTCTAGATATACCAGGCTTCATTTATGAGAAAACAGTCCTCTTTGAAGCTAAAATTGACAAGAAAAAATAAAATATACTATTTTGTCAGCACTTACCTAAATCGTATTAAGTAAACACTAATCTGCATGTTTATTTGTTTAATATCTCTCTTCCTTTGAGCTATGAGGAATGTGGTGGAGATTTTGTCTTATTTACCACTGTATCTCTAGAGTCTGGCACAATGGGTTCTCAATAAATAACAGTTAAACGTTGATGCAATTTCACTTGGCACCTCTCACCTGAAAGGATTCTCAAGCATCCTTTCTGAGGGAATGTGGTATACCTGATTATATGCAGGTGCATAGGAGTGCAGGACCTACCAAAAGACCTGTCTCGTTAAACAAGACCATATGTTGCTGCTCAACTCAGAGTAAATACAAGCCATGATTATTAATCTGAGTAGACGGGGTTGTGCTACATTAACAAGCAAACCTAAAATCTCAGTGCCTCAAAAATATCAGGTTTATTTTTTGCTCATGCTGCATTTCTACTGATGTTCCCTACCAACAGAAGCTGTATGAGAAGTTTTTTGGACCGTATTGTGTCCTCCAAAAGTTATATGTTGAAGCCCTAACCCCCAATGAAACTGTATTTAGAGATGAAGCCTTTAAAGAGGTAATTAAGGATAAATAAGGTCATCAGGTAGGGCCCTAATCCAAGAGGACTGGTTTCCTTAAAAGAAAAGGAAGGGACACAGGGATGCTGGCACACAGAGAAAAGGCTGTGTGAGGACATAGCAAGAAGGCAGCCATCTGCAGACCAAGAAGAGAAGCCTCACTAGAAACCAAACCTGCAGGTACCTTGAACTTGGATGACATCCAGCCTCCAGAACTGTGAGAAAATAAATTTTTCTTGATTGAGCCACCCAGTCACAATATTTTGTTATGGCAGTCCTGGTAAACTAATATACGAAGTAAAAATGAAGTTACTGATGCCAATAATCCTATTCACCTGGGACGCTGAGCCTGTCCTGTGAAATTTCAAGGACCAATCAGAGGATTGGTCCAATTTTCATCCACTGCCAATTGGCAAGAATGTGCTGAAGGGCATGGCACATGACCTCACTCTCCAATGAGACCCAAAGTCATTCCAAACAGTCATTCTTTCTATTAAGACAACTCTTCTTCGTAGAGTATTGAACTCTACCTGAGTGAGCAATTCACTAGAAGGCAATTCACCCAGCAGCAGGACACAGCAGATCTTTAGGAAGAAGGTAGCCCTGGTGGATCCAGATAGTCCTCTCCTTAAAAAGAGTTCTGAAATACTGCATTTCCTCAGTAATACAAGTCACAGATGCATTTGGCCTTTGACAGCAGCCCATTTCATCCCTCTCCTAGTCTATCTTCTCCTTACTGGGCTTCCCCATGCTTCCTCCAACTCTATAGGCTTTGCACGTAGACATGCTCCTGGAATGTAAACTGAGGAAATGTTCTTATCTGTCTCACTGACCTCTTCCAGCTCTGGATGAATGAGTTATTTTTTAATACCAGACTTAGCAAATCACAACTCTGATTCAGGATGCAAAAAAAAAATGAATTCTGTCATTTAAAAACCAGTAAGTTATCAAAAGTCCCATATATTCTATCACTGTATTCATACCAAAAATATGACAACTTTGCATGTGTTTATACGTTACACAAGTCAGAAATATGATTTTAATTATGCCACAAAACAAAACAGCACTGTTGATACAGGGTCTTTAATAAGGTTGGTTACATTGAACAACAAGAAACAAATGCTCTAACAGATTATTTTTAAACCATGTGGTATAATGGCAATGAGTTTATTATCATTTCTAATGACAAAATTAAATATGCAATTATGATTCCCATCCCTCAGTTAGATAGAAAAGGAGTCCCAATCTAAATTCTATGTGATGCCCAGAAATAAAGAATCTGAACAACTGCAGTTATCATGATGACTCTTTGGAGTTAGCTCCCATCTGGCTCTGACGAAGTCTCCAGTTAACCCAGAAGGCGTTATTGCCCTGAGACAGGCTCAGGAAACTCCTAAACCAAAGAAGCTACAGTTTTTGATTGAACAGAAACTCTGAGAATGGATTACCCGGGGAAGTGCCAAGCTGCCCTGAAAAAATACAAAATTTATCATCAAGCTATTGTTGGAACATCTCTACCCTTTGGGAAATCATCCTAAAATTGCTTCCAATCCCAGTGGCTGCTGTCTATCTCAGGCCTTCTACTTCCTAATTGCATTCCCATTTTGATCCCTTATGACTAGATCATTGAGTGTCCCTATCTCCATCCTATTTCTTAGCCCTTTTCTGAACTTCCTGTTCCCAAGAGGTTGTCCCATGTGTCTTCTTGGTTCAGGTATTGTCTGACCACTCACAGTGAATTGACTTCTCTCCACAGTCTGCTGCTGCCATCTTTCCACAGCCTCCTCACCACAGTGTCTTAGGAAGCAGTCATTCATCTTCATGGACCATCCCCACCTCATCTCTTCTGTGTAGCGGCAGAAACAAAGAGAAAGAGGATGCTTTGCTATGATTGAGTTTAGTTTGGTTCTTTGGGGTTCTATCCTTGGCCCTCTGCTCAATGAAGGAGTAGTTTCAGATATTTTCCCCTCATCCCAGACAGAACAACAGTTTCTGATTCACTTCATCCTCCCACTGTCTCCGCCACAACCACACAATACCTTTCAGCAGTGCCTTCTGCCAAAAAGCTTGGCCACTTCTGCCCTGAGTCCTACAGGTAAAATTAGCATAAGATTCATGTTTTCTTTTGAACTTTGCTTGACTTATTTTTCTAAAGCTTTTCTAAACTCTCTTGCACTTAAACCCATGTTGTAATGCCGTTAAGTCATTAAAGCAAAGTAAAACAAAGAAAACAGCTTCAGGGTACTGCTTTTTAAAATCTTAAAGGATGAAGTCAAAACAAGAATTTCCAGAGTGGCTCTTTGGTGAGGAGGATCTGATGTCTCAAAACATATATACAGTCACTCCCTACCTCACAGAGAGGCATCCCATAATAGCTCCTCCTTGCTGTGTCTTTCCCAGCAGTTGCCTCCCCTGCAATGCTGCCTGCTGCCTTGCTTCTGTTTGACCTTTGGGGAGGTCTCTGCCCTTTCGCTCAGATGCACCTACTTCAGGTTGCCGTCTCACAATGACTGAGGTATTTGCTGTCGCTCATTCACCCCATGCATCCAGGAAAGTGATTACAATGCAGTTCTCTCTTTGAATAAATAATGTAGATCTGCTGATTTCTGAATTTACTCTGTGTGGAGGTCAGTTCCAGAAACACGTTGCTCTCTCTCCAAAGCTTCTTTTCTCAGATATGTGTAAATGATTACTGTTTATTATCTCTCTTAGTGAAGGAAAGAAAGAAAATAATGAAGAAACACATGTATTGATCACAGATCTGAAGCCAAGAAGTGTGTTAGGTGTTTGCACATGCATTTTTATTTTTGCAACAGCTGAGTCTCTGATTTGAACACGGTATGATTCCAAAATCCAGATTCTTCCCAATACATCCCACTGCCATGCGCCACACAGAGCAGATGTCCTTTTAAGAAATATGGGAAGAATAAATATGGGATGAGTGGCTGTTGTGCTAAAAAGAATTGTCTGTGACTTCTGTTCCAGTCTCTCATTGACTTTGCCTCACCTAGTCTCTTGTTCATTTGTTTTTTACCTAAATAGTGCAATCAGAGGGAGCTTCCAGGGACAATGTCTGAAATTTCAGCCTTGTACCCCTCTATCTTTTTAAATAAAAGATTTGTAGTATGCAAGACTTTTCATTTAAAGTAAAATTGCTACATAGATGCCTATGTATAGTTGTGATAACAAATAGGAACACCTAGTAGATGCATTAACACAATATCCATTTGGTTTACTAGTGAAAGCATGAACCTCAGTAATTGGGCATTCAGTGGCTTCATTTTTGTAAGAGAGAAGAGAATGAGGAGAAGGAGGAAGTGAAAACTCAAGGCACTAACAAGGGATGGCCATCTTTAGGAGGGCAGTCAAGGAAGCACAACCCAGTTAGTAAATCAAGGGTGGAGTTAGCACACTCAAGGAAGGAGGAGGTAGAAACAGAAATGCAAAAGGGTACAAACCCAATCTGGGCCTAAGGGACAACCCCACCTAAACTGATTAGGGGAGAAGAGCTAGAAGGAACGATGAGAAACTAGCAAAAAGGAAGAGAAATTTTCCACAATGGCATCTGAGCTTACCTCTATTACAGAATACATACCATTTTCTGTTGAAAATCTCTGTTTACTTGCCTGCACCCTCCTTTAGATCATCAGTTTTTAGAGGACAAGGACCTTGTTTATTTAATTTGTGTAGGACCAGAGCCTTGTGCACTGTCTGGCATGTAGCAGAGGCTTGATTCATGTTTGATGGATGAATGAATCAAATCATTTTCCTTTCTTTTCTATTTCCTATGCATAACATCTTGGCTATGAGGAACTGGATGTACTTCATATATGATGGCACTTCAGCTGTCTGAACTGACATCATATATGAAGTACACTCAGTTTTGAGGAATACCCAGGGTTCTTAGAGGTGCCAGGGGTCCTTGAAATATATAAACTGTGTCATTTACAGAAATGCAGCAAACACATCCAACTCAGAACTGTAGTAAACACATCTAACGTCTAACAAATATTGGGTTTTTTAAAGTTTTTTTCAAGTTATTATTTGTAATAGGCATTTTATTTATTTTCATGGGTTTTTATTTATGCTTCTTTACATAATTTATTTTTATATAAATCATTTACATCAGACTCTATTCAGGCTTCTATTACATTATACTTCGATATATGTAAGACAGGTTTAGATGAAATATAGCTAATGGTTCCGAAATAGTTCCTGTAGACATGCTATATATTTTAAACTTAATTTAATTTCCTTCTTACGTACCAGAGAAAAAAAAAAGTACGAGTTTTTTTCCCAAGCATCTCTCTTTCCTCATTATCAAAGTATTCATACTGAATTATTTTTAAAAGGCAGCATTTAGTATTCAATCAAATAATGAGAATGTGTTCCTTCCCAGTGGTTTAATAATAATTCTTGCATCACCAACCCTGAATATTCATGTTATGGAAATGTGCCCTACTTCTATAGATTTCATCACTGTCAGCTGGTGCCACAGCAGAACACAGGGACAGTCAGTCTTAATACAGTCAAGATTTCAGCAATTACCAAAGTGTCTTCTCTGACTTACCATCAATAATTCAACTTTTGAGGAATATAATGCTGAGACACAGGAGGCTGACCAACAAATATTCTGCTGTTCTTTGGAAAACAGCCACCTAGCTGCATAAAATTGTGATGTCATTTGACTGAAGTCCTGCTTCGGCTCTCTCTGCATGACATAAAGACAACCGATCTATTCAGGGAAGAAGTAAATCCATCAAGCCTGTTTTGTGTTTTTTTTTTCGTCTTTGGTAAATCAAGTTATAGAATATATTTTTTTCTCTTCATTTTGCTGTTAGAACACAGCTTGTCAGTGGTCTGATATTCATCATCCTCATTTCTCAAAACATGTGTTAATCATGCTTTAACCTCGATTTTCTGTTAGTGGTGTGACCTTGGTCTAGTCAGTCCCTCTAGGAGTCAGTTTCCTCATCTGCAAAATGAGGAAGTGGGATTAGGTGGGGGTCAACGAAATTTTTCTGCTCAAGGAGAGATAATAAGTATTTTAGGCTTTGCATGACATATAATCTCTGTTCCAACTACTCAGTTCTGCCACTTTAATGTAAAAGCACCCACAGATAATACGTAAATGAATGAGCATTTCTGTGTTCTAATAAAATATTATTTTACAAAAACAGGCAGGTGGCAAGACAGATTTGGCTGCATGCAGTAGCTTGCTGACCTCACTCAAGTCTTTTTCAAGTCTGTGATTCTACATAATAGATACATAAAAAGCACCTAAAGATCAAAAGGCAGAATAAACCTACCAAGTCCCTCAATCATCTAAAATGTAAGGGGCATAGAAATTTCCAATTACAGAATAATTCCTCTAAAAAAGTCAACTAGGCCTAAGTGAACCCAGCTTGTTAACAGATTAACAAAGTTCATTCAACTCTTGTCAGTCAGTGTCCATTTTATTAGTGGCCCTAGCATACACAGATGCCATAAAATTAGGTCCAAGTCTCCAAGCTGTTTGTGTATGAGAAGAGAATATGCACATCAGCTTGCAAGAGTAATAGGATTTCACTCCAGGTTTTTGTTGCCTTGGCATTGAAGAAACTAATCTGCATTAAAAACAACATATTAGGTCACATTGTAGTTTCAAGCTTGCATCTCTGGGTAAAGCACCTATTTTATTTAGTAGCTCAGATGGTAAAAACCCTGAAAGGGAAGGTCATGTATTAATCCTTTTAGATGGTCTGTGAATGTCTACAGTTTCATTCTATTCTGCTACTATGAACTGCATGCACCCAAACATACATGCCATAGTCAGAAAATGCTAACCTGTGGAGACTGAGTAGACAACTGGTGCCGAAAGATGATTCTGTTATATTCAGAACAAGTTTAGACTATTTATGGGGTATAACAATTGCCCAAGAAACATATCCACAGTGACAAAGAATCCCAGGATTAAAAAAAAAAAAAATGAATGACAGTCTGTTTGGTTTATAGCAGGGCTTCTCAACCTCAGAACCATTGGCATTTGGGCTGGATAATTTTTTGATGTGGAGGACTTCTATGCACTGTAGAATATTTAGCAGCGTCATTGGCCTCTACATACCTAAATGGTCGGGGTCCCCAACCGTTTTGGCACCAAGGATCAGTTTTGTGGAAGACAATTTTT
Source organism: Pan troglodytes (assembly GCF_028858775.2). NCBI lineage: Eukaryota > Metazoa > Chordata > Mammalia > Primates > Hominidae > Pan > Pan troglodytes. The sequence goes on along the minus strand of NC_072404.2, from coordinate 128,521,251 downwards.
CCAAGGACAGGGGTGGGGGGGTGGTTTCAGAATGAAACTGTTCCATCTCAGATGAGACATTAGTTAGATTCTCATAAGGAGCATGCAACCTAGATCCCTCACATGCACAGTTCACAATAGGGTACACAATCAGCCGCTGCTGATCTGCAGGAGGTGGAGTTCAGGCAGTAGTGCTCACTCTCCAGTCGCTCACCTCCTGCTGTATGGCCCAGTTCCTAACAGGCCATAGACCAGTACCAGTCCACGGCCTGGGGGTTGGGGACCCTTGCACTAGATGAAGTAACAGTAACTCCCATTCCCCCTTCCCCTGTCATGACAAATGAAAATGTCTCCAGGCATTGCCAGATGTCCTGGGTTGAGGGAAGGGGAGGGCAAAATTACAGCTAGTTGACAACGTCTAAAGTATAGAAAGTTTAGATATTTAATTGGTCACAAATCATCATCCATACCTCAGAAGTCAAATACTACTCCACACCAAACCTGATATTTACAAATGTGTTATAATGACTTTCCAGGTCCCTTCCAACTAATTCCAACTGATCACAAAACAACAATAAGAAGAAAAGCGGAGCGGGTATTGTCTGGGGAAGAATATTGCTGTCTAAGTCCTTTGTCCTAAACTGTTTCTAACTCTTGTTTAATAGCAATGTTCTGATTTCTAAATTATACACATAGGAGAACCAGACAAGACTCACTATATCCAACTTCACTCCTAAATTATTGTTCATTGTTGCTTGCCTCAGTTACTAGTGAAAAGATCACAGAGCCTTAGGCCATAGCTCAATGTCCTAAAACTCAGTCAGCCTATGCGAACTTCAGCTGTTGAGTTCCTGATCTCAAACTGTTGTTCCAGGACATTGGTCTCTTCATCTACCTTACCTAAACCTCTGCCTGCCTTTCCCAGTTTTCTGAGGGAGTAATGTCTGTACTTCAGACCTACTGCTGGGTCCCTACTACCTGCTATACACTTTCCAGTAAACCATATTCTACTCATCGAGACTTCATTGGGTCATTTCCTTCCTGCTGATATTTTTCCCCATCTGCTCACATATCTGTGTTCCAATTATCCCTGTTCTGTGGGGGTCTCATTGTTGGGTTCTGGGCATAAAATCAATCGCCTACTTATTCATTTTAAAGAAATAGTAATCATAGAAGAAAAAGGAGAGAAGGAACTGTGTGGTTACTTCAAAGGCATCCCATCTTGAAAGGCTTCCTAGTATAACCTGACAACCAGAACTCTGATTATTAAAAGAAAAATCATCACAGGATATGCTCTTATGCTATGTTACTATCATATAAGGCTTTTCAACATTCTGAGTCATGCAGAAATTTCTACTGTTCTCTGATATTTTAGACAGAGAGAGCAAAACCAGAAAGATGTCAATCAGGTGATATGATCCATGGAACTGTTCTTCTATGCAAGTTTAAAAAAAAAAGTAGACACAATAACAAGTTGAAACTGAACATGAGATTAATTTTAAATCTTACACAAAATCATGTATAACTTCAGCTGGGGGAAATAATGTTAAATCATGTTGAATTACAAATATAGGTATGTATATTCTTATACTCTTCTTTCAGTATCCCAAGGAAAGTTTGTCTATGCATAAAGGTGGCCAGGAAAAGTTTATTTAAACACATAGATAGTTTTTATTTCATCTCTGAGGTCAGGTGGAGAAGAAATTCTCTTTGTTTGACTTATGCTGCATATAATGAGCACCAGTGAAAAATACCTGAATTATAAACACACCAAACTGTGCAGTCTTAACCATGAGACATGCAGGAACTTCAAACACTGGCAGAGAGAAGAGCATGGGCCAGCATCCTGGGTGGGATTCAGGGAATTAGGGTTGGGGCAGACACAGAGGTAGCTCAACCTGCTGAAAGTACAGAGCAGGAGAAGTTAGCTGCTGTACAAATCCCAATGGGAAAGAGGCCTTCCCCAGTGCTCAGAGTGGGGTTACTTCCATAAAGACCTATAGAGTAGAGCTCAGCAGCAGGCAGAAACCACAGTAATGCTATGGTTCAAGGAGGGTCCATCTGATTGGAAGCACATCTCAAGCCAACAACTCAAAGGGCATAGATAGTGAAAGGGATAAGAAGTGTGGGGTTGAGAAGTTCTGTTGAATAGAATGGCTGTCAGGCCTCTGTTGAACATACTGGGTTTCAGTTCAAGGCTTGAGTCCCAGATGGCAACGTAAGTACAAATCAGGAAGAAGGCCAGATATCCAAGAAGTCAGTTTCCAGAATCCATTCACTGGAGAGGATAAGATTCTAATATTCCTAAGCCTTGCTCATGCATTCATGCAATCTTTTGTTCAACAAATGCATACTAAACACCTACCAAGCACTGCTAGACACTGTTCTTGGCTCTGCAGAGTCGATGGGGAAAAATAAACATAGCCCTGGTTCTTATAAAGAGCTTTGCTGGAATTGCTTTGAGGCTTAATTAGCACTGAATATATAGATTACAAAACATCACATCAGGGCTAATAGACACTACCAGCACTAGCAAGATCAAACTGCCTGTGCCCTTGAAAAATTCTGCTCCATCCCAAAGGTAGCCAGTTGGGTAGCAAGAAAAGAATATAGCGGATGTGCATTCTGCCCACACCCACTATGAGGAATTTAGTTCTACCACCTTAAAACCATTGCTAAATAATAAATGGAGGCCATGATGATGATGATGAGCAGTAGTAATAGTTATTTAATTGTTTTAGGATCCAGCCAAGAGCCAGAAATCATACAGGTTAAACAGAAAGAAATTAATATAAAGAATTGTTAATTTTGGCCGGGCGCAGTGGCTCACGCCTGTAATCCCAACACTTTCGGAGGCCGAGGCGGGCAGATCACGAGGTCAGGAGACGGAGACCATCCTGGACAACATGGTGAAACCCCGCCTCTACTAAAAATACAAAAAATTAGCTGGGCGTGATGGCATGTGCTTGTAATCCCAGTTCTTCGGGAGGCTGAAGCAGGAGAATCCCTTGAACCCACGAGGTGGAGCTTGCAGTGAGCCAAGATCGCGCCACTGCACTCCAGCCTGGCGACAGAGTGAGAATCTGTCTCAAAATAAAATAAAATAAAATAAAATAAAATAAAATAAAGAATTGTTAATTTTATAAAAGTTGTTAATTAAGTACTGAAATGGCAAAAAGAGAACTCTAAGGTATCATAGAGGTAGCAACCATTCCTAGAATTGGAGGAATAAAATGAAGATATTAGAATTATTAACAGTTAGAAGCCTGGAGCACAGGCCTCACATACTCCTGAGGAGAATCTGATGGTGCTGAGTCCCCGAGCTTAGCGGGAGGAGGCATCCCATGGTGCTGGGTCCCAGATCTCTGAAGAAGGGGAGCCAGCGACTGGTGCTGACTCTGTGAGTGTCAGGGGAACCACAAACTGGACTCCTCTGCTGCTATTGGAACAAACTGCTGCTGCAAGACTGAAGAGGCATTGCTGGGTGATGCTCATGGGTAAAGAAAGCCAGCAGAAAGCAAATAGGAAGAAAAACAAAAACAACAGCAAAAAAGAAAGAACATGTTCCATCTACCTCCTCCTGCTTACAATTTCCTGTAGTATCCCCAACTGACAGGGTTTAACCAACCAAAAAAGCAGAAACATGGTTTGCAGATGCCCACAGCCCATGTATCAAAAAGCAAAATGTAGACAGTTGGGTTTGAAGCTGAGAGATGTTAGTTTAATAACCAACCCAGTAATCAAAGGCAAATTCTTTAACTTCCTGAGACATAGTTTATAAAATAAGGACAATAATGCCTAACATAAAAAGTCATTTTAAGAATTAGACAAAATGTGCATAAAGCACTTCACATAGTGCTTGACAAATAAAATGCATTATTTCACAACAGTTAATCATTTCTACTCCTGCCTTATCATTCCAAGTACACCTGCTACCCCAGTACCTTTCTTAAACAACCACTTCGTAGAACTCCACATGTGGCCTAATCTATTGCCAGGATGTATCTCAGTAGGAAAAAGCTATTTGTAAGGCCTTAGCCAACACGGAGTTCTTCCAGGTTGGAGACGATATATATATCTTGTATTTTAACTTCCTTCCCTTCCTGTAATCCTGAAAATATGGCCAAAAATTTTCACCCAGATTCTCCTTTGCCCTTGCCACTATCAACCCAAGAGGCCAGCTCTTCCGGTCCATGAAGACACATTTAAGTTCCTTCTCTCTTGCCCATGAAAATTTCTAGCAAGATTTAAAAGTTGATCCAACATCCCTCACCCTAAAGAACAGTCTTTGATACCTTGTGGCCTGGGAGGATCACAGGCCCAAAATGTGAACATAGGAACCCACACCGTTTTTCTGATGTTCTCAGTCTGGCAGCCATTTCTGCTCAGCATCGTTTGAGACAGCAGAGACCTTAGTTCTAGGAAAGAGAAGTATTGACAGTAGAGCAGCATCAGGTGCTGTGTGGCACATTTTAGAGGCAAGAGCTACCATGCCCACGAATGGTCCATAAAAACCAACTCCGGCAAAAAAGCAAAATGTAGTTCTTCTATCTCACCTGAAACTATGTGTTCCTAATAGTTTACTCCTTTCCTGATCAATGGCTCATTGGTTTTATCTTTATTATTTATAAGACCTTGGAAATTTTTTTAACCTCTAAGCTTTGTTCGATTCCTTGTGAAATGGCATTCCTAAAACTATCCCACAAATTTGTAACAGGGATTAGATAAAAGAACATATGCTCAGAGAAAGGGGGAAATGGTGAGTTGTTTAATGAATATAGACTTTCAGTTTTGCATGACAAAATAGTTCTGGGGCTCTGTTATAAAACAACATGAATATACTCAACATTACTGAACTATACTCTCAAAAATTGTTAATAAATTTTATGTTTGTGTCTTTTAAGCATGTTTTTAAAAATGTTTATTGAATAAATGAATAAAAGTTACTATTATGTATGCACACATGTGCACGCACACACACACACATACACACACAGACATAAGAATACATATTCATCACTCATCACAATGCCTGGCATATCATAAGATTCAAATATCTATGAGGTTGTGTCTGTTTCCCTTTGGAGTCTCCCAAGAATCTCTTCTCTTCAGCCTCACCTGCATGAATTTTTAATTTCTCTTCTTCTGAACACGGTGGGGATTTAATCACATTCTGTTTAGTACTACTCCTCAACGGTTCCGTTTGAGCATGTTTTATCTTGCCAAATAGATCTTCAGCTCCTGCCAAGAAGGCACCATATCTTATTTTATGCTCCCCTTCACGTCCAGTGCAATCTTTGCATTAACTGTTGGCTGGGATTCTACTCCAGATGAGATGGACTCTCTGAGAGTCATAGCCTTCCAATCGCCACTGCCTGTTCTTGGGCCCCACCCATCTTTATAAATCAATATTTACTTATTGATTAGTTCATGCAGAGATCTCAATTCAGAGGAGGGGACAATGTATGGGAAGGCAGGAAGAGGATTTAAAAATATACAAAATGTAGTTATTGTCCTCAAAATGCTTACAATCTATTTGCACAGAAAAAGTAAACAAAGAAGTTGGTTAAACTACAAGGAAAGAAATCTCTAAGTGTTTGCTGGGTGTTACAGACAATGTAGGAGTTCAGGAAGATATGGATACTTCCAGAGAAATTCAGCAAGACATTATCTTTAGATAAACACAAGCACTAGATGATATTTTCTTCAGAGTTAATATGATTCTTCAAGGGGAAAACTGCATCTGCCAGCTAACTCTAACTTTGCAATAAAATTATTAAATATTTTTTCAGGATAAAAACAGCAACATTTTAGGCACTGCAATAAACTCTATGTGTAATACTATCCCTAATCCTAAAAAAAAGAATTATCCCTATTTATGAAGAAACTGTCTCCAAGAAGCTAAGTTACTTGCTTGCAGATGCAGAGCTAGTAAGTATTCAATTTGAGCACAGATCTCTCTGACTCCAAATCATGGATTCTTCCTACTATGTAACTCATTCATTCATCAAACTTTTTATTTTATTTTATTTTATTTATTTATTTATTTATTTGAGACAGAGTCTCACTCTGTCGCCCAGGCTGGAATCTCAGCTCACTGTAAGCTCTGCCTCCCGGATTCACACCATTCTCCTGCCTCAGCCTCCTGAGTAGCTGGGACTATAGGTGCTTGCCACCATGCCTGGCTAATTTTTTGTTTTTTTTAGTAGAGACGGGGTTTCACCATGTTAGCCAGGATGGTCTCGATCTCCTGACCTCGTGATCTGCCTGCCTCGGCCTCCCAAAGTGCTGGGATTACAGGCGTGGGCCACCGCGCCCGGCCTCCTTCGTCAAATATTTATTGAGCATTTACTATCAGCATGTTTCATGCTGAAGATATAAAACATAATAAACCATGATATTTTTTTCTTTCATGTGGCTCACAGTCCAATAAGAAGGCAATTCCATAAAGACAATTCCAACAAAATTTGGTGAGTCCAAGAATCAAGATCTGCAAGAGAAACTATGTAGCACATAAGAGGGAAATCTAATCCATCCTGGGAAATTCTGAAAGGTTGCTTGTAGCAGTGAAACTCTTTGTAAAGCCTTAATGAGTAAAATAAGCAATAACGGCTGATGTGTGTGATGGATAATTTTAGGTGTCAACTTGTCCGCATTGAGGGATACCTAGATAGCTGCTAAAGCATAATTTCTGGGTGTTTTGGGCAGAGATTGGCACGTGAGTCAGTGGATGAGTGGGGGAGATCTGCCCTCAATGTGGCCGGGCACCAACCAATCAGATGGGAGGCTAGATAGAACAGAAAGGCAAATTTGCACTCTCTCTCTCTCTCTCTCTCCTGAAGCTGGGCACGCTTCTCCTATGATTAGACATCAGAACTCCAGGCCTTTGGACTCTGAAACTTGCACCAGTGGCTTCCTGGGTTCTCAGGCCTTTGACTTCCCTGGTTCTGAGGCTTTCAGACTTGAACTGAGCCATGCTACCAGCATCCCTGGATCTTTAGGTGGTAGATGACCCGTTGTGGCACTTCTCAGTCTCCATAATCATGTGAGCCAATTCCCCTAATAAATCCTCTCTCATCTATCTATCTATCTATCTATCTATCTATCTATCTATCTATTCATCCTGTTGGTTCTGTCTCACTGAAGAACTCTGACTCATGCAATATGCATACTTACTAAGCAGAAAGAATATTATCCCTGACTTAAAAATGAGAAAATTGAGACACAGAGAAGTGAGCAATTTGCCCAAGTTTAAACAGTTTGTAAGTAAATGGTAAAGCCAGGTTATGATAAACATGTTCTCTCTGAATTTCTGTCCATGCAGAGGAATTTGCCAGAAAAAAATTAGACTGAAGAGGGGCATTTTTTGCAACAGAAAAATTCAGAACAAGGCACAATAAACTGCACTGTATGAGACCACACAAGATGTCCACTATGGCTGAAGCAGAAAATAGCAGGAGATGAAAATGGACAAATAGGGGCCAGATCATGAAAGGTCTTATGTGCTATGCTAAGGATGTTAGAATTTATCCCATAAACTATAGAGGAACACCTTCAGATTTGCACATCAAAAAATGATTATGCCACCTACCTGGAGGGTGAATGTGAGTGTTAAGCCTAGAGACAACAGAGCCCATCTGAAGGCCATTTTAATAGTGCAGCAGAGAGAAAATGAGAACGCAAATTCAGGTAGAGATAGCAAGATGGAGAGCTTGGATACAAGACATGTTTAAATAGCAAAATAGGCAGAACTTGATGATGAACTAGATGTGCCTACTTCCCTGCCCATCAGACTTTCCTGTTTTAAATAATTTGTTCAGGAAAAGAAAAACATAAAAACATGTATTTGTCATTTCATAAGTGGCTAGGCATGGTGCTAGATATGGGAGCATTACAAATGAATGACACAATTCCCATCCTAGAAGGGCCTACTGTCTGGAGTGGTGGTGAATAAGGACAAGCACAATACAGGGTTTTGTGGTTGTGATAGAAACAGGTCCAACATGCACAGGGGGTTAGCTCTGTGCATGTTGGACCATGTTGGACCACAAGGCAGGAGTGGTTAGCTCTAATCAGGAAGATCAGAGAAGGGTGGAGGGAGCGGATGATCCAAATTAAATCTGAAGAAATGTGCAGGTGCTTTCCAGTGGATCATGAATTACTTGGGCTGGATGTTTCTCCAGTGTAGAGTGACAGGAATACAGCAGAATAAATAGTTTCGGTGAATTATGCAGAGGAGGTAAGAGGGGCAGGATAAATGTGAAGAAGACGAAGGCATCCAAAGTAGAACAGAAATTTGTTAGCTGTCAGTTCCTCTATTAAAAGACCTAAGCACAAGAGAGAAATTGAGGTCATGGAAGGATGAAGGTGGGAGACAAGATAGTGATCTGCAATCAAACTATCAGAAACGCTGGGGTTTCACAGCACTGTCCGTGGCCATGCCATAACACTCCATCTAGCCCCACCTTGAGGCCCAGAGTTGATGCTCAGTATGCTTGGAGAAGTGGCTTTCTTATAATTGTAGGAGGTCATCTTGAAATTCACAGTTAGGAGTCTATGCATTAAGCAGTCCCTACTCGTTTTCTAAAGGATTTTAAATTACCGCATAATAAGTTATGTTTAGAAGCCTCACTGCTTCAGTCACAAATATTGATCTTTGTGAGCAAAAGTGCCTTTTTGGATAGATGTGTTTACACAGACATTATTTTCTCTAAATGTAATGCCCATTGCCAAAGAACAAGATTATTTATGAATATAAACTCTCAGACTTGAAAAAGAACACCTTTGTTTAACCTGTTTAATATACAACATCTATGCAAACAATTTCCAAATCTCAGGCATCTTCCTGGAAATGGCTGTCTATTACTTCTAAATTCAAATTCCTACTGCTATTTCTAAAAGTCAAATAAGAAAAAGGGAAATTATTTTATTGAAATTGATCATAGACTTGCTATATGGTTGGGTCAACACTATAGCATAGGCTAAAAATCTAGCTCTTCGATTTTGAATAATCTCCATATTCTTTGTGAGGAGACTTAAAATTATTTTTTCTTAAGAAAAATAAAACAATTTGTTAGTGAAAAAAAGTTGAATAAAGTCCTTTTAATTAGATGTATACATTAACCATGAAATTGTGCAGAATAATTATTGTGACATTTGTCCATTGATCATAATGAAACTATAGTAAGAATGATTAGAACATAAACAAGTCAGAGAAAATATGAACGTAAGTGTCATTTGAGGCAGCTGTAGCAAGATTTAGTAAAGATTGAGCCTCCCATGATAAAAATGTTATTTTATTTTCTATAAAATATATTATTTTGTTCTCATTATATGAAGGTGGCAACTTGGAATTGGGAATCAAAAATTCTTTATCTCTCACCATCAGTCATGCCCAGTTCAATCCAGAAATATCAAAATCTCTGATCACATGCCAAACTAAGATAAACGGTAATAGAGCTTTCAGATATTCAACACCTGCAATAAAATAAACGGAGTTATGACACCAGAAAACAGTAGGTTAAGGGCTAAGGTGAGCCATGCCTTTTCACACATAATAGCATGTTTATTCATCCCACTATACCTGTCCAGTTTTCCAACAATATCTTTGTTTGTCATCACCCCACCTCCAATGAGTTGCCAAGGCCTAACATCGACCTAACGTTTTTGCTAAAAGCCTCTCAAATCTGCTCACTTTCCAGCATCCTCATTGTCTCTACCCTAATCTGGGTGCTCATGACCTCTTCCTTGTCTCTTCACTGTTCCTGATGCCTCCCCTTGTGGTCTCTCCAATTGCTGTTTATACTGCTCTCCAAATGCAAATCTGGTCAAAGTACTCTTCTGCTGAAGACACTTCAATAGTTCCCTGTGTTCTCCAGATAAAGTCTTATATGTTCACAATATAATATTTTTCTAATCAGACCTCTGCTCACCTCTTAATCCCCTTCTCCTTACTGATTCTTATGAAAATAGCCTGTGTTTTAGCTATCATAAACTACAGACAGGCTCTCTTTCTCTGAGGCCTTTCCATCCATTGCCCTCTCTTACTAAGAAACCATCCCTGCCATATTTCTGCCATTAATATGGCTAATTCTTACTTAACTTACAGGTTTCCTCTCAGATAGTAGCTCTTCCAGGATGCCTTCTACTCTACCTGCTTTGATATGTCCATAGGAATTGATTATCATCAATTTGGTTTTCCCTTTTAGCTTCCGTAACACATCAGTAAGTATTCTTTGAAAAAATGAGAAAATCCAAATCATTTTGTTTCACGACTGGCTTGGATGTAGCACTTGTGTGAAAAGATACAACATAGTAACAACAAATTAAACCACTCAGCTTTGTATCCCACATTCCAATGCTTGGAAACACATCTACCCAGGCCATGTTAACTCTACACGATCAAGGGTTGACAGGGGCCCTGATATCACTAAAACCAAGTCCCATAAGTATAAAAATGGGTTTATATTTTCCAGAAAGCCAAGGGCTTGAGGTTGCCAAAAGATCTCTCTAGTTTTATTAATATAAAAATTAACCTTTATTGCTGCAGGATCATCCCAGTGACATGTAGTCTGAAAGGTAATCAATTGCTTCCTTCTCACAGTGTCTAGTAGCCACCTAGCTAACAGAGGGTAGAGCATCACACAGCTCTAACACGCTTCCTGTTCTCTAAATCTAAACAAGCATGATAACCGGAAGCAAATTCAATCAAAAGAAGTATTACTACTTTCTCAAATGACTAATACAAAACCAGCTATTTAACAACAAAAAAAAGTACCTTTAGAACCCATTTAAGGTTTGGAGTTACCTTAAATGGGTTCCAAAAGTACTTTTTTTTGTTGTTAAATAGCTATTTTTTAATGAACCGGAGACTTAACAATATTAAAGCTTAATCTGGTATAAGCCAGTTGGCATCAAGATAAACTATACCTGTCCAATTTAGAAGAATCATTTAAATAAAACATCTAAGGTTCAACTCTCAAACACAGTATCTAAGCTATGGTTTTGAGTGTGACATGTGGGAAAAGAGGTAAAGTATGACTATTCTCTGCTTGCTTTGATGGTACAGAGGTAACAAGTATGGTAAGCACAGTTTTAATTAACCTTTCCAGAAGAAGCCATAATCCACATAGATTTTTATTAATCCTCCCTGCCAACCTGCTATTCTATGCCATATATAGTAGACTGCAGAAAGCTGAGCTACATTACCAAGCGTGGTTGGAACTATGATGATCCACCCAGGTTCCCTCTTCAGGGTTAAAGCCTACTGCCCTCAGCTTTGAGGAATACCATCTGGTAAAAGCTTACAGATGTAACCCTGACAGAGAAATGCTCTTGGCTACAAGCAACTACCTCACTAAGTACTTCTCAGGGGAGAGCCACAGTCAATGCCCAACACACGCCAAGGAATAAAGTCCCCTTTGCTTCAATTTGGAACAATTCTTAAGAGACATCTCCTTTCCAGAGCTCCCTGTAAGCTCTCCCAAGGCCTCAGTTGCATTGTGAGTCAGCTTTCCCCTCTACCCTATCTTCCTTTTCTCATTTCCTCACAGGTGCAGTTCTGGAGAGCACATCTCAAAAAATCTTTACATATAACTCTTCATCTCAGAATTCTACTTTCAGCCAGCCTAATGTAAAACCCACCTCTATAATTATGTAAGGCAAACACGGTGGCATATAGTAGTTTTGCTGACTTTATCAGTAGCTGGTCCTAATATCAGTCTTGGTCTTCCATTAGAAATCTGAACCTATTCACTGAGACCGAGACAAGATCTAGAATTTAATCTATGCTAAATGGCTCCAATTCCATTTAACTACAACAAAATTTAGAAGCCAAATCATTGGTATTAAAATTTATCTAATTTTATCATTACCCAATTATAAGAGGGGTAAGAGTCCAGAAGAAATTCTCATTGAAAGAGCACAAAAAGAAAAGGATAATAAAAATGATTTATCCATAATAGATTACCATGTTTTCATAGATATTGGGAAATGTATTTTGTTCAACTTATAAAAACCCAGTTGGGCCTTTTCTAACCAAAATAAAAAGAATGGTTACAAAAACATCTATTTTTCATGTTCTCAATTAATCTTTTAAAATCTGCTTTGAATGTTAATGAAAAGTTGCCAAGGAATCAACTGATTCTTTTATTTCATCCACTTCTCGATCCACAGGGTCTAAAAGGATTCTAGGTTTGGAGGCTTTGTCTTCTTGATTTTGAGTATTGTTGTTGTTTTAGTAGCACTACTTTGAAGAGTAGAAATTAAATAAGTTGGTCCATCTGACTGTGGTCTCATTTTTCTAAGCTGATGAAAACCTAAGCTTCTTTTCTAGAACATTTGGACACAAAACAAACTAAATAGAAAGGGAACCCCAGAGAAAAAATGGTGATGTGCCTCTCTTTTAAGACAATATAATTTTTAAATATACATAGATGTAGTCACACAGAAAAAAAGCAGTATTGCCCACAAAAATAAATCTTGTTTTTTGCTTGTTTAAGTAGAAATTCTATCAAGTACAGATAAAGCACTAACTTGACCATGGTTTCTTATAGCCAAATGCCAGGGCCTTACTTTTCTTGGGGAAAGGGGTAGATGCAAATGGGGACAGAGACCCATTCTTTTATGTTTTCTGGGAGCAGGGGACTCTACTAGTCCTGAATCTGAAGTTAGCTCCAGAGGCAGCCAAACCTTGAACTCTAGCTGGGTCTGAGTTTGCTGTGTTAAGTCTGCTTGGGACAAGCTTCCAGCCGATGGAGAATTCACCAGACCTTGTATCCTTAGCTTCCTAAGTGCACTGGTAGTTCCAGGCCCAGACACTGCACACAGGATTCACCACCCATGTAGCTGTGGCTTGCCACCTCCTTCCAAAACTCTTAGAAAGCCCAGTGTGGCCAGGCAGAAGGACATGGAGGGTTCCTAGTCCCCATTACAGTCCATAGGGCTCTAATAGGTGGCAGCTCCAGGCCAGAGACACTTTCTGGAAGGGTTCTGATGTGAAAGTGCCTGGACCTCATGCAGCACTTCCCTCTACTAGGTGCTGCCAACCCTGAGTTTGAGTCAGGCCTCAGGCATGGTGAGGCATCTGATGTCTTAGAAAAGTGGAGCCAACTTTGAAAACTGGGCTGGAAAGTTACCATTATTAAAGGTTTGATTTGACTCACCATGACCTGGTCCAGGGTGGACCCATGGCATGTGATCTGTGCATTCACATGGGGCCCTGCACTTAGAAGACTAACGGGTCCAGTTTAATGCTTTTCTATCCCTGTCTAGAAATCCTTACTTTTGACCAAGAGGCCCCACATTTTCATTTCTTATTGGGCCTAGAAAATGTACCCAGTCCTGGCCTGGCCTTTATTAAGGCCATATTTAGACAAAATAATTGCCAACTTAACAGAAGGACTGCATCAGCCATTCACCACTGTGCGTGTGTTTGTGTGTGGGGTGTGTGTGTGTGTGTGTGTGTGTGTGTGTGTGTGTGTTTACAGAAACTGAAAAAATGTTTTGGGGTTTTTGTCTTTTTTTTTTTTTTTTCCTTTTTTGTTTTTGTTTTGTTTTTGAGACGGAGTCTCGGTCTGTCACCCAGGCCGGAGTGCAGTGGCATGACTGAGGCTCACTGCAAGCTCCGCCTCCTGGGTTCACTCCTTTCTCCTGCCTCAGCCTCCCAAGTAGCTGGGACTACAGGCGTCCACCACCACACCCAGTTAATTTTTTGTATTTTTAGTAGAGACGGGGTTTCACCATGTTAGCCAGGATGGTCTCAATCTCCCGACCTCGTGATCCACCTACCTCGGCCTCCCAAAGTGCTGGGATTACAGGCATGAGCCATCGCGCCCAGCCTTTTGTCTTTTAAGCAGAGAGTTGCTTTAAAAATTATAAAATACTTCATCAAGATATTAAAGGATAGGAAATGTTAACACAAACATTCAATGTCTAACATTCACTTGAGATCAATCAGAAAAAGAAGACTATCTTTGAATATATAGTCTAAATCAAGAGAAAATATTACATATTTACAGAAAATCTATAAAACACACATCTTTATAGGAACATCTGTCTCCCACTGGATAATGTAGGCCAGCACTCTAACTTCAGTCTAGGAAATAGTTGCACTTTTACTTCCTAACATTGCTCATGCCACATAACACTTCTCATTACCATAAGACAAACCATGCATGCTCCATTCTAGTGAGGAAAAGTGACTGAGGCTGAAAACTTTCAGGATTTTGGAAAAACACTTGTATGGGGAGATCTAAGGCCTAATTGTGGTAATGCAATTGTGTAACCGAGGACCTGACAAGATCCCAGCAGTTGTAGTTTCTTATGGAAGCACCAAGACTGTGGCTAGAATATACTATTTTAATCCCAACTGAAAGTAAAAGAAATATTTGACACTTGGGGATAAAAGAAAATGATTGAGAAGAGTCAATGTAGCCCTCCTCTCACTGTTGTGCTTCAACAAGGGAGGAACACAACAATAGCCTGCTCACTTTTGAACTTTTGTAGTCATTGCAATCTTTCCTGTCTACTGATTATTGTTTCATTTACAAATGAGAAACATTTTATATAATCCAGTACTGATCACATATTTAATCTTTAACTTTGTTTTTCTTTTTCAGGTTTTTGCTTCCCTGAAGAGCTGAGCATCTAAAGAATGTGATAGGCAGTGTCAACGTGCTTTCAGATCTTTACACTATACATATTTTGGTACCCACATGCTAAAAAGTCAAATATACTTTGATTTTCAATGCTTAAGGCATTTACTCACTCAAAAATTAAATTAAAATAGCTCATCTCCCAGAAAAACAGAACTTGTTTAGAATAGGAAGAGACAGGAAAACCTACTTTGGCCTAAGATTGAACCATCCAGAAATGTATACTACAATGACTTGATATACACAAGACTGTTGAGATCATTCTGACTCACGGCAAAAAACCATTTTGTAGGTATTCCATTAGAAATCCACTTTCAGGACATATCACATTCAAAAGCTTGATCAAACTTATATCTTGATCCTCAGATTATAAACCGTTGCTGGTATAAATAAAATATATGAAACCCATTTTTCATCTGTTCACTGTAGCCTACATGAAATTAGTATCAATTACACAGGCTGATGTTAAAATATTAACAACAATATTAAGAATCTATCATATATATTTAGGTATATATAAATGTTAACAAAATACTAACCAAAGTTTTCAGAAGTAGAAAAAAGTCTATTTTTCTCCTAGTTTCAAATAAAGAAATATAGAAATTCTTAAATACTAAAAATAAAGCCTTTGGAAAGATAAATAACAGTGTCTCAGAGATTCTTAAAACAAGCTCTTGTAATGAGTACCAGACAACCAGCACAGGACTTGTGGGTGGGTGGGGGGAGGAGATAAGAGAATCAGAAAATGCCAGGTTTAGAAGGAAGCTTCAAGGACATCTAATATGACTATCTTTTTAAAGTCTGAATCCTTTCTACAACATCCTAGCCAAGTGTTCATTAAGCTACCCTTCTGACTGATCAAGAGTTCACTGCTCACTGAGGCAGCCAATTCCCTCTTAGAATATTAGAAGAGCTTTTTTTTCTATCAAGCTAAAAACATGCCCATTACTTTCCCCCACTGGCCATCTAGAACAGGTCCAATGGCTTTCTTTTATGGTCTCTCCTATGGGATGAGCCACTGAAAATGGCAGACATTCTCATTGAGTCTTCTCATTTACATCCCATGGTTTTTCAACTATGTTCTTCAACTAATGAGTTTAATCTCATCACTATACTGTTAATATCCAGTTTGTTAATGTTTCTATTAAAATAGGAACCCATAAGAGAACAGCAAACTGCTGGGCATAGCCCACACTGGAAATAGCAAAGCAAAGCTTCCCTCCCTCTTCTAGATAATTCACATCAATTCCTGCAGCCGAAGATCATAATCACTGTTTTGGTGGCTATGTCATACATGTTGATGCAAACTGAGCTTTATGTTGGCTAAAATCTTAAAACCTTAAAGTCTTAGCTTTTAACTTATTCAATAAGTATTTGTGGATTGTCACTATGTGGGTATTATAATACTAAGAACAGTAGGAGAAATCAGTGTGATATAACCAAAAGAGGTAGCATTCTGGGCCCAAGCCCCACTTTATCCAGCTATATCTATGTAGGAAGGACACTTGTTAGAGCTACTTAATTTTCATAATAGGATAACTATCTCACTACTTTCATAATAGGATAACTATCTCTCTGTTCCAAAGCATATGGATGGGCCCTTAGCCAGCAATTTAGAATACTAGCACTCCAGGATATCCAGCTCTCATCCAAATACCTACTGAGAGAAGAAATGTTCAGGGAAGATAGGTCCAAGACCTTACAAATTCAATCTTTGGTTAATGTTGTCACCAGAAACATACATATTGGGAACCCACAACACCTTTCTGATCAATTTCATTGACTCACATTTACTACTTTGTCCTAATCTTTGACAGAGGTTGTTATGAGAAATAACCACATAAAATTCATATCCACATTGTTATTTTTTATAACTGAGGTACTGTCCATTTTGTTACTCAGAGTCCTTCTCAGTGCTAGCAAAGGCTCTGTTCTCTTCAAGGAATCAGATGGTTCTGATTTTTAATGATGGAAATCATCAGAATGGTTTTACATATTTAAAAAATTAAATCTTAAAGACAGGGCCGGGCGTGGTTGCTCATGCCTGTAATCCCAGCACTTTGGGAGACGGAGGCGGGCGGATCACGAGGTCAGTAGATCAAGACCATGCTGGCTAACACGGTGAAACCCCGTCTCTACTAAAAATACAAAAATCAGCCGGGTGTGTTGGCGGGCGCCAGTAGTCCCAGCTACTCAGGAGGCTGAGGCAGGAGAATGGCGTGAACCCGGGAGGCGGAGCTTGCAGTGAGCCGAGATTGCGCCACTGCACTCCAGCCTGGGCAACAGAGCGAGACTCCACCTCAAAAAATAAAAATAAAAAAAACTTAAAGACAGAAATGAAAGGCTATAAGAAATGATAAGAAAAAATGTCATTTGATACATATACAAATAGTAAAAAGTATTTGTATTTTCCACTTCATCAGTAACTGAAAAGGGATCCAGGAAAGCAAGATGAATAATTCTAACTGGGTCTTGTTAAATGCATCATTAACTTAACGTCAGGTTAATGTCATTCAGTTGCCCCTATGTCACCACTTCCCAAATAATCAGCCTCCATAAAATGGCAAAGGCTCTAAGACCAAATGAACCTAAGAACTACCAGGAGAACTTATTTTAAAGTTTTGCATTTTAAAATAAATTCCCCATATAATTGGGATGCAAGTGAAACACAGAACACACTTTGAGAACACTCTTCCAGGACCAATTTTGGATAACTTGAATAAACTCTGTCGCTCTTCCCTGGATCCTCTACTGTCTGTATAGGTCCCTTTTAATGTCTGGTCACCAAAGACACATACGGTATTCTATTAAGGAGTTACTGAAGCAGGGCAGATGAAAGGATTATGTCCCTTCCCTTATATAGCCACCACAAATACATTCACGAGTGTTGATAGGCATGCTCGCAAAAGCAGTGCTTCATTCTGGCTGTCAGATTGAGGTCAATTACTTATTTTGACTCTCCTGAGAAACGAGAGCGTAAAATGCATTAAAATGAGTCCAAATCAAAATCAAATGAAACTATAAATAGTGTTGTACCGGACTTTTTCCTCAACTGAACCAGTTGCAATCTTTGTAATATAACCTATTCCACCTTTAAAATAAAGAAATTATCTTTAAAGTAAAATGGAAAATCTGGCAACCTCCTTGAGTAAACTTATTCTTGCAGAAAGTAAGATCTTTTGTCATTTTAAAAATTATAAAGATTTTTAATTCAAACAACATTACTTTAGAGTATTTACAGACAAGTAGTCTGTTGTCTTAATGGTCTCAAGGAATAGATTTATAAACAATCAAAATATTACAAGCAAGAGTAAAGAAACTTTACTATTGCCATCTGACTCACCGTTTCATAGATAAGTAAATCATTCCATGACACAGAAACTGATGTTTTACCATAAAGTGTTCTACTTGGACCACCTATGTGATTTAGCAAAAGAAAGAAATTTAGAAACTAAAAGTGACTGATCACTTACAGTACGTCAACTGGAAATTCACAATAAATGTCTACACAAAAGGTTCAAGTACTCTTTTAAGCTTCCAGAATCAATTTAAAAGTAACCACTTCCTAGATACTGCTAACCAATACATTCTAGCCTTATATACACTGCAACATGTCTAAATTGACTCAAAAAGGTATTATCATATGAACAAAGTGAGATATCCAAGTGTAAATTCAGTTTCTCAAATTGAGTGATTTTACTCAAAAAATGGCCAGACAGAAATTTCATAAGTCTTTCAATTCAAGGGAAATCAAGCTAAGACTGGTTGGGGCAAGATTCACTGTCCTAGGCTATTTGCATTTTCTATCCAGCATGTCTTTAATTTTATAAATTTCATGCTGTTTGTTTCCATGGTTACCAGCTCTTAATCATAATGAGCACCTGGTCTACACAGGGGAATTAATATTTCCCTGTGAAATGCACATAATGAATTGTTAGTAACCTCCCTACATTTTTGCAGGGACCAGTTTAAACTCTTGACCCCTAGCAAAGATTTTCTTTTTTTTTTTTTAACTTTTGAGCTTTGGGGGCACATGTGCAGGTTTGTTACATAGGTAAACACGTGTCATGGGGGTTTGTTGTACATATTCTTTTATCACCCAGGTATTAAGCTCAATACCCAATAGTTATCTTTTCTTCTTGCAAAGATTTTCAAAGGGTCTCTTTAACTTTCTTTTTGAATTTTGTATATTATATAGTCTTCAGTTATTTCATGATAATTGAAATTTTCCAACATTTCACAATCTATGTTGACAGGGAACATCTATGCTCATTAGTATGTGTGCTTTTGCGCCTGGGTCAGATATACTTCAATTTTTTAAAAAACACTTTTTTGTACATATTTATGAAATCTCAGTCAAAATCCACTGATAAATTAGGTGAATACTGGCACCCCCTCATTCACCAAACTAGGGCCTAGAGGGAAGTACACAAACACCAGCAACCCCTCAAGTAGTCAACATGATTAGGCTTCCTAAGTGACATTAGAACACCTTATTAAAAAGAAAATTAAAATGGTTTTTGATCCTGTGGACATTTTCCACATAACAGTATGTGGACAATGATTAAAAGTATAAAGTTTGTCATATTTCCTGGATATATACCACTCACTAGTTATGTGACCTGGTGTAAATTACTTAACTATGCCTCAATTTCTTCATCAGAGAATAATAATAGTATCCAGTTCACAGGATTATTTTAAGGAGTAGAGGGGCTTATATTTGTTAATGTGTGGAATAGTTACTGGTGCATATTAGTCACTATTTTAAGTGTTTGTTAAATATAAATGTCAATCAATCAATCTGACCCTATGCAGCATGAAACCATGTTTTCTAAGAAAATCTTTTTTTCCATAATAAATGTTTGTTCATCTCTCATGATGTAAGCTAATTCTTATTTTAAATTTCCTTGTGTAGCACTTAATAAATATTATTTGGTCAGCTACTGCCATCTCTGAAAGGTTGTCTGTTGCCAATAATAGTGTCACTTACACTGACCACACTGAGCCACTTTACATGTCACCTCATTCAATCTGCATTAACAACCCTATGAAGATTGGTGATCCCCTTATTACAGATGAGAAAACTCAAGTTTCAGGAAGTTAGATAATTCGCACAGGTTTACAAAGTTAGAAAGTGGCAGAGGTAAATTTGGAATCAACCTCTGATGATCTCCAAACCCTGTCTTAATCAGTCCATTACCATGGATAAAGTGCTATATAGATAATGTCACAACTTTTCAAAACTAGAACTTTGTCATATCCAGTAATTTTTAACCTACTCCAAGAAGATCAGCAATATAAGTAAAAGTGGAATCTGTCATGCCTATGAGTGGGGTTTCTCTACTTCCCCATCCTCCACAAGCTTCCGTGTGTGATTGATTCCCACAGACAAATGACGATCACCAGTGGGAGTAAGGACCACATACATAATGGGCTCTAGGTGGTGCCTGGAACTTTGCCCAAAATGACCTTTTGCACCTCTCCCATACACTTCTGTAAATGCTGGTACAAGAGGTACTTAGCCTCAGGAGACGTTTTCTGCAGTAGTTGAACAGCTCTGGAAAGTGTAGCTTCTCCCATCCTTTTGACCTAATGAGTAGTTAGTTCTAACATTCTCTGTGATTAGTCCTATTAATGATGGGAAATACTGACTAGGTCTGGGTTGGTCTTTTTTAATTGTGAAGCTCCAGTAAAATGTTTCGACTCACTTGGCTTGGCTCAATTGCTAATGAGGAAGTCTGGGTTTTATAAATTCCCTGACACACACCAGTCACTGCAAAATCCTGATATTGGCCTGTCCTGCATCCTCTGATGGATCCCAGAGGTGCCTTCCTTCAGGGCTTACCAATGACTCACTTCTAACAGAAAAATGAGCAGAAGCCACTTCTTTTTTTTTTTTTTTTTTTTTTTTTTTTCTGAAACCATTTCTGGGTAACAACTGATGGAAAATTTTGCTCTCCACTGCTCAGGTAAGTAACTAAAGTAAAGTGCTTTAAGTATCATTGGTGCCATTGATCTCTATTTCAGTAAAGGACGGTGTAGGTGCAGATTTGTTTGAATCGAAAGACTAAATTATGGATTCTATAACCCTAGACACTTAGTGTCAAAAGAACAACTACATAGAAGCCTGTAGAAACATTCATACAGCTTGGGAAAAATGGGAGTGTAGCATTCCTTCAGAAAATTGGTGGTTCACATTGCTACCAGAGATGTTCACAGGCAGAACTTGTAGTTGGCAGATGACGGACACAGAAGCAGCTTCTCATCTATCATCGCCTTTTTTAGAAGAGAGACCAAACATGTACAACATGGCAGTTATTATCCTGGTCAGCAATCTAGCCAAAATATCTAACCTGGTTTACAGCTAGGAAATAACAGTTCACTGAGATAGAGTGAAGGCATGTTAAAAATCACACAGTAGGAGCAGGTCAAAGCAGTGAAGGAGATTATCATATTCATGGTACTCCAGAAATTAATCCTTGCAACTACATCAGCTATTACTGGAACCCCACCCCCGAGATCGACATTTCCAAATATAATATATATTTCACAAACTAATAAAAACCATCATAATTTAAAGAGAAAGTTTCTTGCCACTTACAGACTCTTTAAACTTAAAACCAAACCATTATCTTTAATGTTGACGTGCCTAGAAACAAGTCTGTAACAATACTAACTTTAAAGTAGTCTCTGCTGACTTCAGCTAACTAAAATAAACACATAAGGAAAAATAAACATGTAGGGAAAAACAAAATGTTCACAGTAGGATATGAGAGAATATTTTGGAAGCTATAAAAATATAACTCCTATTCCAAATATAATTGATTACAAAGGCACGAAAGTAGCTCAAAACAAAGGATGAAATGAACAAAACCTTGTTAAAATAATCAAGGTTAGAGAAACAACGCTGACGTTATTGTGCAGTTATTCTCAGATTTCCAATTTTCTAGTCACCTTGGTTTGGTTTATTTGGCACCTCTCGGTCTCTCATAAGATCTTGTTGGCACATTTATCTAGTCAAATCATTATTATTATTAGGCAACATTACTGAGCACCTGCTGGGTGCCGGTTAGGAGCCAAGAATATAAATCTTTGCTAGAGAGACTAGGAACGTGTAAGAAAAAGGGTAACCGACAACACAAGAATACATGCTAATTATTGGCATTGAACTGAACGTACCTGCATTATCTAACAGACTGAACCAGGGGACTTTCAGACCAGGCAGGTGGCTTCACACCCAACCCTCATCATTAATAATTTATAATGTGAGGATAGCAAATAAATTTTCAAATCAGTAAATATGAAAGAGTTCAGAAGATCAGATGACTAGAAAGGTTCAGTAAGGAGTTCACAGTTAGCAGACAATTGAAAGAGCGCCTTTCAGAAAGGTTACGACTTACATATACAAATAACTAATTCTTGTTTTATGATTTAAAAGCAGTATTTTTACATCTTTTCACAAATATATAGGGACATTTGGGGCTGAGGTTTCACAAAAACATAGGTGGGAAGGAATCACCGCAGTGCACTCTTGAATAGATTGTCACTTTAGGACCTGAATCCTGAGAGATCTTCTGCAACAGGGCTAAACCCATTTTTCCTAAACTTTGTTTTGCACTACAAATGTTTTTTAACCTTTTATGATATGTCTTATTAACCGCGCTTTTCCCCCATTGACTAAAAAATTAATAAATGGCATATGTTTCATTAGGAAGATGGTGACAGAGATTTCCTGCTTCAGAAACGTTGGAAGCCGCTGGTTTAAAAGCACCCGCAACAGAGGGCTGTACTTGGGTTCTCTCTCCCCGCTGTGTCATTTCAGTCGAAGAAAAAGACAGAATTACATGTGCGCCTTACAGACTCAACAGGGTAGAAAACACTTGCTATCATTTCTTTTATTTTGAAGTGAGCTTTTATATAAACACACGAAACCATCTATTTAATAGTAAAACGTTGGGCAGGGAAAGGAAGTCCCGCGCCTTCGCGACTCTTCGCCTCCGCTAGAGCGTGACCGTCACGCCCTCTGCTACTTACAGGGGGAACGCGCCGGGGCATCATAGGAGTCGGCGGCGGCAGGGATTGTGGGAAATGTAGTTTGGAGACTCCGCCCTCCTCGCCATTCCTGTAATGGCTGCTTCCTAGAAGGTAATGTACGAACTCGTCTCCAAAGGATACTTAGGTTGCACCAGTGTATTTGTAAAACAGGAGCAAATTTGGACCTTGCCGGGCCAAAGTAGGAATTCTTTTTCAAATCTTAATATCAAGTCCTGAAATGAAATTATCTCTGTTCTGTTTCTTTTTACCTTTTCTTGTGTGGGTGAACTGACCAACTTTTAAGTCTAGTTCCCTGTTGGACAGACTTTTCTCTGCTCATTACCTATCCCCCTACCGTCCATATGGCCTCCACGCTCTGCACTGACTCTAGCTGCCTCTTTAAAATAATAATAGTAATAATAATTAATTTTTAAATCCTTCTCTCCGCCCCCTCCCCACCCCCCATGCTAATAATAGGTCGTGTCACGTGGAACCTCTTAATCTCAGCATCCGGAGCTCCAGGAAGGGAAAATTTCAAGTCAGATAGAATTCTATATATACCATTTCTTTGGTAAGTCTTATTAATTCCCCACAACTTCGCAGAGTTATATGTTGTGTGACTTTTGCCAAATTTGTCTGCATTTCCTGGATGGGAGAGACCCTAAGAAAATGTACAATTTTTACCCACTAGGATATTTTAAGTTTCCAAGTTAGTGGCTCGTGCTTTTTTTCTGTTTGTTCTTAATTATGAACTCCTGTTCAATTTTTGTTTGGTTGATGCACGAGGTGTTGGCATTATCGTGGAAAATTCCTGGGTTTAGAGTGTTATCATGAGATAGGGAGATGAACCTCAAATTACTGTCTTTAACGTCCCTCTGTTTTTCCACCTATAAGATGAGGAGATGGATTGGAAATGATTCATAAAGTATCCAAAAGATTGGCTGGCCTGTTATTTGTCATGTGTTCATTTTGTCATTTGAAAAGGGAGGAATTTTTAATGGTTCCTTTTTGTTTCCATGTTTAATTTCTAGGAACCTTCAGCCCTCAAGATTCCAACATCATGACCTCAGTTTCAACACAGTTGTCCTTAGTCCTCATGTCACTGCTTTTGGTGCTGCCTGTTGTGGAAGCAGTAGAAGCCGGTGATGCAATCGCCCTTTTGTTAGGTGTGGTTCTCAGCATTACAGGCATTTGTGCCTGCTTGGGGGTATATGCACGAAAAAGAAATGGACAGATGTGACTTTGAAAGGCCTACTGAGTCAAACCTCACCCTGAAAACTTTTGCGCTATAGAGGCTAAACCTGAGCTTTGGTGTGTGAAAGGTTCCAAGAATCAGTAAATAAGGGAGTTTCACATTTTTCATTGTTTCCATGAAATGGCAACAAACATACATTTATAAATTGAAAAAAAAATGTTTTCTTTACAACAAATAATGCACAGAAAAATGCAGCCTATAATTTGCTAGTTAGAAAGGTAGTCAAAGAAGTAAGATGGCTGAAATTTACATAAGTAATATTTCATAATCTTAGAATTCTTTCAAAGCATGTGAAATAGGAAGAAGGAAGTTCTTGCCCAGAATCAGGAAATCACCACTGTTCGGTTATAATCACTGCCTCCTGAATCGTTGAGGAGTCTTTTCTCCATTTTTTTAATTAGATTTTTGTTTTGTTGTCTCCCAAGTTAATATTATATTTAGATATCAGAGAGTCAGCCAAAAAGGAAAACTTTTATCTCTAGGGAAAAAACATTTAGAAAAATGTATTCAGTGTATCTAATACTGAAATGCGGAAAAAATTTAATGTTAAAAAAAAAACTATAGACATTGACATGGAAAAGAGATTTAATGTTTTGAAAAAAACTTTATATTAACTGAGTAACATCCTCCTGATGAGAAGTACTATATTAAATATAAACCCATTATGTTATAAGTTAATGTTTCGTGTCCATTTCTTACTTGGGGCTGTTTGTATCCATTGTGGATTTTTATATGAGCTAAGTGGAGAAGGGCAGGATGCCTTGTGTTAACTGATTGCGGTAGCTTGAAGAGACATAATGAGAACGGGGCAGCATTAAGGTCAGAGAAGCCCCTGATAGAAAATCTAGAAATACAGAAGGAAAATGAAATGGCTTAAACTGATTTGTACGCCAGCCAAATGAAATATCCTCTCTGGCCTAGCTACTTAAAGTGTCTTCAAGCCAGCAACATCACCTGGGGCTTGTTAGAAATGCAGAATCTCAGGCCCCACCCAGACCAATTGGATCAGGAACAGCATTCGTTTCCAAAGCCCAAGTTAATTTGTATGCACATTACAGATTTAAGAAGACTGCCAACTTGCTTGAGCCCAAGAATCATTCCAGGCACTTGATAAGACTTTTCGATTCCCTGGTCTTTCTCCTGGTTGTATAGCTGTGAGATGGGGCCTGGAACTCCATGTCTAACAAGGGTCCTCAGTGATTCATTTGATTCTCAAGTTGTAGCCAGCATAAAGTAGTCTAAGGAAATCAAACTTTAGGGTCACACTTTAGGGTAAGTAGTGGTCACACTTTAGGGTAAGTAGTGAAATTTTTTCCTAAAATGCATTTTCCAATCTGTAGCTCTCCAGATGACATTGGGAGCCTCATTTTTTATCCGAAAACAGGCACCAGCAACCTAAAGTCCTGTTTATGGTGTAATTCTAGAGTGAGCTGACCTGGCTTGCATGAAAGTTTTGGTTAAAGTGTACAAGGAGTGAAGAAGCATCACAGAATAAAGACATGGAAACTGAATGCACTTGTTTTTGTCACAGCTGTTTGGATTTTTTGCTAGAGGAAGCACTAACAGTCTTTATTCAAATTAATTGGCAGTTAAACATTTCATAATTAATATAGCTTGATTGTACCTGTATTTTTTTGTGTGTTTTAAAGAAGGAAAAAGGAATGATGCAAGTTACAGAACAGTTGTCGTCTCTTATACTCCAGCCCATTGGGTGCTGATGTAGAAAGGCTGCTGCGGCTTCCTTGCGTGTCAACTTTTCCATTGGGATGGGAGAAATCAAACCTAAAGTACATTTTAAATCACAGTGCAGTAGTCATTTAGTCACCTCCAGGTACTATTTTTAAAATGTGCAAAATAAGACTATAGGCAAACATTCTTTAGTCAACGTGTATTTCCAAAAGTGCCTAGAAAGAATTAGAAAACTGCCATTTCCCTATTTTCCCCTTAAAAGTAGAGAATTGTCTTGAGGTGGCATGCAGGAATTTTGATGGATATGATGGGGGAACACCTCCTCTAAAAATAGCCTCATTTCTCATCTATTTAGGTTGGATTATATGGCTTTGCCTGAAAAGAACAGAACCCTTATGGTGGCTCTTAACATTTTTAGGCCACCAGTTCCTTTGAGAATCTGATGAAAGCTATCATCTTTTTCTTTAGGAAAATTCCCATGCATGCTGACATTTTTAGATTAGTTTCAGAGCTGAAGCCCATCCAGGATCTTTCCAATTCTAAAATTCCTTGATTTTCTATGAGGGATAACACCTGCTGTGGAGCAGTTACAGCAAGAATGGCATTAGCAAATATTCTGATGCCCAGCACAATTTGTAGATATCTAGTAAATGTGCATGTTAGCTCACTGAGTTGAGTTTAAAATAGTTGAGATCAAGTGAAGAATTTAAGGTCCTTGCAAATACTTATATTTCTATTCTCTGTAGTTTTAATGTAACCAGCTTATTTCCCTAATGCTAAAAAGCAGTACATTTCCTGCATCATTTCTCTCTTAACTGCTTTCATAACTCTTCTTTGTCATTAATTTTTAGAAGTTTGTGATATATCTCGGCATGGATATATCTTTGGGTTTATCCTGTTTGGGGTTCACTCGGTATCTGAGACTTACAGTTTTATGCTTTTTTCCCAAATTCAGGAAATTTTCAGCCATTCTTTCTTTTTACAAAAATTTTGCTCCACTTTCATTCTCCTTTTCTTCTAGGACTCCAGGGACCCAATATTAGATATTTTTGTTATAGTCTCATGCATACCTAAGGCTCTATTTATTTTTTCAGTCTTTTTTTTCTCTTGTTCAGATTGGGTAATTTCTAGTATTGTATGCTTAAGTTCACCGTTTCTGCTGTTGTATTTTTAGTTCAAAACTTTCCATTTTGTTCTTTGTGTCTTGTGTTTCTTTGTGGAGACCTGTTTTTTCATTTGTCTCAAGCATGTTTGTGATTGTCACTGAAGCACCTTTTCATGGCTGCCTAAATCCTTAATAATACTAACATCTCTGTCACCTCGGTGTTTAGCATCTGTTGATTGTCTTCTCGTTCAAGTTGAGATCTTCCCAGTTCTTAGTATGATGATGATTTTTCTATTGACATTTGGACATTTTGGGTATTATATTTAAAAGGCTGTGGCTCTTATTTAAATTTTGTATTTTAACATTCCTCTGACACCACTCCTTCGTAGGAAGGGAGGATGCCTCCTCCTTCCTGCCAGATGCAGGTGGAAGCCTCATGACTGCTCCTCCTATACCCTCCACTGACACTGGTGATAGGTTGCCTTGTTACCACCAGGTGGGAGTGGAGTCCAGGCTACCCACATGGTCTTCATGGGTACCAGCGTAGAAGAGGGAGGTTCTTACTATCAACTGGTGAGGATGAAAGTGCCAGCTCCCCACCCAGCCTTCTGTGATACCTCAGTGGGGAGCCTGGAACATCTACAGCCTGGTGAAAGTGGAGGTCTTGGCACTCCACTCAACCTTTGCTGATGGTGGAAGTGGGGCTACAATTCTAAAAGTTTTCTGTTTCACTAAGCCTTTCCTATACCTTTAAATACTAGAGAGAATAGTCTTGTTTGGTTTCCCACCCCCCCACCCTTTTTTTTTTCGGTCTAAGCCCGTTGGCCTTTCTGCGCTACCAACTTCTCCAGTTCTCAATCTGAAACAGGAAGAAAAAAAAAAACCCAGCTAACTCACCACTTTGTTGTTCCTTTGCTCTTGAGGTACCCAGCTGTTGTGCCTTCTTTCTGCCTTTCAGAATCCTATGTTTGTTTTATACATAATGTCCAGGGTTTTTAGCTATATTTAGTGGGAGGAAAAGGAAAAAAGATGTCTACTCCATCTTTCTGGAAGTATAAGTCTTGGTGCATGTTTAAAGAGGGAATTTTCTGAGCTACTCCAGAGATGGAGAGAGAAAACACTAGGAAAGTGATTACTTCAAGGTATTTTACTCACAGACTTTTGTCCCGTCATCTCCCACATCCACCTTCCCCTCTTCACCCATCCAGCATATTGTTTATTCCTACCTTAACCCAACAGTCTCAACTAGGGAGTGAGACTAACCATCAAGAAATGCAGGGACGTAGATGAAGTTTGAGAAAATGGGCTGTATTCATATTTTGTCTCAGCATTGTGACTGCAAGTGGGAGCTTCTTGAAAAACTGATGTGATACCAATTGTGCCAACTAGCCAGGTCCAGGAAATCTCAGAAGCTACACCTCACATGCACCTGTGTCCTGCTGGGCTTTCTAGCTCTGTACCAGCTTATCAAATGCCATTTCCAACCTTGGATATAGGAATGGTAATGCAGCTATATAGCCTGCAGCACATAATGAATGGAGGAGAATTTTCTGCATATGACCCATCTCCCAGCCAGCGACTCTCATAACAGTCTCTTCAGTGGTACTATAATAGAGGCTAAGGGTCCAAGCTGTGGAATTTAACAGACCTCCAAGAATTAAAATGTCATAATGGGCAAGTCATTTATTTTCTCTTAAATTGCTCTTTCCTGTCTGTTAATTGGATGTAATAATAGTATTTCTCCACTCCACCTCCTAGGTAGATGAGAAATATCTAAGGTAGTGTATGTGGAAGGGTTGGCTTGCTGTATGTTATTATTTTTAGGAGTATTTAGAGATATTTCCTAAAGAGAAGGGGGAAGAAACTTTACAAGCATCAATTTTGAATTTTTAAAGAGGATATCTTAAAAGTTATATGAACAAATCCTATATCAAACTTTAATTTTAATTTTGACATTTTCCCAAGTCCTAACAGGCCCTTGAAGATGATACTCAGTCTTTGTTTTTTCTTATTATAGTCCTTCCCAACACACACAATTCTAGCTTACAAACTGATAAAGCTCAAAGACATCTGTGAAGAAAAGAAAATTCGACTACCCTAAAATTTTTTTAAATCTTCTTGTTTGTACCTCATGCTCTCGAAGGGGAAAAAAAGGAAAGAAAATAATTGATTATTTTTTAATGATTCTTAATATGTTAACCATGGGTTCCTTCCTAAGTAGCATAACAGAAGGTTAGGAGCAACTGCCCAGGTCATTTAAGGAGAGGCAAGGAATTTGGTTTTAGCAGATCTGGTCCATATTCCACCAAGAAAAATACTGGCAAATCTCATCTCATTAGAAGTCATGAAATTATAAACTACATATAATGTGTTTAATGTTTGTTTCCTATGGTGGGAAGTAGAGAGGAAGCCCTTATCTTGATTTACTAATCCCAGACATGATTTTCACTCATAGGTGAAAATGGGGCCAAATCAATAAATAAATTTGCAGAATAGCATGCTTTTTTTTTCTAATTTCCAGTAACTTCATTTTTCTAAATACTTTCTATAACTGACTAATATACATCTAACATCTAAATGCAAAATGCAGACCAGAAAACTATATGATTGCTGCAAAAAAAAGATAATGTCGTTTAATTTCTCATTGATTTATAAGTATCAGAGCTAAAGTACTCTTCTCACATATTTCCACTGGATCCATTTTATGTGGGTGATTAAAATTTTGAAAATATTAGTTGGCACTTCATAATATGAAATGAAATTATGAAATTTTATATACAAGAGGGTTAATTATTTTTAAAGGGCTAATCATGTAGCACTTTGTTAAACACAGGGATTATAAATACTGTATTTCTCAATATTAATCAAGATAATTATGCTCTGTTTAAATGTGCGTAAATCACTTAACAAAAGAATTTAGAAGCAGGCATGAGCACAAAGAGCAGAAACTATACCATTTTCTATTTCAGATTATTTGTCACAACAACCCTTTCATTCTGCCACAAAAATTACCAGGGCATTTCAATACCAACATGAAACAGTTTTATAGCCCCTGAGATGGCATGTGCTTAACTTTAACTTGTTTACTCAACAGTTTTTGAGAAATAACCAGTACTCTTTAGAAATAAAAATATTTATCAACTATCAGGCAAATGATCTTGAGCCAATAATTTAACCTCCACAACTTTTTCATCTGTAAAATTTTTTGTCAGTAATTTCTAAGAGGTTTCCTATTGATAGAATTTTGTGGCTTCATAAGAATTTTCCTAATTTCAAAAATAATAAGGTATAATGTGTTAAAAATATTGTAATTATCCATTTTCAGTTGGCAGCAATGAGGAGCTGATTTTTTCTTCGAACTCCTCAGTGACAGTAGTCTAGTCATTTGGTACATTTTGGATTTCAATTTGGTGAAGCAGGGAGGGGCAGCTCATTTTCTGTACTGAACAAGTGTGATTAGGGATTGTCTCAAGAAGGAAGAATGAAAACAAACCATAGCCCTGCCACTCTCACTCACAGCAAACAGCCCACCTGCTAATTGATGTTGACCTGGCTCTATTCAGGAATAAACAACCTTTTGGTTTCATAGGCTTGGTCTTTTCTGGCACCACCAGTGAGACTCAGGTCATAGATACCATCTTCCCAGTGACCAAGACAGACACTTGAGAGGATGGGTGGCACACATCACACTCCCCGTCTAATGTATCTTTTAAGTCCTGTGGAATCCACCTCCAAATTATCCCTACGATTCACCCACTTCTCTCCATCCCTGTGGCTCCTACCCATGTAGACCATCATGAGGACGTGGATGACATCCACAGCACCCCCCAGCTGGTCTTCCAGCCTCCTGTATTAGTCTGTTCTCACACTGCTGTAAAGAACTACCTCAGACTGGGTAATTCATGAAGAAAAGAGGTTTAATTGACAGTTCTGTAGGCTGTACCAGAAGCATGGATGGGAGGCCTCAGGAAACTTACAGTCAAGGCAGAAAATGAATGGGAAGCAAGCACGGCTTACCATGGTGGAGCAGGAGAGAGAAAAATAGTAAATGAGGAAGTGCTACACACTTTTATTTTGTTTCTTTTTTTTTTAATTTATTTATTTTTATTGATCATTCTTGGGTGTTTCTCACAGATGGGGATTTGGCAGGGTCATAGGACAATACTGGAGGGAGGGTCAGCAGATAAACAAGTGAACAAAGGTCTCTGGTTTTCCTATGCAGAGGACCCTGCGGCCTTCCGTAGTGTTTGTGTCCCTGGGTACTTGAGATTAGGGAGTGGTGATGACTCTTAACGAGCATGCTGCCTTCAAGCATCTGTTTAACAAAGCACATCTTGCACCGCCCTTAATCCATTTAACCCTGAGTGGACACAGCACATGTTTCAGAGAGCACAGAGTTGGGGGTAAGGTCACCGATCAACAGGATCACAAGGCAGAAGAATTTTTCCTAGTACAGAACAAAATGAAAAGTCTCCCGTGTCTACCTCCCTCTACACAGACATGGCAACCATCCAATCTCTCAATCCCTTCCCCGCCTTTCCCCCGCTTCTATTCCACAAAACCGCCATTGTCATCATGGCCCATTCCCAATGAGCTGCCGGGTACACCTCCCAGACGGGGCGGTGGCCGGGCAGAGGGGCTCCTCACTTCCCAGTAGGGGCGGCCGGGCAGAGGCGCCCCTCACCACCCGGACGGGGCGGCTGGCCGGGCGGGGGGCTGATCCCCCCACCTCCCTCCCGGACAGGGCGGCTGGCCAGGCGGGGGGCTGACCCCCCCACCTCCCTCCCGGATGGGGCGGCTGGCCGGGCGGGGGGCTGACCCCCCTACCTCCTTCCCGGACCGGGCGGCTGGCCGGGCAGAGAGGCTCCTCACTTCCCAGTAGGGACGGCCGGGCAGAGGCGCCCCTCACCTCCCGGACGGGGCGGCTGGCCGGGCAGGGGGGCTGACCCCCCCACCTCCCTCCCGGACGGGGTGGCTGGCCGGGCGGGGGGCTGACTCCCCCACCTCCCTCCCAGATGGGGCGGCTGGCCAGGCGGGGGGCTGACCCCCCCACCTCCCTCCCGGACGGGGTGGCTGGCCGGGCGGGGGGCTGACTCCCCCACCTCCCTCCCAGATGGGGCGGCTGGCCAGGCGGGGGGCTGACCCCCCCACCTCCCTCCCGGACGGGGTGGCTGGCCGGGCGGGGGGCTGACCCCCCCCACCTCCTTCCCGGACGGGGCGGCTGGCTGGGCAGAGGGGCTCCTCACTTCCCAGTAGGGGCGGCCAGGCAGAGGCGCCCCTCACCTCCCAGACGGGGCGACTGGCCGGGCAGGGGGCTGACCCCCCCCACCTCCCTCCCGGACGGGGCGGCTGGCCTGGTGGGGGCTGACCCCCACCTCCCTCCTGGATGGGGTGGCTGCCGGGCAGAGACGCTCCTCACTTCTCATATGGGGTGGTTGCCAGGCGGAGGGTCTCCTCACTTCTCAGATGGGGCGGCTGGGCAGAGACGCTCCTCACCTCCCAGACGGGGTCGCGGCCGGGTAGAGGCGCTCCTCACTTCCCAGACGGGGCGGCGGGGCAGAGGCGCTCCCCACATCTCAGACGATGGGCGGCTGGGCAGAGGCGCTCCTCACTTCCTAGATGGGATGGCGGCGGGGCAGAGATGCTCCTCACTTTCCAGGCTGGGTAGCCAGGCAGAGGGGCTCCTCACGTCCCAGATGATGGGCGGCCAGGCAGAGACGCTCCTCACTTCCCAGACGGGGTGGCGGCCGGGCAGAGGCTGCAATCTCGGCACTTTGGGAGGCCAAGGCAGGCGGCATGCTTCGCCGGGTGGTCAGAGCTATTCGCCCATAGTCCGTAGCCCAGAGCCGGGGCTGCTCGGCTCTCCGTCCCAGGGGGCCGGGGCCGGGCTGGAGGCGTGCGAGCC
Source organism: Pan troglodytes (assembly GCF_028858775.2). NCBI lineage: Eukaryota > Metazoa > Chordata > Mammalia > Primates > Hominidae > Pan > Pan troglodytes. The sequence goes on along the minus strand of NC_072404.2, from coordinate 128,488,630 downwards.
TCTCATCGCCGCCTCCCAGCGCAGCCACCCGAGCCGCCGCCGCCGCCGCCGCCTCCCTCCATGGCTCAGCAAAACTTTTAAACAGCCTCTTTGCCTGACTCACTTCCGTTGTCGTCAGTCGCATAGCTGTCATCCCCCGCTACACACTTTTAAATGACCAGATCTCATGAGAACTCACTATCATGAGAACAGCAAGAGGGAAATCCGCCCCCATGATCCAGTCACCTCCCACCAAGTCCCTCCCCCAACTGGGGATTACAATTCAACATGAGATTTGACTGGGGACACAGAGCCAAACCATATCACCTCCCATCTTACCCCTCTGCAATCTTTTCTAAACACAACTGTGGTAAACTTCATAAAACAAATCTGATCCCATCTCAAAACTGTTTAAGGGATTTCCTGTTTTTATGAATTTTTTAACCTTAAGAAAGCACTGTGTGATCTGCCCATATTCCCTCCCCTTATTTCTCCAGTCTCATCTATGTCTGTGATCCCTAACCTACCTTGCATTAAACTTTTTTCTCTTTCTAGAAAGCACCAGGTGAGTTCTCTCTCTTCCTCTCTTCTTCCTTTTACCTTCTACTTCTTCCTTCTCCTTCCTCCTCTCACTGTCTGTTATTCTCCTCACTTCTCCCCCACTCTGTGTCTGCATGGTTCTTTCTCTGCCTGGGGTAGTTTTTCCAGTTCACCTAGCTTATTCCTGTCTCTTTAGGCTTGAACCACACTTTTTTAGGACAACTTCCCTGACCTGTCTGAGTCACATACCCCACTGTATGCTCACATAGCATTCTTCACCTCTCTTAACAGGTACATATCACGCTGTACTGGAATTTCTGTTACTTATCTTTATCTCTAAACACCCTCACCCCTGTCTCAGGATTCTAAGCTCTGTGAGTGCACACACTGAGTCTCTAATTCATTGTATTTCTGCTTCCAGCATAACTCCTGGCATGTAGAATTTGCTCACCCAATTCTTATAATTTGTGATATAAAGTTATTGTAGCCCAGGATCCACAGTGGATCATGACATCCTCCCAGTGAGCCTGGCTGTGCCCACACTGTCATCAGTACAGCTCTCCCAACCTTTCAGATGTTGCATGCGACAGGCCTGAGATTCTTTGTGATATGTATCATTTTCTTGGACATTAAATTATATTTATAAAACATGATTTTAATAAATATTAAGATATAGGCTAGTTAGTTGAGTTAAATGATTATATATACTATTTATAAAAGCTTGCATTGTATGGACATATTTAATGATCTGTGTAACATTTAGTTCAGAAATGATTCATCATTTTGAATGATGAACCATAGGATGATCTTCTCCTTTGCCCTCTCATTCTCTTACTCATACTATACTCCAGCAACAACAGACTGCCTGCATTGGCAAAATCAAATGTCTTGCCATGCTTTCATGCTCATGGAACATTTACAAATGTTGTTTTCTTCATGAAACCTTTTCAAAAAGGATTTAATGATATCCATCCTCCAGAGTTCACAGTGCATTGTTTTTACCTGTTTTACTGTATTTCATTCAACCCTTTTTCACCACTAGCCCTACTGTCCCCTCCCTTCCCATTCACCCCCATATCTGTTGCCTATATCTTAAATTTGTTAAAATCAAATTGTGTCTTTTTATCATTGCAAGTACTAACACAGTCAGCTAAAAGAGGTTTCAATAAATATTTATTTGTGCATTAAATTTAGTTCCTAAAACATCCTGAAGAACAGATTAATAGAGTAGCATTGAATAAACAAGTCTATATGCTGACAGAGGTATAATATTAAAGCTAATATTATTGCTTTTTAATAACACCACAGGTTTGGAGCTTCCGTTTTACATAGTGTTACCTCTGCCTTTCTGAAAGCTGTTGGCAACTCAGATTTACTCTAAGTGTTATCCATTGGAAAATATCCATTATGAAGTAATCACAAGACAGTTTTCAACATATTGTAGTCTTAGAGAATGCTATCACAGGTGATCTCAAAGCCCACATTTCATTCAGCTGAAGGCTGTATCAGAAAAAAAGGGGAAAAAAAGGAAAGAAAAGATACCCAGAGCCCAAACTACTTCTTCATTTTCAAAGATGGCTCTCAAATATAGCCTCAAATAGAATTCCACTTCTCACCCTCAGTCACGGCGAATGGATTATAGAATAGCCAATCCATGATTCCACTCTGCTGTTGTGTTTGGGCTTTCACCCAGGCCCTATGACTTTCTGAAATCCATTCAGTGTCTAGGTATGATTGAAGGTACAAGAAACATTAAAAGTCACTTTTTAGAAATCAACTGGTTCATTCAAATGTTTTGGCCTCTTAAAAAATAGTCGTCTTAGAGAAAAGTGGACTTTATTGATGCTGCCATTATTTAAAGCATATTTGGAATTCATATTTGGACTATGGCATGCCCTTTCAAATACTTCCAATAAAAAGAAGTCTTCATGTTTGAGCACTTGGCTTTTGGAATGAGCCAGAAGCAATTCAGAGCTGAGCCCTGTATGTGAATGAGGTGAGTGAGAAATAGAGCAACCACTTGTGAGCTAATTATCCAATTGAAAGAGAGCTCTGAGCTTCATTTATACCTAGATACTAAGGACTGGGGAGTTTAAATTACTTGGAGAGGTAAAATTACATCATTTGATAAAATAAATGATGACTTCAAAGTAACAAAAAAATTTTTTCTGTAACTTATAAACCAAATTAAATGGTTATTACACTATCTAATGTATTGCTTTTTAACTAAAAAAATCATAACATTAGATAATTAGTATATATGGTAATGATATATAGATGACATTAGATAATGATATGGTATATATGGTAATGATATATAGATAACATTAGATAATATCAGAATGACCCATACCTTACCTGTCCTCAGCAAAACTGTTTTCACTCTTCCAAGCCATCTTCCACCTGCATAAATTTAATGAAACTGGATTGGAACATGCATACCATTTTGTCTTCTAGTTTTGTTTGTCTGTTTAACATGTAAGTGTTTCACGGATATTTTAACAATCAAGTAATATTCTACCCCTTATATTTACCATTACTTATTCCAAAACAATTCCTTTAATAATGCTGGACATGCCGATGGTATTTAACATCTTGTCATTATTGATAACACTATAATAAGCTCATTATAATACTATAATAAGCAAAATAGATAATTTTTACCAAGTACCAAAAATATATTCATATCCTTTGAACCTGTGGTTTCAGCCTAGAAATTGACTTTTGTATATTAATTCTTACATTATAATTCATCCGTTGCAAATATATACATAAAAATATATCTAATGTGTCTATTGTCCTGATCTTCTAAAGAAGCAAGTTTTCCAACATGGAGGATAACTGAGGTGACTATATACTACTGTACCAGAAATGCTAGAGGTCTGGGTTTATAAAAGACACTCTGAATTCTAGGTGTGGAAAGAAAAGTTTCTAACCCAGGAGAGAAAGTAACAAATCTCCTGTTAGAGAAAAAGTTCAGAGTCACTGTGCACTTTTATAATAAGCAGTTCATAAGAGGGATCAAAAAAAGACTCAGCATATTAAGTGAAAGAAGTATTATTATATGGTCTTCAATATTCATTTTCAAGATTATTCTTATTGTTTTCATAATTAAAATTAAAACATTATTTGTCCAGTGATCTCTATATTTTTTATTAGTGGTCCATACTAATGATAGCTATCAAGAAATATTATTAATTAAACATTATTACAATAATAAGTACCAAACCACACAAAGAAGTGTTTCTTTCCTCAGTGGTGTTGCAAAGTGACAGAAGTTTATGGCTATGAAAGTCTGTGACATAATTAAAAGAGCACTAAACAAGGAGTCAAAACCATATGAATCCTAGTTCTGGCTATGCTGCAAACAGGCTGTAGGGCACCAGCAGAATCACTCACAAGTTATTTGGGGACTCATTTTCTTAAAGAAAAATATAAATAAGTAGAAATTGTGTACCCCAAACACATTCACTGCTGAGCACTTAAAACTAGAATTCCCCTTTGAAGGAAGATGAGCAAGGTGAAGGAAGTCTTAGGCAAACAGAATACCCAGAAGTGGGGCCAGCCTTGAAAAGCTACAGAAACAGTTTCCTGATAGATGACATGACTTAAGGAAAGCCATCAGGAAACATCCTAAACACAAATGCCTAGGTTCTATACACTCTCCAGTACTTTTGTGATACCTGATTAATGGTGCCTCTTCTGGGTCTTGCAGGCCTAGAGGTCTTCTGGCTCTTGATACTGAATGCTAATATGACTTTGGGGTCTACACATTAAACTAAAAATAAAAACCTCCAAATGGAACTCCAAAGTGGGATTAAACACCTGATATTGGGTTTAGAGAGAAGAATGAAGGATAAAATTACCAGAAGTGGGGAGAAGGGATGTGGATGGTCAATGCACCAAAAATACATAGAAAATTATACCATGTGAGCAAAAGTTGGTCCTACCTAAAAGAAGGTTAAAGTTTTGCTTTATAGTTCATTAAATTAAACATGCCAGCCTAATAGCAGTATTCTTAAAAATAGAAAACTTGTCCTTCCTGCTTTGCATTATTCTTGAACACCCAAGATAAAGCATTTAATACAATACACATTCAATAAACGTTTGTAGTCTGACTTAAGAACTCTGTCCACTGAAAAAGCCCAAATGGTTTAGATGACAAAACAAAAGATATCATAGGAAAAAATATAATCTATTTTGGCAGCCTGACAAAAATTAAGTAGAATTAAAATAAAATTCAGATTAGAAGCATTACCATAAAAATATAAAATGAAAGCAAGGAAAGAGCACTCAAGCTTTTGTACAAAGATGGACATCTCCAGTTTGTTTATATTTTTGTTTTTTCCAGATAATGCTGGCATAAAGTGGTTGCTATAGCAGTTGTTTTATTTGTATAAATTTAAGGCGCACAAGTGCAGTTTTGTTAAATTGATACTTTGTATGGTGGTGAACCCCAGGCTTTTAGTGTTACCAATACCTGAACGATGTAAATTGTACCCAACAGATAATTTCTCATCCCTCAACTCCCTCTCATCCTCCCAACTTCTGGAGTCTCCAGTGGCTTTGATTCCGCTCTGTATGTTCATGTGTAGCTCCCACTTATAAGTGAGAACATGAGGTATTTGGCTTTCTGTTTCTGAGTCATTTCACTTAAGATAATGGCCTCCAGTTCCACCCATGCCGTTACAAAAGACATTTCTTTCCTTCCTATGGCTGAGTAGAATTCCATTATACACACACACACACACACACACACACACCTTATTCCAACATGGAGGATATCTTGTATTTATATATATATAGATATAAAAAATATATAAAAATATATAAATATATATAAATGTAGTTATAAATATATATAAATACAAGATATCCTCCATGTTGGAATAAGGTGTGTGTGTGTATATATGTGTGTGTGTATATGTGTATATGTATATATTTATATATATTATATATATTTATATATTATATATATTTATATATACACACACATATTACATGCACGCACACACACATTTTCTTTATCCAATCATCTTTTAATGGACACTTAGGTTGATTCCATGACTTGCTATTGTGGATAGTGCTGCCATCGATATATGAGTGCAGATGTCTTTTTCATATAATTCATTTTCCTTTGGGTAGATACCCCGTAGTGGGATTGCTGGATTGAATGGTAGTTCTGTTTTTAGTTATTTGAGAAATCTCCATACTGTTTTCCCTGGAGACTGTACAAGGAACTCAACTCAATAGTAACAACAACAACAAAAAACAACCTCATTAAACAGTGGGCAAAGGACACGAGTAGACATTTTCCAAAAGAACATACAAATGGCCAACAAGGGTATGAAAAAATTCCCAGCATCACTAATCATCAAGGAAATGCAAATTAAAACCACAATGAGATATACAATGAGATACCATCTTACACCAGTCAGGATGGCCATTATTAAAAAGTCAAAAAATAACAAATGTTGGTGATGATGAGGAGAAAAAGAAATGTTTGTTTTGTTTTTTTTTTTTTTTTTGAGACAGAGTCTCGCCCTGTCGCCCAGGTTGGAGTGCAATGGCATGATCTCGGCTCACTGCAACCTCTGCCTCCCAGGTTCAAGCAATTCTCCTGCTTCAGCCTCCTGAGTAGCTGGGATTATAGGCATGCACCACCACGCCTGGCTGATTTGTGTGTGTGTGTGTGTGTGTGTGTGTGTGTGTGTCTTTAGTAGAGACAGGGTTTCACTATTTTGGCCAGGCTGGTCTTGAACTCCTGACCTCGTGATCTGCCCACCTCAGCCTCCTAAAGTGCTGGGATTACAGGCATGAGCCACTGCTTTTTACACTGTTGGTGGTAATGTAAATTAGTACAATCTTTATAGTTTGTTTTTTTTTTTTTTTTGTAAATGACAGAACTCCCACTACAAAGAAAAGATCCCCCTCCCTCTTTGGGCTTCAGTATACTTGCATGACATGACTCAAAAATTAAAGGAAGGAAGGGGAGAGGGAGGAAGAGAGGAAATTATTCTATTGAAGGAATCTGGTCATTTTAAAGATCTCTTACTACAATAAAAAATTTTATAGATAAAATGAATTTTTGCTTATGCTTTTGTGGTTAAAGCAAGAAAAAAATACATTTTTCCAGTTGAAATTCATGCCGCTTTAATTGAAGTTTTTCAGCTATATATAATCCTTCTTTATTTATCTGGCACATCCTCTCTGAGACTAAAACTTTCCCCCCCACTCTTTATTGTCTGAACTCCCATCCCCAGTAAATTAATTCATTTGAATAGGTATTTGTTGAACAAGATATGGTTTCACTGAAATTAACTCACCAACAAAGGGGCTCTTGGAAGGAAAATAGAGTTGGACTGGGGAGGGAAAAAAGTGCAAGGGTAAAGAGAACTTCATATTCCTGTTCACTTGAAAAGACAGAAGGGCTGCCTGCACTTTCCTGCTCTACATCTCTACACTTGGTTCAACACTCCTGTTGTCCTACCCTTCCCAGCAGGCTATTGCCTCCCCTGTCTGAACCATGTTTGCATCCTCCAAAATTCATATGTTGAAATTCTAACTCTTAATGTGATTTTATTAGCAGATGGAGACTTTGAGAGATGATTAAGGAGTGCCTAACCCTCATGAATGGGATTAGTGCCCTTATAAAAAGAGGAACAAGGGATCTCTCTTTCTCTCTCTCTCTCTCTCTCTCCCTCTCTCTCTCTCTCTCTCCTCTCTATCATGTGAGGACACAATGAGAAGACCACCTCTACAACCAGGGAGAGGGCCCTCACCACACGTTGAATCTGCCAGCATCTTGGTCTTGGACTTCCCAGGCTAGAGAACTGTGAGAAATAAATTTCTGTTGTTTAGCCACCCCATCTGTGGTATTCTGTTATAGCAGCCCATCTAGCTCCCTCTGACTCTACCACTTCAAAACACACACACGCTCACACACACATACACACTTTTCTGATTTAGTAATAATAATGGTGTCAAACATTTACTGAGCATTTAATGTGCAAGTATTGTGCTAAATGTTTTACAAACCTAATTGTCCCCTTCAATCCTCACCATAAACCACAAGTTAAGTACTACTGTAACTGAAATGCAGGTTCAGTCCCTCGCCACTTGCGGAGTCCAATTAACAAGAGCAAGGTCTGGTATTAAAAAAGTGACTTTTTAATTCCAAAGCTAGTTTAGAGGAAGAAGTACAGGCTTCCTGCCTTAATGTACTGCTTTGCTTTTGGAGCAGAAAGTGAGTGCTTTTAAAAGGGGATGTGGCATGAATGGCATGCAGGAGAGGAAGCAAGCATATGGGAGTCCACTTAACTCTCTTCAGTGCTTTATCTACCAGGCAGTGAGTTGGCATCTTCATGGGCAGAACTAGGTTGTAAAAGTGTCCAGAACTCTCCAGGTGGGAGAGAGTTTCATAGTGGGCATACTTTGGATTGTAAATTAACTGTTATCTCTTGAGGCAACTTTATGGTAGGTAAGAGTTCTGCTCTGGAGCTTCTAAGCATATAGATGCAGTTGCCCTGTAAGGAGTGTCTGGTGAAGGGGAGGTAAAACGTTATAACTGCATTTCTAAAGAGCTAAGTAGGAAGTGGGGAGCAGGGGAAAATGGGGAAAGGAGAAAATAAGAGAAAAATAATTAAAAATAATAACTCATTCTGTTTTTTCTTAGAAAAATAGGGGTACTCAGTTACACTACTTTAGCTCAATATTACCCATGGAAAACTCAGGCACAAAAAGGATAGGATCTCCCCAACATCACACAGCTAGCAAGTGGTAAAGTTTGAAACAAGGCTGTCTCCAGAGCTTGTGGATTTTTCTCCTTCCCATATGCATAAGCTTGGGGAGAGGGAAGGAAATCTTTGCCTGATCCTACCATCCAATTAAGCTATTTTCCAATTTTCTTTCCTTCAACCAGTCTACACCAACTGTTTATACATTGACTACTTGTTCCTTCTTCTCCTTCCTTTTAATTCATTCATCTCGTTATTCATTCATTTAGCTGTGTTAATATATCAGCTGCTGGAGATACAAGGATAGAAAAGCCATAGTACCTATTTTCAAGGTACTTATAACATAGAAGGAAGAGAAAGACCTTTACAAATACTACAAGGTATGATACATTGCATGCCATAAAAGATATATATAAACACACTTACTGAAGTACTGAGAAGCAAACAGTTAACTGAATAAAGATGAAGCATTACCTGACTTTCTCTGTTACAAGAAGCACAGGTGAGAGGACCATTGAAAAGGCCTTTCCCTAATTCATTTATTTTGTGGCCTCCTCATGGACTTGACTCTGTTGATTATCTTCTTAGAACTACCTGCTTCTTTTGTCTTCTGTAGTATTGCATTGTCTGACCCATTTGTTTATATAATGAGTATTTACTGAGCACCTATTCAATGTCAGACACTATTCTAGGCATTGGGAGTGCATAAACCACCTTTCTTTTTCTTTTTCTTGTTCTTTTTCTTTTAACAAGGTCTTGCTCTATAGCTCAGGCCAGAGTGCAATGGTGTGATCTTGGCTCACTGCAACCTCTGCCTCCTGGGCTTAAGGGATCCTCCCACCTCGGCCTCCTGAGTAGCTGGGACTACAGGCGTGCACCATCATACCCAGCCAAAAACATTTTATACACACACACATACATCAGTTGGTGATAGAAATACAAAGAAAAATAAAGCACAATAAGAAAAATAGAAAGGAATGGGTGGGGAGGGATGCTGTTTCACAGAGGTTAGGCAGGGAGGGTATCTCTGAGAAGGCGATATATCAGGAGAGAGCTGAAGGAAGTGAAGGATTGAGCCATGTGGCCGGCTGAAGGAAGTTTCCACACACAGAGAGAACAGCAGGTCCTGAGATGAAAGCATGCTTAGTGTGTTCAAAGAACAGCAAAAAGTGAGGAAGATATCAAGTGTAAATGAGACCAGAGGGTTACCAGATCGTGTAGGTCATGGCAGGGACTGAGGGTTTCTGGCAGAAAAGAAATACACTCTAATTTAATGTTCTAAGCAAATCACTTTTGCTCTTAGGAGAATAAACTCCACGTTGGAAAAGGTACCAGAGAGAGACCAACTTGGAGGCTGTTGCAATGGCTTTAGGAAAAGAAGGTGGTCATTTTGTCAAGGGAGCCAACAGGGACGGGCTGAGGATTGTTTTCCTCCTACCTCTCTGCGGCTCCTGTGCCATCTTCTTAACTCGTTTATCTTGCTCTTCTGATGTTTTAACATTCATTCATTTTTTGAGTCTTGGACCTTTGCCTTTTCTTCTCCCCATACTGTCTCTCTTAGAAAATTTGTCTGTCGCCAAGCTACCTCTTTCCGAGTATGGCCCCAGGGCTTCTCCTATGAGCAGACAATTTCCATTTGGCTGGCCCTGACTCTCTGTGTTCAAGTTTTAAGACAAACTAGTGCTAATAAATGATGCCATGTGATTGCATGGCTGTCACCTCATATTCATTTGCTAAAATTTAACTCATCTTCCTGTCAAACTGAATGCCTTGTCTGATTGTATGTGTGTCTGTGTGTGCGTGTGTATGTGTGTGTGTGTCCATCAATCTCCTAGCCAGCCAAGCTTGAACTTGTTCTACGCCCATCCTCAGCTATAATTCTGACCTACTTTGGTTCTTTCTCATTGCGTTTTCTCCACTAACTCTTCTATCACCACAGTACTCATGCTTGGACAATTTTTCATAAGCTCAAATACTTTAGAATTATAAAGTCTCTGGCTATCATCAGCCTGGCAAGGAGAAAAAAATGAAGGAAGGGGGTTGGACTAAATCTAAATCAGTGGTTTTCATCTGTGTTAATCAGACACCCAGGTTCCACAGAGCTGCCTGGATAGCTGCCAGAATCAAGCAGTAAGAGACCTTCAGGCTGTGGCTCCAGTCCCCAGCTCCAACCCTGCTTAACTCACAGCAGCTCTTTCATTATCTGTTTTATATGTGAGTTCCAAGTATGATCACATCTGAAAATTTGTACCATTACCCTAAGAAAAAAGTTCAAAAACCAATGTTAGGTGACTTTTTAAGGTCCTCATTAGCTCTAAATTTTTAATGCTTTGGACTCTAGTAATATAATTATAGTAACAGTATTAGAGAAAAGAAATGTCTAGTTTAGACTTCTACTTATTACGTGCATTTTTAGATCAGTTACGGCTCTGACAACTTGAAAAGTCTGAATGAGTTTACGGTAAAATACAGAAACCATTCTGGGTTTCCAGCAGTCAACAGTACAGTGTAATAAACCTATAAAAGCCCAGAATATTTGTAATGAAGTTGGGGAACATTTCTAACACAACACACTTTCCGAAGTCCGGAAGAGCTCAACCTTCTTGCCAAACTGAATCACATTCTGATAAAATGCTTTCCATAGTCCATCTGTGTTTAAACAGAGGGAAGATATGAGGAGTGGGAATTTCCAGGTTCCTATGTCCCACAGACATTTGATCTTTTTTTTGGCTTTTTCTTTGTTTCATGCAACTTTGCAAAAGTAAATAAATAAATACCATTTAACATGCCTAAACAGCTGCTCTGGCCTTCATGGTTTGGGAGGTGGAATGCAGTTCAACGGGTTCTGGTTAGTTAGGTTTCTATGTGACCAGTTGCTGAGAGAAACCTTACAGGCAGAGTGCCTCAAAGCCTTACCTCACTCACATAGTAGGGCAGCTGAGACTTCACCAGGGCTCAAGTCTTGGAAAGTGATTTTTCTCTTCAATTCTGGTCACTAACCTGACTTTTCTGCACCTGATTAACTCTGGGACTACAGGAATTCATCTAGGCCTTATTATCCTTATCTATACACAAAGACTTTATGCCTGATGACTTAAAGCTGGCTGGAGCATTGGAAATGTATCTAATCTGAATTAAGATGTCTTGTAAGTGTTGTATAATACACACTGACTTTTGAAGACTTACTGAGAAAAGAATATATAAAATATCTCTTTAATAATTTTGTATTAATTATATCTTGGCATAATATTTGTATATATTGGTTTAAATAAAATAAATTATTAAAATTAGTTTTACCTGTTTCACTTTACTTTTTTATTTTGGCTGCTTGAAAATTTAAAATTACATACATGGCTCACATTAATATCTGTGGACAGCGCTGATCTACACCCTAGAGGCACTGTGGCATACTGAAAGCACATAATATTTAGTGTCAGAAAAACCTAAATCAAGTTTCTGGTTTTATAATTTCTTTAGGTAGGTCACTTAGCACAAACGCTAACTTTTCCATTGACCTTAGCAAGTTATTACATCTCTGTGTGCCTCACATAAAATGAATTTTCTCTTCAGTAAAATGGAATCATAAAACCTACCTTATAAGGTTTTGTGAAAATGAAATAATAAATGTGAAGAACAAAACTTGTCATATTAATAGTACCATATAACTATTAATTATTCATATCTCTCAACTTGGTTTTCATTATATTGAAAGGAGAATGATACTTTAAAGGATGAGGTTATAATCCAATGAAATAATATATTTAAAATTAATTTATAAATCATTACAACTAGGCGCATATGAGTAACGGTTCAGCTCTAAAAGTCAACAAATCTAGGCAATGCTTGATGGTCATTACCAAGTTCAAGTCCTGCCAAAGTAGATATAAGTTCAGCTTTCACACCTTTTCACTCTAGTGTATCAGTAAGTTGGTCTACTATGCATACTTTTTTATTCTATTACAGACTGTGTTCAAAGTGAAGTTTTAGTAAAAAGTCAAAAAAGCTCAGGATTGATGTTAACCTCACCCAATACTTGTGTATATACACACATGCTGGGCATTTAACTTGCTTTCTCAATAATTTTGATACTGCATAGTTACTAGGTTGACTTGAGGCTTTCTATAACATATTGTCCTTTAGAAGTATGTGGACATACTGTGAGAAAAAAGATTTCAATCATCATATATGGTACAGCTCCTGAAGGGAAGGCAGAGATTATTTTTTAATTTATTTTCAAAGATGCGTAAGTGCTTGAAGATTTATTAGGAGAAATAGATTCAAAAGAGTCATTTAATTTTTAATTGTGATAATTTTTTTGATGAGACAGTATCACTCTGCAGCCTAGGCTGGAATACAGTGGCACAATCATAGCTCACTGCAACCTTGAACTCCTGGGTTCAAGGGATCCTCCCATCTCAGCCTGTGGAGTAAAGTTAGGATTACAGCTGTGTGACACTATGCCCAGCTAATTTTTTTATTTTATTTATTTTATTTTTATTCAGTAGAAACGAGGTCTTACTATGTTTCCCAGGCTGGTCTTGAACTACCGGCCTCAAGCTACACTCCTACCTTGTGCTGGGATTACAAGAATGAGCCACCACCCCCGGCCCTATGATAATTTTTTAAAATGGAAATATTCATTCATTTATTCCACTAATAATTGCTGAATGCCTACCTTGTAACAGGCACTACTATAGGAACAGGGACACAAAGACAGTCAACCCAGACTCAGATCTTGTCTTCTTGGAGCTATGCAGTATCAAAATGACAGAGACAGCAAGTTAAATATCAAGCATATGTGTATATACATACACAACTTCAAGGGTGACGTTGGCATGCATCAATCCAACTTCCTTGACTTTTTACTAAAACACTATTTTGAACATAGTTTGTGAGTAGGATCAAAAATTCAATCCATCTCTTCACCAAATGTCAAGTTATGTATGTTCTTCTGTAGTAGTAAGACTCATCATGAAACTCCAGCAAGAATCTCACCTATTTGATGCCAGATGGCACAAAAAACAAACCATTTATAGAGTGGAGAACAAGTAGACTATACACAAAAGTACTGCTGCTGCATGATTTCTAGTCTTTCAACTAAGTGCCAAGGATTTATGTGCTTTAACTCCCATTAGAATTTACAGAAATCAACAGCGCATGAACGGAATAAACAATCCTTAACTGGAAAATGAAGTCTTGAAGATCCCCAAGATAAAAGCGTGCCTTTTATATGTTTTTGATAAGGATTTTTTTTAATTGACAAATAATAATCGTCTATATTTATGGGGTATAATGGGATGTTTTGAGCTATGTATACATTATAGAAAGAGTCTATCAAGCTAATCAACATATTAGTCACCTCACTAATTTATCTTTTGTTGTGATGAGAACATAGAAAATCTATTTTAACAATTTTGAAATATGCAATACATTATTATTAACTGTGGTCACCTGCAGTGCAATAGGTCAGTAAAACATTTTCCGAAACTTTGTACCCTTTGATTAACATATTCCCTTTCTCCATCCTTCTCCCTGCCATCCATTGCCTCTGGTAACCACTGTTCTACTCTCTGTTTCTGTGAGATTGACTTTTTTAGACTCCACAAATAGATCACAGTATTTATTTTTCTGTGCCTAGTTAATTTCACTTACCATAATATCCTCCAATTCCATCTACGTTGTCACAAAAGACAGAATTTCTTTATTTTTTAAGATTGTGTATTACTACATGGTGTATATATACCAAATTTTCTTCATATATTTATCCACAGTGATGGATACGTTGCTTCCATCAAAGGAAGTAATAGCTTTGTCTATTCATTCACAATGATGGATAGGTTGGCTATTGTGAATAATGTTGAAATGAACATGGGAGTACAGATATTTCTTGGACATACTGATTTCAATTCCTTTGGATATATACCCAGAAGTGGGATTGCTGGATGATATGGAAATTCTATTTTTAGTTTTTTAAGGAAGCTCCATATTATTTTCCAAAATGGCTATACCACTTTACATCTCCACTAACAGTATACAGGGGCTCCCTTTTCTCCACATCCTTGCCAATACTAGTTATCACTCATCTTGTTGTTAAGAGCCATTCTAAGGGCCTTTTAAAATCAAATTTTAGAACTGTTTAGATTGTAAGTGGAGAGCAGATCACACAATGTTCTGACTTTGCTTATTGGAGGCTGACTGCTGAAGAGCTGCCTGGTGTAATGGAAAACACTCTCTGGCCCGAGTCTGCAGACCAACTGGGTCTTAGTCCCTGACTCAAGCATAAATGTTTTACATGTAGAAGAGCCAATGTATGTGAAAGTATTTTATATAATGCTATGGAGCATATACAACTGTACCTGTATACAGAACATTCCTGAACTGGTGAATGCCTGAGAGGAAATTTTAAATTTTATGTGATGGAATTGTTGTTTTTAATTAACTGATCGGATCTACTATGAAAGAAATGCAAAAGACCCATGGCTCCCTTAGAAGAAACCTGCTAGAAAAAAGTTGGAGCTTACAAAGACCTGTGGTTGTTGAAGGATTTAATACAAGTAAAAACAAAATGATAGCAGTCCTGGAGCTGCACACCACACCCCCATAGTAACTAGAGGAGGCACCAGACTAATTAAAATTGCCAGAAATTTCCACATTCAGAATTCTCACAAGAGGATAGGTCATTTACCCGGATGCCTTCCAGTTTTTTACCTGGAATACTGCCTTTCAGTTTACCTAGACAACTGTTTGCCCAAACAGCTAGAAACTAATCCTGAAAGTGTTAGAATCATACCTTTATTCTACAATCACAATCAGGATTAAGTGATATGAAATGCACAAGTCAAAAAATATTGGAACCCTGGGCATGGGACCATTCCTACCTCCACCTCCTAAGCTTGTTCACATGCCCACCACTATGCAGTATAGTGCCATTCAGAGAGATGATGGGTAACAGCTAGAAGTACAGATTATAGAGTTTGTAGATGTAAGGCATTTGGTATTTTCAATCTCTATAAACAAGACACATTTTTCATAATACGTGCATGCAACAGTATTCTTTATATCACTTAGAAATGATTAACGGCCCATTAACTATAGCCATGCCAGAAAACAACTGCTATAAATCACATATCAACTGTCAATACAGGATGCTGTGATTCTAGATCAGATAAAGGAGAAAGGCAATCCCAACCAAATTCTATGTGCTGAAATTATATCACCCAGCCCTAGTCATTACTACCTTCTGAAAGTGAGCTGCTGCCGCCCTGTTTTGAATTGTTGGAGGTTTCGTTCTGTGCTTCCTTGTTCCAGAGATTAGAAAATCTTATTATCAGCTCTGAACTGTGTTCAAGCTTAGAGGACTTAAAGAGTGATTTGGCTGGTAGCTTTTTTTTTATTATATTCAATTAGTAAGATGAATAAGCACTATTTTATATGAGAACTTCTTATATTCAGCTCTAATTTATGCTTGGTAAAGAAGGGGAAGGAATATCTTTTAAAAGGAGGACAAAGAAAATGCAATAAACTATAATCCTGATTTTTACCCAAGATTAACATCATCTTGCAGTCTTTTTCTGAGAAACAACCAGTTTCTGTTTCAACCCCTTTGCTTTCTGTCCTATAGGTAATTATTAATAATCCACAGGCAAAATTAGAGCAGAAAGTATCCATCATTTAAAAGTTTATTTTTATACTATTGAGCTTTTTACTTCTGTACTGATAAATTAAGGTCTTTTTTTCAGGATGCACCACCCTTTTGGCTATTAAAAAAGTAATGATCCAAATTAAAGTCCAAAGCCAGATAAAAGCTGCAGATATTTTGTCATCTATTTGAGCACCAGGTTATGAGCTCAAGGCATAAAATATCTGCTCTTGGCTCATAATCTGCATGACAGACATTAACTTATTAGAAAATGGTTTAAAATTACTGAGTAGTAAAGCAAATAAAGAATTATGTAAACACTAATGTAACAAGGCTAAAAAGCAAACAAAATTCCCCCAAATCCAGAGTAAATCTTTGGCCAAAAAAACTTTCTGCCCATCATACAAATAATTATCCCAACCTTATGAAATTAAGAAAAACATGGAGTCCAGTTGGAGCCTGTGCCATTGTCTTTCTTCCTCTTTTATATCCTCCCCAACAGTGCCTAATACAGCATTTTTTATGTAGTAGGGTCATAAATTCCCATTGAACAAAAATGTATCCAGTATCTTTGATGTGCCAGGGATGAACAGTGACAAAATAATAGAGCTCATATTCTCATGGAGTCTAGAACATTCATTAAGTGAATGAAATAATGCTACCCCCAGGACTTATTCTTAATATAGTCCTTTTTAATGTGAAATTAGACAGATGATAGCATACTTCTGCTTTAACCAAATGTTAACCAAATTAAAGTAGTAACCATATTTATGAGGGGTGGGAATTTTAGTTTTGTCTTTGTTTTTATTTTATAGGGTTAAGTTGTAAAGTTTAAAAAAAATAAGAGAAATGAAAGTGGAAGGACTAAACAGAATGCAAGTTTGGTTAGTCAATATGAGAAGCTCTTTAATTAGAGTCTAAGATAACTTTACTTATCTTAGAGTCTTTACTTTCAGCCATGTTTTAATTACGTTCATTTGTCAAAAAGCTGAACACTACAAAAGCTTAAATAACCGTAATCTGCTCATATCATATAACACATGCTCATAATAATGGTCCTAATGCACTGTATGACTGAGATAACCTCTGAATAGTCAAAGAAAAAATACCTCATACTTCTAGAGTTTTAAAAATTATATTGCATTTTTATTTCATGAAAATTTACAATGCATGTAAGATATGTGTGACTCTCCATTAACCTCAATATTAAATTAACTTTCTATTTCTTAATTATTTTACCAACACTTGCTTCTTCTTCCCACCTACCTTTCCAATACATTCACATGCACACACATTCACACCCATGACATACCCATGTGGGGGTCACTTTTTTGTTTTACGTGGTTGAGGCTAACTGCATCTTAAAAAAAAAAAAAGGCAAAGCTGAATGAGACAATTTAGAATATTTTAACAGACAAAGGGCTTTTCCTCTAAGCTCTAAAGTTTTACCAGGCACTAGTAGGAAAACTTGCATTTGCTCTTCTCATTCACAGGGTCACATTTCAGTAATGTGTAATATAAAAAGAGCTTAAAGACTTCCAGAAGAAGAAACCATGCTGTATTTATTTAAATAACCATCACTTTGTTCATAAAACATCAAGAGAATTCACTCAAACCTTTATCACTGAGACAGTGCTGTCATTAATGACAAAATAGTTTCTTAGCCTGACCTCATAAACCTTTAAGCCTGTGTCCCTCACTTGTTAATCCCTTATACTCTGACTTTCTCTTCTGAAACTGCTTTCTCAAAGATTGCTAATGATTTTCATCATCCCCAGATCCAAGGATATCTTCTTATGTGTTGTTCTTCTAAATCTCCGAGTCACAACTGACACTGATGACCACTCCTTCTTTGAAATTCTCTCCTCCCTCAGGGTCTATAACATAGATGATCCTCCTCTTTTGGTTTGTTTTACGTCTGGTTCTTCCATGATCTTCCTGTTTCTTATATGTAGGCATTCTCTTTGTTTTTCGGTTTGTTCAGATGGAGGGGAATGGGCATACTTGTTTATCTATTTAACCTCAACCTTCTTCTCTCTCAGCAATCTCTCCCTTGGCAATGCCGCCCAATAGTTTCTCTATAAGTACTTTCTGAATTTGGGCTCTTCACTTCCAACTAAGTATAACACATCAACATTTGAATATTCCACCAGCATTTCACATTCAGCATGTCTAAAATTAACTCATTCTTTTCCTTACCAAACCAGCTCCTTCCTTTTTAACTTTTGTTTCCTCTGGTTAATGGTGTCTTCTGCCTCCCAGTTCTTCTCCAAGTTCCAAACCTGAGAGTCTGTTCTTACCCCTTGATCTCCTTTGCTTCCCTGAGCCAATTACTCCATAAGAAATATGGCTCCTCTTACTTTGCTTCTCTTCATTTTTCCTGCTCCACTTCCATCAGTTCAGGCTTTCCCTACTGTGATGTGTCCACCTGTAAACTGGTCCTACCTCCCGATTTCTTATTTCTTGCAAGATCTAGCACATTGCCTCATACAGAGTAGGAGGAGCTCAAGAAATATTTGTTAAATAAATTGAATAAAGGAACAAGTCTTAAAGTTTTCTGAGAGGAGGAAATTGTCAACATAAAGGGAAGAAGAAAAGGCAAACTGCTGAGTTTTCAAAAGCCTGGCAGTTAACTTTAAAATTAAAAATGAATTACATTAACACTTTGGAACCTGTTATGGGGCAGAGCAGAGAGAAAAGTCTAACAAATGAACCTTCTAGCATTTTGGAAAGAAACATGCCAGATTTTTAATCTTTTAAAAACTCATTAACATTCTGAAAAAATTTCACTGTTTGGGATGTTCACAATTATAGTTATTCCCAACTCCCAAGTCATGATTTGTCTAGCATATTATTTCACCATTCTGCTCCTCAAAGAGATGAATATAATGCCCTAAAAACTTTCAGTTACTTAGATGTCACTGTGAAAAAGGTCACTTTTTGCAGCACCTAAGATGTGAAAACCATTATCAACTAAGACATGAAAACCATTATCAAAAAAGGGAGATGTATAATCTCCCTTTCTGTGGGTCACTTATTCCAGGTTGGTGATTTTTTTTTTAATAATCAATCAGAAAGTGTTTCTGTGCAAAAACCCCCAATGAGAGCCTTTCTTACCAAGATAGCTAAAGTTTTTTTTCCCAGTCTTTTTTTTTTTAAATTATACTTTACGTTTTAGGGTACATGTGCAAAATGTGCAGGTTAGTTACATATGCATACATGTGCCATGCTGGTGTGCTGCACCCATTAACTCATCATTTAGCATTAGGTATATCTCCTAAAGCTATCTCTCCCCCCTCCCCCCACCCCACAACAGTCCCCAGAGTGTGATGTTCCCCTCCTGTGTCCATGTGTTCTCATTGTTCAATTCCCACCTATGAGTGAGAATATGTGGTGTTTGGTTTTTTGTTCTTGTGATAGTTTACTGGGAATGATGATTTCCAATTTCATTCATGTCCCTACAAAGGACATGAACTCATCATTTTTTATGGCTGCATAGTATTCCATGGTGTATATGTGCCACATTTTCTTAATCCAGTCTATCATTGTTGGACATTTGGGTTGGTTCCAAGTCTTTGCTATTGTGAATAGTGCCGCAATAAACATACGTGTGCATGTGTCTTTATAGCAGCATGATTTATAGTCCTTTGGGTATATACCCAGTAATGGGACGGCTGGGTCAAATGGTATTTCTAGTTCTAGATCCCTGAGGAATCACCACACTGACTTCCACAATGGTTGAACTAGTTTACAGTCCCACCAACAGTGTAAAAGTGTTCCTATTTCTCCACATCCTCTCCAGCACCTGTTGTTTCCTGACTTTTTAATGATTGCCATTCGAACAGGTGTGAGATGGTATCTCATTGTGGTTTTGATTTGCATTTCCCTGATGGCCAGTGATGGTGAGCATTTTTTCATGTGTTTTTTGGCTACATAAATGTCTTCTTTTGGGAAGTGTCTGTTCGTGCAAAAACTGGAA
This sequence comes from Pan troglodytes, assembly GCF_028858775.2. Classification (NCBI taxonomy): domain Eukaryota; kingdom Metazoa; phylum Chordata; class Mammalia; order Primates; family Hominidae; genus Pan; species Pan troglodytes. The sequence goes on along the minus strand of NC_072404.2, from coordinate 128,468,757 downwards.
GCATTCCCTTTGAAAACTGGCACAAGACAGGGATGCCCTCTCTCACCACTCCTATTCAACATAGTGTTGGAAGTTCTGGCCAGGGCAATTAGGCAGAAGAAGGAAATAAAGGGTATTCAATTAGGAAAAGAGGAAGTCAAATTGTCCCTGTCTGCAGATGACATGATTGTATATCTAAAAAACCCCACTGTCACAGCCCAAAATCTCCTTAAGCTGATGAGCAACTTCAGCAAAGTCTCAGGATACAAAATCAATGTACAAAAGTCACAAGCATTCTTATACATAAATAACAGACAGACAGAGAGCCAAATCATGAGTGAACTCCCATTCACAATTGCTTCAAAGAGAATAAAATACCTAGGAATCCAACTTACAAGGGATGTGAAGGACCTCTTCAAGGAGAACTACAAACCACTGCTCAATGAAATAAAAGAGGATACAAAGAAATGGAAGAACATTCCATGCTCATGGGTAGGAAGAATCAATATCATGAAAATGACCATACTGCCCAAGGTAATTTATAGATTCAATGCCATCCCCATCAAGCTACCAATGACTTTCTTCACAGAATTGGAAAAAACTACTTTAAAGTTCATATGGAACCAAAAAAGAGCCCACATCGCCAAGTCAATCCTAAGCCGAAAGAACAAAGCTGGAGGCATCACGCTACCTGACTTCAAACTATACTACAAGGCTACAGTAACCAAAACAGCATGGTACTGGTACCAAAACAGAGATATAGATCAATGGAACAGAACAGACGCCTCAGAAATAACGCCACATATCTACAACTATCTGATCTTTGACAAACCTAAGAAAAACAAGCAATGGGGAAAGGATTCCCTATTTAATAAATGGTGCTGGGAAAACTGGCCAGCCATATGTAGAAAGCTGAAACTGGATCCCTTCCTTACACCTTATACAAAAATTAATTCAAGATGGATTAAAGACTTAAACGTTAGACCTAAAACCATAAAAACCCTAGAAGAAAACCTAGGCAATACCATTCAGGACATAGGCATGGGCAAGGACTTCATGTCTAAAACACCAAAAGCAATGGCAACAAAAGCCAAAATTGACAAATGGGATCTGGTTAAACTAAAGAGCTTCTGCACAGCAAAAGACACTACCATCAGAGTGAACAGGCAACCTACAAAATGGGAGAAAATTTTCACAACCTACTCATCTGACAAAGGGCTAATATCCAGAATCTACAATGAGCTCAAACAAATTTACAGGAAAAAAACAAACAACCCCATCAAAAAGATAGTTAAAATTTTAAAGAAAACTTTAAAAAGGCTCTTTTTCATATACAACTTTAAATTTTGGTAACAGTTGAGAGCACCAGAGACACACGTTTTATGCTTTAAGCAGAAGACATGTCATTTGAAATGAATTACTAAAAATCTTTTATTTAGAATGTTTATTCTAGTCTATTATTCTCTGCAATTACCAAGTGTTATTTCCTGACACACACTTTCATGTAAACAATGCACAGAAAAAAACACTGTTTTTGCTGATCATGATACTATGCATCAGTTGGCAAAAATCTGAAATAGATTAATTTTGAAAGCAAGGTCATTGGTTTTTAAAATAAAATAGTATGTACTTTTTATAAGAACCAAATTAAGCAAATTATATCAGTTTTCCTAATACACTGATCAATATAGTACATGTAATATTCCAACAGTTTGTAAATCTTCAGAACCCTTCAAACTCAAGGATTAGGGCATATAGTTTTGTTGTATTTGCTTTGTTCTTTTACTCTTAACCTGAAAATCAAATTTTCTGGGTTTGGTGATGTAGGGGATAAAAAAAAAAGAAATTAGTTAAGACCAATTAAGCCTATGATCTAAACAATTTGAAGCAATAACTTTACATTTGAGAACTTGTAGATGATATGAAACTTTTGTCAGCTATTAAACATATTTTTTAAAGCCCTGCTGATGAAAGATGTAGCTTCCAATGTTTTCTCCAGTAGAGTTAATGAGCTAGATGGAAAATATCTCATTAATTTCTTGAGTCCCCTTGTGAGGCAAGAAAATGACATTCTTATCCAACAGCTGGAAAAGCTGAAGAATTAGTGGATATAACTGTGCTCAACTGCAAAGGAAAAAAATAGCTTTACTATACCCTGAGATGTGGATATGAAAGAATATTGCATACACATATACCCTCTCCCTTAATTTTAAGGAATCAATATCTGCTTAAAGAATAAGACTAGTTAAAACCCTTGGATCTTGGCCCTATAACTTTTGGCAGAGTATATTACTGCTTCATGGCCTGGCAGTGCAGTGACTTTTTAAACTTACTTTTAAATAGCTTTTCCCTAATCTGTACAACCTAACATCTGACCAATCATGAATCTTCAGCAAACTTAAGCCTCTTATTCCATACATTTTTTAAAACTGTAAAAATTCAGGAAATAACTCTTTGCAAAGTACATTGAAGCATTTATTGGGAAGCAAAAAAGCACAAGTTGAAGTGATTTGTAGTTTCATAAAAACGAATTTGACATTTTACTTAGAAGTTGCAAACCACCACATGGTTTTAAGTTTTGAATTCATTTGCTTTGCAAAAAGTGGAATGTTTTATTTGAATGGAAATGCCCTCAAGTTACTTCCAGCATGGCTGTAGGATTGATTTTTCTAGGTTAAGGGAATGCCAAAGTTTAGTGCCTTGTGTATATTCTTTTCTAAAAAAACAAACTATTATCCATGTATTTAAATGGACGTAGGAAATTCAAGAACAAATCAGGGAAATTTAACATCATTTCAGTATTACCAACATAGGGCTTTGTGTAACGACTGTGACATCAAGATAAGGCTTTACCTCGGCTCATCCAATAGAAATACAGTATGTAAATTAACCCATATTATCTGTATGCTGATTGGCCTGAGTTCCCCTGAATGTCACAATCTCACCACCCAGCAATGAGGTATTTTACTGCTGTCTGGAGATCAGATTATTACTGTAGAGAAGATTTTTATTTTTTGTTTCATTAACAGATTATTATAAAGCAAAAAGCATGCAGAAAAAGAACCAGACGTTTTACATTGGGAATTAATGAAAGCGTGTCTGCTAGTTTTGGGTAGGAGAACTGGGAAGTTGTTGCTTAAAATTTTATATCACCTCCACAAACAAAACTCTTCGGAAATGGTAAAATAAGAAAATGCATGATTCTAGAGGCATTCCTAAGCACCCACGTGTCAGGCTTTGTGGTGTCTGTGGTATCATCCGACCTTTTGGACTGGTGTAAGTTTTACGTATTTGTTATATTTCTAGTATTTTTCATCTGTAATAACAAAGGGGAAAAAAGGAAACTCGTACACATAACTGCTTTGACATCACCCATCATTGGTCAGCGGAACTTGTAAGAAGGGAAAAGGAATACTGTTGCTTGGTGGGGTGGAATGCCAGGAATAGCCATTTAAACATTTTATAAGCCTGATTCTTTAGTGACATCCTTTAAGGTAGACTGAATGTAAATCATATTGTAGTTGTCCTCTGAACTTAGCTTTCTCCCTACTTTTACGCATATTTGTGTGCATTGGAGAATAGAAGATGACTAACAAAGAGAGAGCTGCCCTAACGTGCCTTCCCTTCTTCCCCATTGACAAGATTTTTAACTGTGGGAAAAAAATCAATCAATAAATAAATAACTTTTTTTCTTTTTTCCCATTCTTTTCTTGTCTTTTTCCAGCTAACCTGCAAATTTAAAGGTTAGCTGGAGACATCACTTAAAAATATATATATATAAAAGAAGCCTCCGGTGGTTTGGACCACCCTAAAAGAAAAGGGAAGAAAGTGTCTGGGGAAGGTTAGGGTTCCGGGAAGCTGAGGGAGGGGGCGGGCGTCCCGGGCACTGTGACTTCCTCGTGCGCTGCCTTTGGGAAGAGGATGGGCCTGAGGTCCTGAAAGGGCCTTTCCAGCCCCCCACTACAAATGCGGGGAGGGAAAAGTTCAGAAGCAGCCACGAAGGGACAAAAGCTTAATGCTGCCAGTTGGACTGGACAGGGCAGTCAATAAACCCAGCCAGCTCTGGAGACAGGTAGGGGTTCCTGTTGGTTCCACAGAGGCTGAAGCAGCCCCGCCGCCGCCCTCGCCACCGCAGCCGCCGCCGCCGCGGCCCCTGCGTTACTGGGGGAGACGGTGCCGCTGCGACAGGGGAGGACGCGGCTGGAGCTCAAGGAGGCTCCAGCGCGCAGGCGCCGCCGAGCCCTGCCTGGATGCTCAGTCAAGGCACTAAGGCAAAAAAAAAAAAAAAAAAAAAGAAAAAAAGAAAAAGAAAAAAGAAAAAGAAAAAAAAAAGAAAAAGAAAAAAATCAGCAATTTATAGAAAGAAGCTATAGTCTGTCGGGATATCCAACACCAACAGGTAGGAGGATATACTCTTGGTTAAGTTTGGGGGATGTGGGGGAATGCACAGTGTTGATGAAACTGCAGGTTCACCGAGAAAGAGCCCTCCCTCAGGTTGTGTGTGTGTGTGTGTGTGTGTGTGTGTCTGTGTGTGTGTGTGTGTGTGTGTGTTTTGTGACAATAAACTGCATAATGGAAGTACATTCAGACAATGCATCTTCAGTAGGGCTTACTGAGAGCTCCATTTCTGGAAAGCCTTACAAGACTGAGGAATATCAGACTGCGAATCACCGGGAACGGTTCCTTTGCAGCACAGAAGCAATCTCTCTCCCCATCTTCGCGTATGTAATGCATGTCTGTCTCCCTCTCCCCCTCCTCCACCCTCCCCCCATTATAAATCCAGGGGTGGCGGATTTCAGGTTTCGTAATGTTGCATGATGCGATCGGTATTTACCCGAGGATGTACCGGTGGGGAAATTAAAATCATTGAACGCAGTTTTGCCTGGGCTTCCACCAGCATATTCCGGGCCAGTGAGAAGTGGCAAAGGAAACACGCTTGGTGGGAATAACAGAGGACGCCGATTTCCCTGGTGTGGTCCAGGCACCTACGAGACAATGTGCATTTTGTTTTAAAAAGCAGCCACTTGTGATTTGCAACAAAGGTTATCCGTGTAAATGGGAAAGGCTTAATTGCCCAAGAAATACAGGTTCATGTTATATTCATTTGAATCCAGGCAGCCAAGGTTTACAAATGGAAGTGCATTATTCCTCTGGGTGTGTTTCCCTGTCCAATATTTACATTAACCATTTTAATAATCATGTGGGCTTAAAAGATTTGCCAGAAATGGGGGGTAGGGTGGAGAGGGAAAGACAAATGATTAAATCACATCAAATCTTGGGACAAGTAAGTTCCTATTAATTTTGAAGTTAATTTTGAAATTTTGCTTTAAGATGAATCAACAAATACTCTTATGCAGCATGAATAGTGGCACTTAAGATATATTTTGCACGGGTTCTTTGGACCCACATCAAACAGAGAAGCTGCCTGTGAAACACTGCCAGATACTAATAGATCTCAAATAAATGTAGGTAGTGTCTTTGCCTCCTAATAGCAATCTTGTAGATTCCATTGCAATTCTAGTGGTTAATTCCTGGACTGGCATATTTTACAAGAATGGGACATTTTATTCCTTCTCTCCTAAAGTTACCCTATCAAATGTATATTGTCCAAAATAGGGACATTTTAAAATTCACTTAGCTTGAAAAACTAAACAAGCCAATTCTCTGAAATCTCCAGCAAAAATATTTAGTAAAGCAAATATTAGTATTCAAAATTAAAACTTTATTTGCTTCCCCATAAGTGAACAGCTTTGTTAGCACTGTCTGACATCATTGCTTGTTAACTTAAGAACTGATAGCTTTTTTTTTTTTTCAGATATTCTGATGGCAAAACAAGTGGAAGAAAAGAGGAAGCATGACTGCAGATCAGATCAGTTCTCTTTGTGGATTATATTTTCAGTAAAATGTATGGATCTATCTTTTCCTTGTTCTTATATCTAGATCATGAGACTTGACTGAGGCTGTATCCTTATCCTCCATCCATCTATGGCGAACTATAGCCATGCAGCTGACAACATTTTGCAAAATCTCTCGCCTTTAACAGCCTTTCTGAAACTGACTTCCTTGGGTTTCATAATAGGAGTCAGCGTGGTGGGCAACCTCCTGATCTCCATTTTGCTAGTGAAAGATAAGACCTTGCATAGAGCACCTTACTACTTCCTGTTGGATCTTTGCTGTTCAGATATCCTCAGATCTGCAATTTGTTTCCCATTTGTGTTCAACTCTGTCAAAAATGGCTCTACCTGGACTTATGGGACTCTGACTTGCAAAGTGATTGCCTTTCTGGGGGTTTTGTCCTGTTTCCACACTGCTTTCATGCTCTTCTGCATCAGTGTCACCAGATACTTAGCTATCGCCCATCACCGCTTCTATACAAAGAGGCTGACCTTTTGGACGTGTCTGGCTGTGATCTGTATGGTGTGGACTCTGTCTGTGGCCATGGCATTTCCCCCGGTTTTAGACGTGGGCACTTACTCATTCATTAGGGAGGAAGATCAATGCACCTTCCAACACCGCTCCTTCAGGGCTAATGATTCCTTAGGATTTATGCTGCTTCTTGCTCTCATCCTCCTAGCCACACAGCTTGTCTACCTCAAGCTGATATTTTTCGTCCACGATCGAAGGAAAATGAAGCCAGTCCAGTTTGTAGCAGCAGTCAGCCAGAACTGGACTTTTCATGGTCCTGGAGCCAGTGGCCAGGCAGCTGCCAATTGGCTAGCAGGATTTGGAAGGGGTCCCACACCACCCACCTTGCTGGGCATCAGGCAAAATGCAAACACCACAGGCAGAAGAAGGCTATTGGTCTTAGACGAGTTCAAAATGGAGAAAAGAATCAGCAGAATGTTCTATATAATGACTTTTCTGTTTCTAACCTTGTGGGGCCCTTACCTGGTGGCCTGTTATTGGAGAGTTTTTGCAAGAGGGCCTGTAGTACCAGGGGGATTTCTAACAGCTGCTGTCTGGATGAGTTTTGCCCAAGCAGGAATCAATCCTTTTGTCTGCATTTTCTCAAACAGGGAGCTGAGGCGCTGTTTCAGCACAACCCTTCTTTACTGCAGAAAATCCAGGTTACCAAGGGAACCTTACTGTGTTATATGAGGGAGCATCTGTAAATCTTTAGCCTTGTGAAAACTAACCTTCTCTGCTGAGCAATTGTGGCCCATAGCCATATTTTGCGAAGAAATTCAAGAATGGAATCAGCAGTTTTAAGGATTTGGGCAACATTCTGCAGTCTTTGCAATAGTTCACCTATAATCCTATTTTAAATCTCAGAGTGATCCTGCTGACTGCCAGCAAAGGTTTGTAATTAAGAAGGGACTGAACCACTGCCCTAAGTTTCTTTATGTGGTCAAAAACTAGATAATGAAAGTAGCAGGTGCTAAGTATCAGTGCTAAATGCTCTGTATGTCACTACATATGAAAAAACATCAAAAAACAATTAGCATTGGACATCTTAATAAATTAAGTTGACATGAGGTAAATGTGTTGATAAAAACTAATTTTAGAAGTTTGAAGACTTTAAAACATTTCATACTACTATTGTTTTGCAAAGACTAAAATATTTGGGGACTTAAAGTACTGTAATCCACTAAAGACGTGCCAATGAATTATTGGAATATCACACTTTAAAAACCGCCTTGTAAGTTCTGGGGAGCATTCCAAAGCAGTATATTGGTTCCAATTAGAGTTTACTTTTTTTGTATTAATACATTGCTATTTCTAAATACCACTTTCCTCATCTACTAGTAAGATTGCTAGCATTGAACTGTATTATGTGGTTTTTGTTGATTTGGTATAAAGTTTTTCCAATTCATTTATATTTTACAAATGCTAGATATTGGTCTGGGAGGCAACATTAATGGTACCAGCCTGTCACAACTGAGCAGTTCTAATAATGCAGAATAAACACATGTTGCCTTAAAGGGTTATCTAGCATCCTTCATCTTATTTAGCATTGGAGCAAATAGCCAAGGGAAATCAAATCAGTAACCGGTCATGGTCATGCATCTAAAAGTGCATGGAAGATCATTTATTACTTTTTCCTTTTTTCTCACATGGTTTGAAACTTAAAGTGCACATCACTGAAATAATGAGATTTTCTTCTGTGGTGTGCTACCCTTTCTAAAGTGTTCTAAGAAGCAGGCAGTTGATGTATGTTTATATTTTAAGTCAGCTGTCAAGGGGAGACCACAGCCTTAGTATGACATCCTGCACAATTTGTGAAGCATTTATTCTACTGAAGGCACAGTCTTGTTTATACTTTCTGCACATTCAGTGTATTGGTAATTTAAATTATTTCAGTTTTAACTTGTGAAAGCTTATATTATGATTTCTGGTATTTTAGAAATACATTAGAGTCTGTGAGTCTCATTCTTTAAGATACAGATGTGTGAACTTCAATATAAAGTTGCATTTGCCAAAATTTACCCGTGTAGCCTGTTAATTTTCTTGAAATAAGTTTTACATTTTTGGCACATAACAATGTTTTTTTTAATTTGGGAGGCAAGCACAAACTAGGAAGACTAGCTTTATTATGGTTTTGCTTTTTGATTCTTGTAGCTACTATATTCCAGACTGGAAATGTATGAATGATAATCAACACAATGCTGATAAACTGACATAATATTATCTGTAAAAGCATTATTTGGTAGTTTATTATAATCATCCCTCTATTATTCTTAAATGCCAGTAGTATTTAGAGATGTGTACCTGCTTAGTTAATTGGCTCAGAATTTTAATATAAACATCACGCTTTAATTTGGAGCATAGTACCATAGAAATTTGGGGTTCTAAATATACAACTTGTAAGAAGAATGGTTTACACTAACATTATGACAAAACTAGAAAAAGTTATTATTTTTGTTTGCTTTCTGTTGTTTTGTTTATTGGTTGGTTTTTGTGAAGTTTATTTTTTTTTGGTATTTGATAATTAAGATTAGGAATCTAATAACACAGAATTCCATATTGCTATAGTACTTCTGTAAAGAGAATATCAATATAAATAAGGAAAATAAATCAATGAAATGTTTCAATGATATATGCAACTATTCAGTTTTGCTCTTATAAGGACAGCTCAGGCCATGAATTAGTGAGCATTCTGACCTCATTTTTACTTTACACCAAAGTTGATTAGATCTGAGACAAAATTTAATGCACAACAGTGAGTTGGATCTAGCAATAAAGTCTCCTTGGTACTGAAATCATTATCTAAAATAAAGGAAATGTTATCAAAAGATGTTCTGATAACATTGTGATTGTAACTCAAAAAAATTTATAGTAGAAACGTAATTGCAATGATGATAATAACTAACTCTGCTTAGAGGTTCAAATATCACCAGCAATCAGTAGAAAATTCAGCAATAATCTTAAGGCCAGAGAGAACAGGTTCACCATTGCATAGACAAGAAAACAGATATGGGTTAAGAGTTGGGGACTGAGGAGTCAAGAGCAACGGCCACGTGAAGCTGCCTGACTCCACCTAGCTATTTGGAATAACCGATTCCCACAGTTTTGGTAAGAAACCAGCCCCAGTAATCAGTAAGTCAGGCTGAACTGCAGTGACTTTTATTTAAGCCTACTCCTGACTAACTTGGCATTTGCAGGTCAAGCAGGAAGCAGTTGACAAGACACATCCTCAGTGAATCAATGCCATTTGTAACTCAACTGGTAACAGTAGTAATCATACAAAATAAAAACCTGCTTCAGTGTCTTAATGACCAAATCACATTATCTATTTTAGCACTCATTCCAAAATTCAGTATTTAATGTAATTAATCTTTAATCCATAAAAATACATTCCCACTGTAGCGGGGCAGGGGGTGTCCAACTTCCCTGTGAGACTGATTATCAATAATAATGTGTCTCCCTCTTGGACTGAGCACACATCTGAGCTGAACGGCCTTTAAATTGTTTTTCATAATAGTGGTGATATGTTTGCGTGGATACGTCTGTACTATTTCATCTGGTTCATTTTGCACATAATAGATTTATCTGTGAGATGCCTGGCTGAAGCTAGGCATTCAGTCTGTGACTGTGGAATCCTATGCAGGTATTAACCAAGGCAGAAAGAGGTGAGTAACTTGCCCATTTCTCCACAGAGACCCCATTTAAATAACACAAAATTGACCATAGTGATTAGATGAAAAAATTATTTGTAGATAGGATAATCTATTGACTGAATTATCTTTTGCAGATATCAGCTGGTTGGATTTCTCACCAGGATTGTCTATAGAAGTTAACTGATTTATGATTGTTAACACATAAATATGGCCACTTATCCATTTGCCTCAACTTCCATGGATGCTACCTGAATTGTTTGTTCATTTATTTACTTTTTCAACAAATATGTGCTGGGTGCTGGGCTTGGTGCTGAGTGCATAGTGGAAAACAAAGCAGAACAGTCTCTCATTTAGATTTCTTAATCTAGTGGGAAAGAAACAATAAACACATAGTAGCAATGAGTTGTGAGTGTTAATACGGTAAAAATTCCCTAAGAAGAACTTGGTCATAATGGCCATAAATGGACTGTTCTCCATTTTCACTTCAGTGCCTTATCACCTATCTTTGCCCAGTGTTATTTGGGATCTCGTATATACTATACATACTCCCTCAACTGAGAGGTAACCCCCTCATTCTATTCAAAGCACCAGGAACCTTTCACCCACACTTACACGAATCAGCGTGTTGTATTTTAGAACCAGCTCCCATGTAGTTAATTCTATCTACATAATAACAGCAAAATCTATTTTCCCTTCCAAAGTTCCCTTCATATCCCAACTATCCACTTCCAAAACAGAGATATTTCAATTGCTTTAAGAGACATGGAGGTGTCTTTTCTGACATATTCATATCTTCCTGCAAGATAGGATGAAAATGCGTGGGTAAAATGCAATCAAAGGAATGACTTATTTGTGTGCATCTTACGATGACTTGCGGGGGCCCTCCCAAGTAACTTGTGAAACAGGGTGCATATCTTTTATTATTAAAGCATGCCACCCCGTCAATGTTTTTTTTGCTCCTTAATTGGAATACAATAAAACTCCCTAATCGCCTATCAGCTGAAAACTTGGTTTGGCCTCCAAAATTTATTTCTATTGTAAGTACAATGAAACTGATTTATAACCATACAGATTACATTTTTCAGCTAAACTGTGTCATAATGAGTTGGGTTGCACCTGGGATTACTGTAGGACAGTTGCAAACAGAGCCAAAACTCTTCACTTCTGTGTATTCACTATTGGATAAATTTACTGGGTTTCATTATTTCATGCCATATGTAGCATAGACTGTATTATTATTATTAAAACAAAAGCAGTTTGCATTAATTTTGTATTAAAAAGAAAAGAAAGAAGCTAAGATGATAAATGGTGATGTTTCAAATACTGGCTAAAGACATTAATCAAGGTAGATGGTAACCAGAATTGTGGGTTATTTATGGTTCTAAAACCTTGTGAGTTTATTTTTCTATGCAAAAATATATCATTTTCATGTTTGTTAATATTCTCTTATAAATGTTTTAAATGGAAATTGCAGGATATACTAAGAACTGTTTACTGCTGAAATTTTTTGTTGTTATTGTCAACTGTGGGCATGTCAGCATTCTGTGAGTTTTCTAATTCCCTCAGAAACTTTTTTTATACCACATTAAAATGGTAGAATTGCTCAGTTTTGATGCAAAAATTCATAATTAGTCTGTATAGTGGTTAAAATGAAAATAACATTTGCAAATGACTGGAATTTCTTTTTTGGCCATCAGTCAAAACCGTCAAATAAGTTAAAGGCATATTTGAATTGGAGCAATGTAGAGAGAAGTTTTTGTTGTTGTTTTTTTTTTTTTTTGATAACTGTTTTTGCATTATGCTGCAATGTAACAGGCTCTAAATAATATATTAAAACCAAAAAAGCTTTAACTGTATGAAAAGATTATATAAACAAGTCCTGGTTTTAAAAATGGGGCAGGAGTTTTACATCATCCCTTTTTGCCAAAGGGATGATGTCCATTAGCTGCTCAATCCCTTTGGGTTAAAAGGTTTTTAAAGCCAGTTTTCCTCTCACCATAACAGGCAGTTATTACAAGGGCTGGCTCCCTGAAAGGTCCCCAGAGGAAATCAAGGAGACTGTGTTTCCCTCTGAGTAATTGAAAAAAAAAAAAAAAAAGGCCTCAAAGCCACAGGTGGTTTGGGGTTTTGAATTATTCACACCTGACATTCATAGCTGCCTCCTTGGCCCCTTCTGGGGACGTAGGACAACATCGTGCTCAGAAAGACCTAGGTTCCAAGTTCAGCTTGGAGGCAGAAAGCAATTCCTTTTTCTTCTCTCTGTGTTTGGAAAATAATAGATTATTGACACAAATATTAAAACTGATACTGTAATGCATTTCCTGGTTTCTGTGGTTTTGACAGACAATAAAGTAACATTTAACTTATAAGGGTATTCAAGATTACGGGATAAGGAAGCAAGTCATTCATTATCCCACAATATAAGGAAGATGACTATAATCCTACAATATAAGGAAAAGTGATTATAATTTTTTAAGCTGAATTGACACTCGAGCTTGAACTAGCTAAAGTTAATTGTTCCTTTTCATAGCTTTCAGGGGGGAAAATCTGACTAAATAGATGAAAAAAGAGTTTGTTCTTTTTCATCCAAAAATTTAAAAGTTAAAAGATCATTTTCTTCTGTGAAAAAGGGAATTTTTTAACATTTTTCTTAAGCATTTTTACTTAGACACAATTCAGTACAACAATCATTTATTGCGCATCTACTGCATGTGTGATTTTGGGCAAGTTATTTAACCTTTCTATTCCTCATCAGTAAAAAGTGGACTGCAATGGTACATATGTCCTAGGGTTTTTGAGAAGATTCAGGGAGTGTGCATCCTTGTGAAGCCCTTAGCAGAGTCTGACATCTTAAATAAATTTTATTTTTTACTGCGTATGAGGGGCTGGCCCTCTCATAGTTCACCATCTAGCAGCAGAGACATCAACAAATTATGAGATGATGTGATAAGTGCTGTAAAGAAGATATGTGAGATAAGTGTTAAAGGAACACAAACAAGCAATTAATTCTGTGAAAGTGGGAGCAGGAAGGTGAGCTAGAAAAGGTGACACTTGAACTCAGTCTTGAAGGATAATTTTAATTTAATCTGCTTGACAAAGTTGAGAAAGTCATTTCAGATAGAGGGAATAACAAGGTGAGCAAAAGGCAATGAGATTTGAAAGCTCATGATGTGTTCAACATAGGGATTCACTAATCAGAGAAGTTTATGTGGTATGGCTGGGATTTAGGTACTGTACTGGGAAGGCCAGCATGGTGTAGAGGTTAAAAAGCAGGACATTTGGAGGTTTAAGTCCTTATTCTGGCCCTTACTAGCTCTATGGTCTTAAATCAGTTAAACTCTTTGAGTCTCAATTTGCTTATCTGTAAATTGAGGAATAAGTAGTAGCAACATTTTAAGATTTGCTTCGAAGATTAAATGAGATAAAAATATAACTATTATTTATTAAGTACTTACTATGTATCAAGCTCTGTTCTAAACACTTTTCATATATCAACTCAGTTGATTATCACAGTAATTAGATGCTATTATTATCTATACTTCGCAAATGAAGAAACTAAAGCACAGAGAAGTTAAGTAACTTGCGCAAGTTGGCAAAGAATAGCTGTAAATCACTTAGTACAGTAACCAGCACATTGTGAACTTCAGTAAATTCTGGCTATTGTTATTGTTATTACTGCTGCTACTGCTGGTTTTGTTTTGTTTTTTGTTTTCTTTTCTTTTGTTCTTTTTAAATAGCTGGCCAAGGTTAGAGACTAATGGGAGCAGAAGTGACTGAGTAGAAACAAAGCTCCCAGCCTTCAGAATTCACCCCCACCTTGCTGCTCTCTCTCTCCTTTCCCACGGAGAATCTGAAGGAAGCAAAGAATAGTAGTTCTAATATCCCTCTCTGCCTTCATATAGGATTGTATTACTGCAGAAACAGGAGAATCTATTTGATTTTTCAAATAACTTTTCAGAAGAACGTTGCTTAGATTTTAAAAGTGGGTTACACAGTTCACACCAGGTGGGGAGTTTTACCTACATCTGGCTCATATTCTGCAGTACTAAATCAATTTTGTCACATTCTATGTAAAGTGGAGATTTAAAGTTGATGATTATCATAGGCTGGGTACAGTCTTTTCTTGGAGTCTGTCAAGTCTCCCTTTAAAGGTCCACCTTCCAGGACCATTATTCCCAGTCCATGTCCCAACTAATTACACTTCTTTCCCTACTCTGAAATTGCTCTACAGCCTCTATAACACTAGTGTTTGTAGCTATACATAGTAAAGGGATAATTCATGGATAATACAATGGCAGAATTACCCCATAAGTACTGTTTGCTTAGTATTTGTGCATCACATGGTCTTCCCACTTTTCTAACTCTTGACTCGTGGTCAGCTGTTAACACACCTGGTCATTCGTCACCACATTTTTGGAGGCTATTGTTTTGGCCATTTGAACCTCTTGCTTTCATTCCACTTGGGCTGGACTTCCTTCTTTTTATTTGACCTCTTGCTTTACCTCTTGCTGGCATCTTAAATAAATTTTATTTTTTACTGTGTATGTGGGTTGGCCCTCTCATAGTTCACCATCTAGCAACAGAGACATAAACAAATTATGAGACAAACGTGATAAGTGCCATAAAGAAGATATGTGAGGTAAGTGTTAAAGGAACTCTTGTGTCAAGGTAGTTCCAACTTCTAACATAATAGCTGCTATCTTCCTCCCATGCCAGCTTGGTGTTGTCTGTGGTCTCAGTAAACATAGCTTCTATTTAATTACCTTAGGCAGTCAAGAAAAGAATGTCAGCCTGGATGTTAGGCAGTGAGCTGCTGATCAGCTACAGGGCAAGATCAATTCACTTGACCTCTTAGTCCTTTCAACTGTATAATGAAGGGGTTGAGCTCTAAAATTCCACTGGCTTGAAAAAAATCTATGATTTGCCCATCTGGGTCACTGATATTCCCCGGATATAAGTGACATGGCTATTCTGAATCAACATAGCTTCCCACAGCTGACACTGGTCCACTGAAAGCCACTTCCTATGTATAGGACTCCAGCTAACTAGGTTTCTACCTAAGCAGTTGTAGGCCCAAAGTGATCCCTGCTTGTTGATATCAGCACTGGAGAATATCTACAGCACATTAAAATATTCTTTCACTGGTATTCTGCTTTATTCATGTGCCAACTTCATAATAGAGCTTTTAATTTTAATAAGACAGACTTGATGCTCTGCTTCCATTTCAGATGACTAAATTATGGATATTTGTGCCCCATTATTTCTTTGTATTCTATTCCTTGTATTTTTTTATGTTCTATCTCCAATTATAAATATGTTATAAATAGTTCATGGATTTCTTTTAGAGGGTATCAAACCTGTTTCAAGATTCTGTTTCAAACATACAAACCATAAAATTTAGGAATATGTTTTAATATCACCACAGTTTTCGATTACAGAAGGACCTATTTTTGAATGGATACTTACTAAGCACCTACTATACACAAGGAGTTCTACAGGGTTGTTAATAAATCATTTGATCAAACCTGCTACTGGCTTGGGTTTTAGTCTTAGAGACTTGCAAACTGAACATAAATCTAGTTTTCTTTTTATAGATTTTTTTGCTATGCCTAACATGCATTAAAAATGGCTTTTAAATTTAACCCAGTGCAAAAGTGTATACTATTTTTAATTACACACAAGGTTTAGATTTAAATGTCTATAATTAATAGTACATTTGTATTGATACTTTCTGATTTATATTTTAAAATGATTTATTGTGAAACATCCTTTTTATATTTTTAATCTAGTGGCTTATTGACTTTTAACTAGAAAAGATAGTCTTATCATGGTAGTAACTTTTTAGCTACTATTAAAAATAAGAAAGTTGGTAGGTAATATAGTAGAGAAAATAGTCGTGCATCCTAGAATTTATAATTCAAAGAAACAAGCGTTCCTATTTTTAGATGGTCCTGATACACCCACAGAGCATTGGAAATTTGGAACAATTATTGCCATCAATGCTTCTAGATAAAATGCAACTGAGTTTCTTGATGCAGAAAGAACCTGTGTTCTTCTCTGTGGTGCTATTATTTGTTATGCCTGGAAGGTCTTGAGCATTTTCTGTAGTGCATGAGCTCCAGTGCTTTGTGTTTCCATCATGGGCATAAAAAAACTGTCATTTTCAGGAAGAAAAAAAAAGAAGAGAGAAACACATTTTCTACTGTAGTGAGTCTTACTGAGAAAGATTTGCTCTCTGTTACAATTTTAAAACCAATTTAAATTGTATGTACATGAAAAAATAGATTCTCATAAATATTCAACTGAGAAACATTCTATTTTAAACCAACTAAAACTATACTTATATTGATAATCATGATCAATTATAATGTGTTCATCATAAGGATGAGGAGGAATATAATAAAGGAAATAGGAGACCCGGCTTCTTGCCTTAGATACTTCTCCATGGCAGAAAGCAGAAAAACATAGTTAAATATATTTCACCATTAGCATCAGAAACCAGGATGTACCACATACATAATCACCAAAGAGAAGCTACATAAAGAAATAAGAGAATGGTAGGAACCAGTGACACTTGAAACAAAATTATGAGTAGGAGAGTTTGAAAAGTTTGAAAGTAATTTTTAACAAAGGATGAGGCCAGTTTTTTAAGTTGTTTAGAATTTGACCCCACTGTTTAAGAAACTTCAGTGTCTCTCTATTATATATCTGGGACTCAATTCAAGGCCCATTAGTAAGATCCTTTATGATACAGCTTTATTTTCATCTATCCAGATCATTCTCTCATCCTTTTCTGTTTTCCATTCTTTATCACCATTCCATAAATACACACACACACATATATACCTCTACCAGCATACAAATACATACTTCTCCTTCTCTCCCAAGCTATCCAACTCAATCTATACGCCCATTTGTCTTTAATCACTTTGACCCACAAATTAATTTCTCAATTTTCTGCATGCCGAAAATATATGTAATCAGTATGTGGCTTTACATGATGAGATGGAGTTCTCTAATTGCTTCAGATTTCTCTAGTAAGATTGTAAGCTCATGGGCCTTGTCTTCTACCTACTTTCTATTCCCACAAAGTACACTAGCTTAATACTAAGCAATAAGTAAATGTTTAATAAGGAGAAATATTATTTACATATGATAGAAGAGAAAAAATATTAATTCAAAAAATTGTCCTATCTTTCTATCTCCTTTACTAGCACTCTCTTTGTCCTTGTCCCAGTTGGGATGCTAATTCAAATATTATGTCCAGAACAGGTGAGGTCAGTAAAGGAGGAGAGAGAAAGAGAGAAAATCTGTAATTACAGTCTACATAAGCCTCCCCTCTTCCCTTTATAAATGAATATACTATAATATTTTAATGAAAAATGAACTTTAAAGTTTTCTTTAATGATGATGAATTCTGAACTATTCATGCTTTGTCACCTCACTCCCTTATGATTGGTTTCAGACAAATGGCCTAGAGAATCAGAAAGACTATATGACATTTTCTTTATAGCTGCAATTTTCATATAAACACACTAAGCAATATTGAAGCAATATGTTCAACTTTTAAAAGATATTTTTATTTTAGAACATTTTTCACATTGAACGATATTCACAGATGGGGCACATTTTATTAATCAAGGATATCTCTTAATCTGTGCTTCAATAAGGACCTAAATTAGACTCTATTTAATAGATAATTCATTGCAACTTCAAAAATGTCATCATTTAGAAATCAGTTAAGCTGTAGTAGAATTTTTTAAACCACACTAGCACATTTAGATTACTGAGAACAAGATCAAGAACAAGAATTAATGCTTATCAAGTATAAAATATTGCCTTAAGATCCATATATGTTCCCAATAATTGAAATAAATTTGTAAAATGTATTATAGAATAACCCAATTTTTATCAGATGTTTCAAATACAGTGACTGAAATATCCCTCTGAAACATCATTAAGAATATGAGCCCATAATTTCATATTCCATTTCATGTGCTAAGAATATTGACCTAATAGCACTGAATTTTTAATATATATCTAAGCATACATTAGAATAATTTTGTTTCATTTCAAATAGATTACAGGCTGTTAACATAAATGCTGCTGAGTTTGGTGTATAATGGCACTTGTTATTTTTATTGAATTATTGTTATCATGATCATAGTTATTTTCAGTCATAATAAATGGGGACAATTTGGGTGTCAGTTGGACATAGGAGTAAGAAAGGCTTATAATCTTAGTTTATCTGAGACATGAACACCCTAGGTATTTATCAGTGATAAAACTGGATATTTGGGTTTCTTGATTTCACAATTATTTTTTTAAAAGCAAATGTTCTAACTTCTAGGTGAACATAAGCCCATTTTTAAAGATAATGCCTTTTTTATACTAAAATCTTCAGTTTAAAATTTCTTCAGAGAATGAAATAATTGTTAGAGCCAGGGACAAGTAATTATAACCTTTTATTTTGTTAAAGGGTTATAAACTCAATGTCTTTCTCTATTCAGTTAGCTGAACTTGGTTGTGGTTTGGAATACTGAAGAAGGGATCATAAAGAAGATTTTTCAATTGTTGTAAATCACTTTTCATTCATTCATTCAACAAATATTTATGCACCGCCTACATATGTATCTTATATTATACATATTAATCTGGACAGCTGATTATCTCAACTCCAAAAACAATTTTACCTTTTTAAAAAGTATTTCTGTAACTAATGTTCCAACTCTCACTTTTAGATTCTAATCATTAAAGAAGATAAAAATCATCCTACATATTCATACCTGAAACACCTTGTTTCTCAAATCAGGAAAGCAAGTGCTCTATTCTATTAAAAATGATTGGATTCTGGGCATCTTAACTTAAGCAAAAGACCAGTTATATCATAAAAGTGCATTTTACAGAAAAATGTAAATAGGGGAACAAGACTTTGGCTTCTAAGCCTACAGCAGTTCCCAACCACGTGGGGATGTGGTTTTGTGCAGTGATGCAATGAAGTGATTTGGCTGACCACCTCCCCAGGCTTCCAGATAGAAGTCAAGTTTCAGCAACATAGCAAGAGTATTCATCTGTTAGGACTGTGTTATTTGGTATATTCCAAATTTGGTAAAAAGAAAATGAATTATTATTGATTTGATTTGCATTGGTTTTTAAATCACAAGGAAAGGTGCCAAAAAATGGACAGCAGGGATTTATTTTTTAGCTGAGGAATACCTACCCTGAAGCCAAAGCCACATTTTCCATAAATACAGTCAGTGCTGGAGAAGCATATAAGAGCAGACTTGTGGCTGGACTGGATTCTCGTGCTGGTCACTAAGCATAGTATAACACTGTGGATCCAGGAGGACTGAGAGTGACCCACTGGTAGCATCAATCCCCTTCAATAGTCAAGTAACTTTTAAGTTTTGCAACTTTAACAAGCTGACACTGAAGTAGAGGTAAGATGAGAGACAGATTGGGCTCATTAGCAAGCAGAAGAAATTTATGAACACCTTTTATTTCTCTGGGGCTACTATCTATCTCTCCAGACCGCAATTCACCTGCCTTCCTTTTATAAAAGGGCTAAAGGCTAATATCAACCTACCTCCATCATGTCACTGCCAAACACATCAGCAATTGTTTTTTAGGTCAAGAGATTCAAATGGCTGTTTTGAATGACCATTGCCAATATAAGCATTTCTCTACTGAATTTACTTTAAATTATTCTTCTGTTTTGCACAAATTGATACTGCTTTTACTTTGAATTTCTATATTTCAAAACTTTTCATGAACATCTTTTTTTAAGGAATTCAGATCCAATTACACTGCATTCACTTTTGAAGAAGGCACATTGAAAAAATGCAATTTCCTATTTCTTTTTCTTTGTCACCATTATACAGACTTGAAATTGTTAGGTGCCTCTTCTTTGTAAAGAATTTACCATAAAATTAAGATTTTTCCAGGCTATTGTGGCATAAGGTATTTAGATAAATCCGTGTGTGAATGGAAGCCCGCAGAAGGGCATATCAGTGGCCACAAAAGCAAAGCCACCCACCCCACACGACCCTCAGGAACTCAATGACTAGGTCTCACACATCAACCAAAGTAACAGAAGAGAAAACACAAAATGAAGGTTATGATTCTTGTTGATGAAATAAATGGCACCATGGGAAGAATAATAAAAACAGCTCTTTTAAGTCTATCAAAATAAAAAGTAATTTCTAAGGTATAAATGCCACAATAGGGATGAGTTAATAGGAAAATGGAGTCTGAAAGGCTCTGAAGAGAATGGACTTAATCGTGTCTAAGCTTATGAATCTGATGAATATTCCTATGCAATAATATCACAACAGATTGAATTCTTAATATAGAACATCACATTGGTTCAGTAAAATAAAAGGAATTACAAAGTCATTACATACGGTGAAATTTCAGGAGCACACAAGTATTGTTTTCCTGGCCATCCTGAAAGCCTCCTCTGAAAGTATGTACCTCTCCCAGTTTCTATATGTTACTAATTAATGGGTCACTTTGGTTTGTATATTAGCATGGAACAAATAAGTTCTATGGGGGAAAAAATGTTGTTTAAACTCTTCATAGGTTTTGTGTGTCCAAAAATGTATGTGTATTATTTATATTTTTACTTTTAAATGGATTACACCAGTGATATGGTTTGGCTGTGTCCCCACACAAATCTCATTTTGAATGCCCACATATTGTGGGAGGGACCTAGTGGGACGTAACTGAATCATAGGGGCAGGTCTTTCCTGTGCTGTTCTCGTGATAGCAAATAAGTCTCCCGAGGTCTGATGGTTTTATAAAGAGGAGTTCCCGTGCACAAGCTCTCTCTCTTTGCCTGCTGCCATCCATGTAAGACAGGACTTGCTCCTCCTTGCCTTCCACCATGATTGTGAGGCTTCTCCAGCCATGTGGAACTGTAAGTACAATTAAGCCTCTTTCCTTTATAAATTACCCAGTCTCAGGTATATCTTATGAAAACGGACTAATACAACTGGCATATTTTAAAAATATGTCTTTTCACATATCATAACAGGACAAAGAGTACAGTTCTATCCAAGAGCCAGAAGACCTGAATTCTAATTCTGATGCTGCCGCTAACTCACTGAGTGACCCTGCCAATGTCAGCTAATCTTTCAGGACCTCAGTTTCATTATTCTCAAACAACCTCTGAGAAAAACTCTGCTCTCATCCTCAGCCAGTTTCTTTCATTGTTTCAACTACGCCTTTTAAATCTAAGATTAATATAATGAAATTTTCATTTATATTCACCGCACAATTTTTTTTAACTAGATTTTTAATGGACCCATATAATAACAATAATCCCTACTTTCATTAATAGTTTGAAAAAATGGTCTGAATAAAGTTACAGAGGTTCTAAATGTGCAAAAAGGACCTACTTTATGCACAGAAAGCCTTCATTGTATGGGAAGCGACTTTAAACAAGTGTGTGTGTGTGTGTGTGTGTGTGTGTATTTATATATGTTCATGTATCCTGAAAGCTATACAAGCCATAAAATGATTAAAGAGAATTTTTTTTCATTGGGAAGAAAAATAATGAATCACGTAATTATTTTAAGAGAGTTAAAGAATGACTGAAATAACAAATTAGATGGATGGAATATGTGATGCTTCTAGATTCAGAGCCAATGGGGATTTCGGAAGAAGAAGCCACGTATTGTTTCATTTATGGTTATAGGAACCAAATACCTATAGAGACAGAAACTAAAAGCTACCAGCATACAATAAAAGCAAGGAAAACTTTGATAATATAGAAATAATTACAGCTTTATAAGACTTGCACCTCAAAACCTATCATCTCTAGCAAAAAGGTATGTTCTTGATCTAGGCATAGAGAGTAGAACCATTACAGGTAAGGGGTCAGCTTGTAATATGGATAACTGCTAGTTAAGGCTAAACTTAAAAAGAGTAGATGACCATCTGCAGTGTGTTACTTGAAGGACCGTAAAATTCTTTCTCCTAAAATATATATTATCTCCTATACGGCCTGAAATTCCTGTCTGGCAAGAGAAGTAATCTCCAGAAGGACACTGAGAAATCATATATGTGTAACATCACCGATTTGAGAAGGTCCCACTGCCCAACTCATCCTCTTTCAAACTACAGAGAGACCTTGTCCTATCAATTGTCCCCACCCCACTCCTGGAAGTTGAACCTCTCCTCTTCTGCTGGCTTTTGCTTTCTTGTATTTGGCATTTGAATATGTTCATGATTCTCTTGCCTCAAATAAACAATGAAAAACTCCTCAATCCTACATCTCCCTCCAGCTGTAATGCCTTCTCATCTCTTCCCAATCAAGCATCATCTTCTAGTCACTCTTCCATCCATGGCAGCCCTGTTTCCTTCACCACTTCTATTCCTAAGGTCACCAAGAATATCAGGGCTGGTAAATCTAATGACACTTCTTTTTTTTGAGGTGGAGTTTTGCTCTTGTTGCCCAGGCTGGAGTGCAATGGCACGATGTTGGCTCACTGCAACCTCCACCTCCTGGATTCAAGCGATTCTCCTGCTTCAGCTTCCCAAGTAGCTGGGATTACAGGCACCCACCACCACACCCAACTAATTTTTCATATTTTTAGTAGAGATGGGGTTTCACCATGTTGGCCAGGCTAGTCTCAAATGCCTGACCTCAGTTGATCCACCCACCTTGACCTCTCAAAGTGCTGGGATTACAGGTGTGAGCCACTGTGCCAGGCCTCCTCCTTTCTTTCCTGAAAATGTGAATTTGTGTGCTCACTTTCTTTCTTTCTCCCTCCCTGTCTCTCTTTGTTCAGTTTGATTAGAGGTTTATCAATGATACTGGTATTTTCAAAGAACCAGCTTTCAGTTTCATTGGCTTTCTTTATTGTTCTTCTGTTTCCTACTTCATTGATTCCTACTCCTATCTTTATTAGTTCGTTACTTCTGCTTACTTTGGGTTTAATTTGTTCTTCTTTTTTAAATTTTCTTTAGGTAGAGGTTTACATAACTGATTGTGATCTTTCTTCTTTACTAATATAAGAATTTAATGTATACTTTTACCCATAAGCACTTGAAAAAATATATTCTTCTAATTCTGGGGATAGGCTGGGCCCTGTCTTTGCCATTCACCATATAATCCCTAAAATCCAGCACAGTGCCTGGCACAGAGTCCATTCGTATTTGTTGAACAAATGAATAAATGAATGCATGAATGATTGCAGATTTCCTCCCCTTCTCTGGCTCATGCCACTTCATTGCTCACTTGAATCACTGCAGAAGCCTTCTAACTGGAGGGACTGTGTCTGCTATTGCCCTCCTTCCGAACTGTTTTCTGTACTTCTTCCAAATGAGCTTTCTGAAACCAAACTTGACGATGTTTCTGCCCAATTAAAAACCCTTGAATTGGCCGGGCTCAGTGACTCATGCCTGTAATCCCAGCACTTTGGGAGGCCAAGGTGGGTGGATCAACTGAGGTCAGGAGTTCGAGACCAGGCTGGCCAACATGGTGAAACCCCATCTCTACTAAAAATATGAAAAATTAGCTGGGCGTGTTAGCAGGCACCTGTAATCCCACTTACTTGGAAGGCTGAGGCACGAGAATTGCCTGAACCCAGGAGGCAGAGGTTGCAGTGAGCCGAGATCGCTCCACTGTACTCCAGGCTGGGCGACAGAGTGAGACTCAGTCTCAAAAAAAAAAAAACAAAAAAACAGAAACAAAAACAAAAACTAAAAACAAAACTTGAATGGCTTTCTAATGTTCTTAGGATAAAATCTAAACTCCTTGATATTGCTTATAAAACTACTTGTAACCTGGGCGCTGTGTACTTCTGTCACCTAATCTATTTTTAATCCCTGTTTATACTCCGTTCTCCAGCCATGCTAAATGTTTCCCATTACCATGAACAAGTGACGCCCTTCCCTCACTGAGAGCTTTTGTACTTGCTTGGGTCTGGAAGACTGACTTCCAACCACCTGTTTCTCTAGGTTAAGACATACCTCTTCCAGGAAGCCATTCCTAACCCCTCAATTCTGGATTCTGGCGCTCATCCTATGTTCTTTCCCTGCCACAGAAATTATTAACATACAGTACTTCATTAGTCTACATCTTCTCCTCTTCACTGTAAGGCCTCTGGAGACAAATGCCGCATCCATCTCATTCATCATTGATTTCCACAAAACCTGTTACAGTGCCTGGCAACTGGTAGGTCCTCAGAATACACTGGTTGGATAAATATTCTCTAGCATTTTCCCATCCATTTAGAACACTTTCATTGTCACTTTGGATGGCATAGGAACTTGGACTTGAAAGAAGAAAATAGGGGAGAAATAAGTTTGGAAGATGGGGTTGAGTGTTAGTTTAAAGGCAAAATGTTCTGCACTAAAATTAGTGAATTAGGTACAAGTGGAGAGGACAAGTTCAGGAGCTCAGTGGCCTTAGGATATGACACCAGTAACCATAACAGGACAGGGAAGACTGAAAATTTCTGGGACTTTAAGCTTGCTCAATGAGAGCCAGGAGTCTTTGAAGACAGGCTTGACTGTCAGCTCTGAGAATCCAACACACAGAAGTCAAGGAAAGGATGACAACAGCTAACTACATATATATATATACACATATAAACATATATATGTATATAGTTAGATATATATGTATATAGTTAGATATATATATATCTGCACTCATTCATCCATCAACTTATTTATTATATATGAAATATATAATTATATAATAAATAATAAATAATTTATTATATATAATAAATAATAAATAATTTATTATATATAATAAATAATAAATAATTTATTATATATAATAAATAATAAATAATTTATTATATATAAGAAATAATTTATTATATATAAGAAATAATTTATTATATATAAGAAATAATTTATTATATATAAGAAATAATAAATAATTTATTATATATAAGAAATAATAAATAATTTATTATATATAAGAAATAATAAATAATTTATTATATATAAGAAATAATAAATAATTTATTATATATAAGAAATAATTTATTATATATAATAAATAATAAATAATTTATTATATATAATAAATAATAAATAATTTATTATGTATAATATATAATAAATAATTTATTATGTATAATATATAATAAATAATTTATTATGTATAATATATAATAAATAATTTATTATGTATAATATATAATAAATAATTTATTATGTATAATATATAATAAATAATTTATTATGTATAATATATAATAAATAATTTATTATGTATAATATATAATAAATAATTTATTATGTATAATATATAATAAATTATTTATTATATATAATAATATATATAATAAATAATTTATTATATATAATAATATATAATAAATAATTTATTATATATAATAATATATAATAAATAATTTATTATATATAATAATATATAATAATATATAATAAATTATTTATTATATATTATTATATATAATAAATTATTTATTATATATAATAATATATAATAAATTATTTATTATATATAATAATATATAATAAACTATTTATTATATATAATAATATATAATAAACTATTTATTATATATTATTATATAATAAACTATTTATTATATAATAATATATAATAAATTATTTATTATATAATAATATATAATAAATTATTTATTATATAATAATATATAATAAATTATTTATTATATAATAATATACAATAAATTATTTATTATATAATAATATATAATAAATTATTTATTATATAATAATATATAATAAATTATTTATTATATAATAATATATAATAAATTATTTATTATATAATAATATATAATAAATTATTTATTATATATAATAATATATAATAAATTATTTATTATATATAATAATATATAATAAATAAGTTGATGGATGAATGAGTGCAGAATTATATATAAAAATATATTATATATAAAATATTATTTATTTATTATATAAAAATATACATTTATTTTATATATAATAAAAAAGTTAATGGATGAATGAGTGCAGATTTCCTCCAATTCTCCAATAGTGCACTTGGCTTCTGGGAGGTTCACAAGTTCTGCTGGAAGAGCAGACCATGGCAGTGAAGAATCCAGAGGGAGGCAATATAGTGCAGTGTGAACTTGCCTTCTTCCTTCTTCTCTCCAGATATACCATAAAGTTCCAAGTGAGTTAAAGCTATTATCTCACTAAATCCTCTGTGAAGAAAGCACTATTATTAATCTCATTTTGCAGAGGAAAACATCAAGGCTCTGAGAAGAAAATAACTCATTAATGATATCTGGTGTCAGGATTCAAATATATGTCTGCCTGCCTGGTAAGCCCAAACTCCTGCTCACCATGCTGTCCTGCCTCACCCCATAATAAACATCATATTTTGGTGCTTACTCTCTGCCAAATTAGCTGCATTAATTACCTAATTTATCCACTCCCTACTCTAAGATACATAAACTGAGACTTAGAAAGGAAAAGTATTTTGCCTACTGTCAGGCAGATAATAAGAATTGAAGCTGGATTTTAAACCTAGATCTGCCTGTCTCCAAAGCCCAAATGCATATACTCTGGATTGTTACCTCTGTTTTGAATAATTAATTTTTATTAAAAGAGGGGTCTTTGGTTAGGGCCACATGATTAGTCAGGGTCAACTGGGGCTAGAGTCTGCCAACACTGAGCTAGAAGAGAAGGGCTTGAATCCTGCCTGGAGACAGCTCTGACCATGACGGATCTTAATATAACCCAGTCAGGTTGGGATAAGTGATGAAGGCATGAGGGAGAGGCCTAGGAAGAGAAAGGACAGGAAGTTGAGGCAATCTGGACAGAGCCTGTCCAGAGGATCAAATGGTTCCAACAACGCAGAATTGAGAACAAGTCTGGCTAGGATATCAAGCCAAGAATGAGTGGCTGTTGATAGAAATAATTCAGGGGAAAGCAAGGATAACAAACTTATATTAACCACTTAAAACTTGTTTAGCAAAGCTCTGGCTACAAACCAAGACACATTTCCATACTTATGCATATTTCCCTTTCTGTTCATTTTACATCCTATAGTTTGGTCATTCTGCAATGTTGCGATGAGACAGAATTTTCACTGCTCTAATCATTTAATATAGAGCATTTCTTTTAGGTTATAGAGACACTGCTGTATATGCTACCATACCACCTAAATGAGGAAATTAGAGGAATGTCTTTTTTCAATCCAGGAAAGTAGCCACAATATGGAGTGATCTAGAAGAGATCAACTGTGACAGATTTTTTTCTTTCTCTCAGTTTGCCTTAATTGTTTTCTCCAATGTTTGTAATGCAATTGAATTATATTAAAAATAATAATGACTGTTAATTAGAATATTTAAATTAGGCTACAAATATTTTTCCTTTCTAATATGCTAATTGCCAAAGAAGAAAGTCTATGTAGAAACCCAAGTAGAGGATGCACCAAATAAGGAAGAGCTGCTTTAGATGCAAAAGTGCCAACAGCAGCGAATTTCTTTGTTTGTTTGTTCGTTTCACAAGTTCATACATGGAGGTGGTGGGTAGTTAACAAATGATATGTTAACAGATGATATTTGTTAAGAATCTGACAATACAGTGTGATGGCACCAGTGATAAAGTCAAGAATCTGGAGTCAGGTTGTACATGTCCCACTAATTAGCCTCGCAGCTTTAGGCAAATTTCCCTTCTGTAGGCTTCTTTTGTCTCATTTGTAAAAACAAGGTATTGGGATACAGGACTGTTAAGATCCCTTTCTATTCTAAGATATAGTGATGCTAAGTGAATTGATTCTAACAGCTCTAGTAGTTTAAGTAGCTGAGTATTAGAATCCTGATGGTGAGCCTAACAACATGACAGTAACAGTTAACAGTAGTAATTCATATCACAGGAATTCCCATCTGGTGGTCATTCACCCCTCTTCCTTCAACCCCTAGTCCTTAGCTGTTTCCAACAAAAAAATAAGTCTAGAATGGAAATGGGAGCCAAATTCCCTGCAGCACCCTGAGAGTAGTCCTGTAGCACCTGCTTCTCTATTCTGTCCATTAAAATAAAAAATAAAATCTCCTATGTCCATCTGGCATCATTCAAAGTTTGCCAACCTGGCTTCATTCATGGGTACTAAATCCACTGACTCTTATCTAACACAAATTTTATACTTCCTATTCATAGACCCAGCATGAACGGAATCAGCAGATTGTGCTATAACTAGTTAGCTGCATTTAATTCCAATAAGCAAACCACAAATTTCATGTAACCAATTTTGCTCTATGTGCTTCAAAACAGATTTAAGAAAGCAATTTAAATTTTTGGAGAAGATAAGACAATTCCGACAGTGCATAGCATTTATTTTAAAATAACTAATAATTTGAAATCTAAGGTCACATTAAATGACAGAAAATAATAGATAAGTATTCAATAACAAAAATGGAAATTATCATTTAATTGGATGCACATAAATACAATTCTATAAAATAATGGCTATTAATCTTTTTAAAATAAAAAGTGACTGAGCTATTTACACAACCTTGGGAAAGTTTGCAATTAAAGAGGCAATAAGGAAACAGGAAAACACTGCACATTCATTCCAATAAAAACAGTACCATAAGTATGAGGGGACTTCAAAACGTTTGTGGAAAAATTGAATTAAAACATAAAATAAGAATATAAGCTTTACTTCTCAACATAAGCTCCATCATGTTTAAGACACTTATAAGTGATGATATCAGCCATGTAGTCCATTTTGAAAGAACTGTGGGTCCTGGGAAGTTAATCATGTCAATAAAGTCTTTTTTACATTATTAACTGAAAAAAATGGGTGTCCTTTAAAGATTTTTTAGTATTAGAAAACAAAAGGAAGTCAGAAGGAGCCATATCAGGATGGTAAGGTAGATGCTAATGATTGAAACTCTTGCGAAATTGTCCTTATTTGACAAGAAGAATGAGCAGGAGCATTGTTGGAGGTGGAAACTTCCTAGCGAAGCTTTACTGGGTGTTTTTCTGCTGAAATTTTAGCTGTGTCAACACATTCTCATAATAAGCAGATAATATCATTCTTTATCCCTCCAGAAAGTCAACCAGCAAAATGCCTTGAGTATCCCCAAAAAACTGTTGTCATTACCTTTGCTCTGGACCAGCCTGCTTTTGCTTTGCCTGGACCACCTTCACCTCTTGGTAGACATTGCTTTGATTGTGCTCTATATTCAGAATCATACTGGTAAAGCCCTGTTTGATTTCCTGTTACGATTCTTTGAAGAAAGGCTTCAGGCTCTTGATGCTACTTGTTTGAAATTTCCCTGGAAAGCTCTGCTCTTGTCTGCAGCTGATCCAGGTACCATGGCCTTGGCACCCATCAAATGGAAAGTTTGCTCAACTGTAATTTTGCAGTCAGGATTGTGTAAGCTGAACCAAATGAGATATCTACGGTGTTGACTGCTGTTTGTGCTGTTAATCATCAGTCTGCTTCAAATTGGACACAAATTAGATTCATTTTCTCTTCCCAAATTGATGTGGATGATCGGCCACTACAGGCTTCATCTTTAATGTCATCTCATCTCTTCCTAAAATGAGTTATCCATTTGTAAACTGCTGACTTCATTGGGGCATTGTCCTCACAAAATTTTTGTAAAGCATCAATGATTTTGCCATTTTTACATCTAAGCTTCACCATAAATGTAATGTTTGTTCTTGCCTCAATTTTAGCGTAATAATTTTGCTCTGAGAGGGGGCTCTTTTCAAACCGATGTTTTATTTACCTTAGTGCCTCAAACTCGATTCTGTTCATATATGGTATAATACATCATAAGAGTAAGAGTTTATTTTGATGCAAGAAAATGAAACCTATGCCTAGTTTTTTCATAACATGCATTTTCTATGAACTTTGTGAAGACATCTCATATACATAATCAACCTAATGGTCTAATGAAATTTCTGTTTGTTATGAAAATATCAAATATCCATTTTGGCTCTTTTCCATACTATTTTGCTGGAAAGTAAAAGTGAAATAAGTCACTAAATCTTTTAATGCTAAGTTATAAATACATAAAGGTAAAAACTGAAGAGTTTGCCAATTGGACAAACATAAATTCTGGTCTTTTGCTGTTTTTCTTTCTAATTTATGTACATTATAATTTTAGGAAACATAATTATGCAAAGACCATAAAGGTGTGTCATATTCCTTAGCCAAGGACAAGACGATTTAATGGCAATTTTTGCATTTATTCTTCCTAATCTTGTAAGAACTGTCAAAGCCAAGAAAAAGTGTTACCATACTTCACTCTGACCACTTGCTTGAGCTTAATTTCCACTCTGTTGCATATGAACTCTTGAAGCACTTTATATAACTAAATGAGGGTATTACAGCAAAACGGGAGAAAGGACGATCAACCAGTAGCTATAAGAAGGTGATAGAGATTTGGAGAGAGCTGAGATTGTTGAAACTAAATGGTATGATGCACTGACAGAGGATGAGGTAAAATGAGGGAGAACACGTGGTCTGGGTTCTAGCCTTAACTCCAGTTCACCTCTAATGAGGCTCAAAATCTGTTGAAGACATTTGGACCCTCTTACCCCCAGTTTCAATAATGTATCTGGCTCTCTTACCCATTCACCTCCCCAGCTCTCTCCTCACTGCTGAGCTCACTGGACACTCATCTGCAGTCTCAGCTTCTGAGATTCATCTCACTTAGGTGATTTGGCACTAATTCATCCCGGCACAGTGGTTCTAAATGTTGGCTGAATAATAGAGACTTCTAGGTAAGCCCCACACCCAGCTTACACCCCAGACAGACTAAATCTGAATCTGGGGTGGGAATCTGAACTCACGGGTGTCAAAGCTTCCCACATGATTCCAATTTGCATCCAAGATTGGGAAACACAGGAGCTAGCTCCTGATTCTTATCACAAAATTTTTACCCTGATAATAAATTTGCATCAGTAACTGGGTTTCTAAAAAATTTCTAAAGACTAATTGTACCCATTTGTACTCCAGCTGCAGTAACTAGTTGTATGCCTTATCCTGTGGGCTAGAGTTCCTGCTTTAATATTCTGTCCAGTAAAGCAGCTCTTCTAAGATGTGGTTCTTCTCTTCTCTAATTAGCACCATCAAACCTGGACTCCAACACAGCTGCCACAAAACTTCTGATATTCCAGAAGCCTTTTTTTTTTTTTTTTTTGAGACAGAGTTTCACTCTTGTTGCCCAGGCTGGAGTGCAATGGCATGATCTGGGCTCACTGCAACCTCTGCCTCCCAAGTTAAAGTGATTCTCCTGCCTCAGCCTCCTGAGTAGCTGGGATTACAGGCCCCCACCACACGCCTGGCTAATTTTTGGTATTTTTTAGTAGAGATGAAGTTTCACCATGTTGGTCAGGCTGGTCTCAAACTCCCTACATCAGGTGATCTAACCACCTCGGCCTCCCAATGTGTTGGTATTACAGGCATGAGCCGCTGCACACTGCCCAGAAGCCTCTTCTTATGTTTCACTTTCCACAAAACTATTCATAACCTTTCTATTTAAAAATATATTTTTATTATTAGAGGTAATACTTATCTATTGTTTAATAAAATACTTAATAAGCCACTTAAAGAAGATGAGATCTGAAGTTGGGTCAATCCTATTCAAACAGAGAAAGAGAGAGAGAGAGAGGTAAACTGTTCTACATTAGGGGGCAAAAAAGAAATTTTGTAAACAAAAGTGAATGAGCCACAAAGAAAGAGAGGGAGAAAGAAACCAGGGTGACATGTGCAGCAAAAGCATTATATAGTCTGGAATATTCCACAAGGTAGGGTAAGTGAAGACTTTGAATAACAGGGATATATAATATATATGATGTTTGCTTTGAATTTATTTATACTACAGACCATATTATGTACGTAATTTTCATAAACTAGTGTATACTTGTATGTGTATATATTCAGGGACAGAGTAAGACGTCAAACAATACAAGAGTATAAAATAAAAAGTAAAATTCTCTTTTTCAGCCAAACCCCAATGGAAATCATTCTTAACAGTTTCTTGGTTACCTTTCAAGTATTTTCTGTACATATATAAGAATATATATGGATAGTATTTATTTTTTAAATGATTAATTACACATAGGTTCAAACAGTGGTTTCTAAAAAGATCTGCCATTTAAATTAACATAACATGACGATCTGATAATTTTAATGTATTTTATGATATTTATCCAGTGCTTGGTAAGGACTTGGAGCCCAACCTTGCTTGTGACATTCCCTGGATAATGAGTTGAGGTTTGGTGGCCACATTTTACTCCTATAAAATGTGATGGGAAGCTCTATTGGAAAGCTGGGTTTTTGAAATTCCGTTCCAAAATCATATCTACTTGAGATATGTTCAAACCATGGCAGGTACAGCAAGTGTGACTAGAAGGCCCAGAAGAGAACAAAGGTATTTTTAATTTGGTTTACCCCCATGCTGGGTAGTTTGAAACTATACCCCTTACCCCCAAATCTTTCAAATTTTGTTCGCAATTCCTCTATGTCTTTAATCACAAAACCTTTTATCAGGCTGAGACTTTTTTTGGCCTTCAGATTCTGACTTTTAATCTGTATAAAACTCTATAGTGCCCCCTTAAGTGATTTGAAGCATAGTTGTCCTGCAAAAACTTCATTTCTAACAAATGAAAAAGAAAATCTTCTCCTGAAAATTTTATAGAGTCAATCACCTCGTAAAACAGATTACGGTACCTGAGATTTTTCTCAAGAGAGTTACTAAGTAGCTCTTCTCCTCTTCCAAGGAGGTAGTCTATGATGATGCCCAATCCTGAGTGGAACCAAGGCTTTGGTGTGGGAGAAATTACATTTTTCTTTGTCCAGAACTTTATAGTTGATGCTGTTTCTGTGTGTTGCACTAAAGTTAGTTTTTTCTCAGCATTAATATCCTGGGGAGATAGAAGACAAAAAGACAGTGGAAAATTGAGAAGTTGTATAAGAACTGTTTAGAACAGAAAGATTTTTGTCCCCTCCCCACTCTACTTGCAGTGGCCATGAAATCAAAAGCATGTCCCCATCTTCCTAAAGAAAGCATCTTTCAAAAGTAAGTTGGAGTTGGAGGGCAAAGTGGTGGAGGAGACATGGGGTAAGCTTGGTTCATAGTTATGAACCATCGCTATTATGAAAACAGACTTTATGGTCAATTAAAATTGCAGTATTTAAATGAAAGTTGTTATCATATGTTCCCTACGTAGAAGCAGAATAATATCCACCAATTATTAAGCAGCAACTATGTTCCAGGCACTGTGCTGCGTGCTTTACATACACAATTTTATCTAAAACTCCCAACAGCCCCCCTGTAAAACAAATGTTATTGTCTGCTTTTTAAAGATAAGAAAATTGAAGTTGAGAGAGTTTGATCAGTTTGCTCAAAGTCACTGGGGATAAATGGTGGAACTGGAATTCAAATTTAGGTTTCTGGAATTCAAAAAGCACATGCTGTATTCATTAACAACAGAAGTCGTTATCATGTCAACAATGTATGGCTCGAAGACTACAAAAAAATAAAAAGTATTACAACCCAAACAAACTTCTTCATAGGTCCTCTAATTCCATCTTTCAACCCAATTAGGCAGCAAGAATAAGAGAGAAGTTATAAGCAGAAGGATTGAAAGACATAAGGAGAGCTAGGATGAAGTGGGGAGAGGTACACTAGCAATTCTCAGGCCTACCTCAGAAAAGATATGTAAAGCACTAGATACAGCAGCCATCGCTGTGTTTTAAAAAAAGTAGAACAGAATGCTAAGCATGAATGTCTTTCTGTGTTCCCAAGTGACAGCATTTTATGCATTGTTGCTTTTTTGAGGTTACAGAACAGAGAAGTACAGAATTTATCCTCCTGGCTTTGTATTTGCATTTTTCAGAATTATGGGAGCGCATCTAGATGCAGACAGAATAAAGGCAAAGAATGCCTACATTGAAAATCGTCTGGGAAACAATAAATGGTATTCAGAGTAAATCTACAAAACGTATCCTAGAAAAACACACCAAAAAAGTACACACTTTTGGCAGATTTGTGCACCTTTACTCATCTACATACAGAGAAAGACACAGACCTGTTTTCTCATTTATCCTCAAAATTTTCCTTTGAATTAGGAAATCCTTTACAGTAAGGAAAACTAAAGCACAATAGTTATAAAATGTTGAGCTGTATATGTTAGATTCCATAGTGTTTTTGTGTTTGCTTGGTTTGGGTTTGGGTTTTGCTTTGTTTTAAAATATTATTCTATCATCTCTTTTTTAAAAAATGACATTTCAATGCTGATATTACTATGCTTAAATATCTCCAGATATCTGAATGAAAAATTAAGTATGCACATACTTATTTGGCTATAACTACTCAAAAGTCATTCTAAAATTATTTATTTATTTAACCCATTTATTTTATATTATATGTAGGGAACATAAAAGAATAGGAGATAGAAAGAATAATAAGATTGTATGCCTTCCACAAAGAAGCTTAGAATCAATTAACATAGCAAAGGTGAATGTGTACATTATAATAATAATTGTTATAGTACTTATAGGAACTATGTCATAAAAGGGAAAAAAAATTATAACCAGCCGGGAGATCAGGAGTAGCTTGATGGAAACGTAGCATTTGAGTTGGGTCTAGGAAATTATTTGATATAGGCAAAATTGGGAGTAAAAAATAGCAGCATTCAGAAGAATGAAATAGTAGAGGCATGAAGCTGGGAAAATTTAAAGCATATTTGGGGTATGGCTTATATTCTATTTAAATTGTAGTCCAATATATATGTTGAAAATATTTTCAGAAAAGTAAATTTGGGTTCAAATTTGAAGGTTTGCAAGGGCTGACTGCATAGATAATTATGAGGAATACAAAGAGCAGAGGTGGGTTTTTTTTGTTGTTGTTTTTGTTGTGGAAGGAATGCAATGATTTCCATCTTTAGACACTAAGGGCGCTATGTCATGTAGGCTCAACTTCACCAGTCTGGAAGAAAAAATAATCTACCAGGACCTAAGTCATATTTGGTAGACAGGAAAACAGAACTGAATAGAAATGCCATAACAGCTCTGCAATAGCAAGGGCCCAGCTGAGATTGATAACATGAGAGGATATGGGACCCAACAGTGCCATTTTGTCACTTTATTCAACAAAGTTAGAACAGAGAAACAGGCAATGTGATTAAAGTTATCATTAACTAAAACATGTCACAAAGTCAAGACTGCAAAGAATTTTAGGATGCCACAAAAAATATTGAAGAGACATACCAAGAAGTCTGGCATGGTTAAGAACGCAAGTGAATGCACAAAGTCACGTAACACAAGTCACATGGATGGCCTAGACAATAGTGGGGAGTCTATGACTTGGAGATCATGAAAGGGAAGAACAGAAGCAGTAGGCATGAGGGAAAAGAAGAAAGTGGAGAAAGACCTTCCAGACCCACAGAACATTATTTCATGCTAATGGATTTCAAAATATATATATTCCAATAGTGAGGATAAAAACACCAGTATTTATTTGAAGTGGAAAAAGCAGAAGAAATACTCAGAGAAGATTGAAGGGCTTTTGCAAAGTATACTGCAGAAACTCGCAGAGGACAAGAAGGAGAAGTAGTAGGATAGAGCAGGTGTGGAAAGAGCTGAAGTGGAATAAATACAGGTACCATAAGAGGAAGAGGAGGTACTGAGTGTCACAGGCAAGAGGGAAGCTGAAAATTCCAATCAGTGAGCTGTTATGTGGGTGAATTTTTCTTAATTAAAAGGTTTGGAGACTTGATTAGTCCTGGTGGACCAACTGAAATGGGGGTCATTGAAATTAGGTCATATAACAAAGGATCACAAACTGGGTGGCTTAAATAAAAGCAAGGTATTATCTCATTGGTCTAGAGCATATAAGTCTGAGAGATCAAGGTGTTGGCCAGGTTGGTTCCTTCTAAAACCTGTGAGGGAAAAGCTGTTCCACACTTCTTGCCTAGCTTCTGGTGGTCTATTGGCAATCTTTGGTATTCTTTGTCCTGTAAAAGCATTACCCCATCTCTGCCTCTGCCTTCATCTTCACATGGTGTTCTCCGTGTGTGTGTGTGTGGTGTGTGTGTCCAAATCTCCCCATTTTATAAGGACATGAGTCATATTAGAGCTCCACCCTATCCCACTGTGACCTCATCTCAACTAGTTACATCTGCAAGGACACTTTTTCCAAATAAGGTCATATTGTGAGGTACTGGGGTACTTCAACATACAAACCTTGAGAGAATATGCTTCAATCTATAACAGTCCCCGCATAACATTGGTGGACTGGAGCTATGAGATTCAATCTCCCTAAGAACTGTGTGGTCTTGATATTGCCTCACAGTTTCAAACACTGGGGAAGAAGTAGTAATGGTGAACTACTGCATGTTTGGCCTCTTGCAGACAAAGCCTCTGGATAACTGACTGCAGTTTTTGTAGTTTGTATGGATGCTTAGACATTCATATATGCATAAATACAACCTGTGTGCATATAACTGTCTACTAAAATGACTGTATACAAGTCATTCAAGTGTGAAGTGTAGAAGTGCGAATAATGCAAAGTAAGGCAAATTTGTAATATGATAATCCACAAGACAAATATTACCATTCCATGCTGAATTCCTGAGATGTTCTCTCTGCAAGGCTGATAGAGGAGTTCAGCCTTAGGCCATAAGACAATCAATGCAAGGTTGATGAACTGCAATTAAAACATGTCAAGATCTAAAAGTTATTGAAGACAAATGGTTCTTTACTGAAGATGTTTCTCAAAGATAGGATATGTGATAGTCCTAGGAGAAAAGAAATCAGTTCTAGAAAAGTCTTCGCCTAATAATCCTTCAAGAAAAGTTGACAACATTCAAAATGTCAGGGTTTTTAACAATCCAGAAAAATACCGTTTATGCCTTTGATTTTCCAAAGAAGTCCTCAAAAGTAAGTTCTAAGAATTTAATGATAAAAAGACTTGCCCTTTAGAATACCACAAAATAATAACAAAAATGTGATAGATAAAACTCCCATCACCCTAGGACAGAGCACCTGGGGAAAGGGGTGGCTGTGGGTGCAGCTTCAGCAGAGTTAAATGTTCCTGCCTGCTGGCTCTGAAGAGAGCAGCAGATCTCCCAGCACAGCACTTGAGCTCTGCTAAGGGACAGACTGCCTCCTCAAATGGGTCCCGGATCCCTGTGCCTCCTGACTGGGAGACAGCTCCCAGCAGGGGTCGACAGACACCTCATACAGGAGAGCTCTGGCTTGCATCTGGCAGGTGCCCCAATGGGACAAATCTTCCAGAGGAAGGAACAGCCAGCAATCTTTGCTGTTCTGCAGCCTCTGCTGGTGATACCCAGTCAAACAGGGTCTGGAGTGGACTGCCAGCAAACTGCAGCAGATCTGCAGCAGAGGGACCTGACTGTTAGAAGGAAAACTAACAAACAGAAAGGAATAGCATTAACATCAACAAAAAGGATGTCCACACAAAAACTCCATCCGAAGGTCAACTACATCAAAGACCAAAGGTAAATAAATCCACGAAGATGAGGCAAACCAGCACAAAAAGGCTGAAAATTCCAAAAACCAGAATGCCTCTTCTCCTCCAAAGGATCACAACTCCTCACCAGCAAGGAACAAAACTGGACAAAGAATGAATTTGATGAATTGACAGAAGTAGGCTTTAGAAGGTGGGTAATAACAAACTCCTCCGAGCTAAAGGAGCATGTTCTAACCCAATGTGCGGAAGCTAAGAACCTTGAAAAAAGGTTAGAGGAATTGCTAACTAGAATAACCAGTTTAAAGAAGAACATAAATGACCTGATGAAGCTGAAAAACACAGCATGAGAAATTTGTGAAGCACACACTAGTATCAATAGCCGAATTGATCAAGCGGAAGAAAGGATACCAGAGATTGAAGATCAACTTAATGATATAAAGCATGAAAACAAGATTAGAGAAAAAAGAATGAAAAGGAACAAACAAAGCCTCCAAGAAATATGGGACTATGTGAAAAGACCAAACCTACGTTTGATTGCTGTACCTGAAAGTGATGGGGAGAATGGAACCAAGTTGGAAAACACTCTTTGGGATATTATCCAGGAGAACTTCCCCAACCTAGCAAGACAGGCCAACAACCAAATTCAGGAAATACAGAGAACACCACAAAGATACTCCTCAAGAAGAGTAACACCAAGACACATAATTGTCAGATTCACCAACGTTGAAATGAAGGAAAAAATGTTAAGGGCAGCCATAGAGAAAGGTCGAGTTACCCACAAAGGGAAGCCCATCAGACTAACAGTGAGTCTCTCTGCAGAAACCCTACAAGCCAGAAGAGAGTGAGGGACAATATTCAACATTCTTAAGGAAAAGATTTAACCCAGAATTTCATATCCAGCCAAACTAAGCTTCATAAGCAAAAGAGAAATAAAATCCTTTACAGACAAGCAAATGCTGAGACATTTTGTCACCACCAGGCCTGCTTTACAAGAGCTCTTGAAGGAAGCACTAAATATGGAAAGGAAAAACCAGTACCAGCCACTGCAAAAACATACCAAATTGTAAAGACCATCAACACTATAAAGAAACTGCATCAACTAACCGGCAAAATAACCAGCTAGCATCAAATTGACAGGATCAAATTCACACATAACAATACTAACCTTAAATGTAAACAGGCTAAATGACCCAATTAGAAAATACACACTGGCAAATTGGATAAAGAGTCAAGACCCATCGTTCTGCTGTATTCAGGACACCCATCTCACATGCAAAGACAAACATAAACTCAAAATAAAGGGATGGAGGAATATTTACCAAGCAAATGGAAAGCAAAAAAAAAAAAAAAAAGCTGGGTTTGCAATCCTAGTCTCTGATAAAACAGATTTTAAACCAACAAAGATCGAAAAAGACAAAGAAGGGCATTACATAATGGTAAAGTGACCAATGCAACAGGAAGAGCTAACTACCTAAATATATATGCACCCAGTACAGGAGCACCTAGATTCATAAAACAAGTTCTTAGACAAAGAGATTTAGACTCCCACACAATAATAGTGGGAGACTTTAACACCCCACTGTCAATACTAGACAGATCAGCAAGACAGAAAATTAACAAGGATATTCAGGACTTGAACTCAGCTTGGGACCAAGAGGACCTAATAGACATCTACAGAACTTTCCACCTCAAATCAACAGAATATACATTCTTCTCAGCACCACATCACATTTTTTCTAAAATTGAACACATAATTGAAAGTAAAACACTCCTCAGCAAATGCAAAAGAATGGAAATCATAACAAACAGTCTCTCAGACCACAGTGTAATCAAATTAGAACTCAGGATTAAGAAACTCACTTAAAACTGCACAACTAGATGGAAACTGAATGACCTGCTCCTGGATGACTACTGGGTACATAACAAAATAAAGGCAGAAATAAATAAGTTCTTTGAAACCAATGAGAACAAAGACACAACATACTAGAATCTCTGGGACACAGGTAACGCAGTGTTTAGAGGGAAATTTATAGCACTAAATGCCCACTGGAGAAAGTAGGAAGGATCTAAAATTGATACCCTAACATTGCAATTAAAAGAACTAGAGAAGCAAGAGCAAACAAATTCAAAAGTTAGCAGAAGACAAGAAATCACTAAGATCAGAGCAGCACTGAAAGAAATAGAGACACAAAAAACCCTTCAAAAAATCAATGAATCCAGGAGGTGGTTTTTTGAAAAGATTAACAAAATAGATAGACCACTAGCCAGACTAATAAAGAAGGAAAGAGAGAAGAATCAAATAGTCACAATAAAAAATAATAAAGGAGATGTCACCACTGATCCGACATAAATACAAACTACCATCACAGAATATTATAATCACCTCTATGCAAACAAACTAGAAAATCTAGAAGAAATGTATAATTCCTGGACACCTACACCATCCCAAGACTAAACCAGGAAGAAGCTGAATCACTGAGTAGACCAATAACAAGTTCTGAAATTGAGGCAGTAATTAATAGCCTACCACCCAAAAAAAAGCCCAAGACCAGACGAATTCACAGCCGAATTCTACCAGAGGTACAAAGAGGAGCTGCTACCATTCCTTCTGAAACTATTCCAAACAATAGAAAAAGAGGAACTCCTCCCTAACTCATTTTATGAGGCCAGCATCATCCTGATACCAAAACCTGGCAGAGACACAACAACCAAGGAAAATTTCAGGCCAATATCCCTGATGAACATTGGTGTGAAAATCCTCAATAAAATACTAGCAAACCGAATCCAGCAGCACGTCAAAAAGCTTATCCACCACAATCAAGTCGGCTTCATCCCTGGGATGCAAGGCTGGTTCAAAATATGCAAACCAAGAAATGTAATCCATCAAATTAACAGAACCAATGACAAAAACCACGTTTATCTCCATAGATGCAGAAAAGGCCTTCAATAAAATTCAACACCCCTTCATGCTAAAAACTCCCAATAAATTAGGCATTGATGGAACATATCTCAAAATAATAAGAGCTATTTATGACAAACCCACAGCCAATATCATACTGAATGGGCAAAAGCTGGAAACATTCCCTTTGAAAACCAGCACAAGAAAAGGATGCCCTCTCTCACCACTCCTATTCAACATAGTATTGGAAGTTCTGGCCAGGGCAACTGGGCAAGAGAAAGAAATAAAGAGTATTCAAGTAGGAAGAGAGGAAGTCAAACTGTCTCTGTTTGCAGATGACATGATCCTATATCTAGAAAACCCCATCATCTCAGCCCAAGAAAAGCTTCTTAAGCTGATAAGCAACTTCAGCAAAGTCTCAGGATACAAAATCAATGTACAAAAATCACAAGCATTCCTATACACCAATAATAGACAAACAGAGAGCCAAATCATGAGTGAAAGCCTATTCACAATTGCTACAAAGAGAATAAAATACCTAGGAATACAACTTACAAGGGATGTGAAGAACCTCTTCAAGGAGAACTACAAACCACTGCTCAAGGAAATGAGAGAGGACACAAATAAATGGGAAAACATTCCATGCTCATGGATAGGAAGAATCAATATTGTGAAAATGGCCATAATGCCCGAAGTAATTTGTAGATTCAAATTACTATCAAGCTACCATTGACTTTCTTCACAGAATTAGAAAATACTACTTTAAATTTCATATGGAACCAAAAAAGAGCCTGTATAGCCAAGATAATCCTAAGGAAAAAGAACAAAGCTGGAGGCATCATGCTACCTGATTTCAAACTATACTACAAGGCTACAGTAACAAAAACAGCATGGTACTGATACCAAAACAGATATATAGACCAATGGAACAGAACAGAGCCCTCAGAAATAATGCCACACTTCTACAACCATCTGATCTTTGACACAGCTGACAAAAACAAGAAATGGGGAAAGGATTCCCTATTTAATAAATGGTGTTGGGGAAACTGTCTAGCCATAGGCAGAAAACTGAAACTGGACCCCTTCCTTGCATCTTATACAAAAATTAGCTCAAGATGGATTAAAGACTTAAACATAAGACCTAAAACCATAAAAACTCTAGAAGAAAACCTAGGCAATACCATTCAGGACATAGGCATAGGCAAAGACTTCATGACTAAAAAAAAAAAAAAAACACCAAAAGCAACGGCAACAAAAGCCAAAATTGACAAATGGGATCTAATTATACTAAAGAGCTTCTGCACAGCAAAAGAAACTATCATCAGAGTGAACAGGCAACCTACAGAATGGGAGAAAATTTTTGCAATCTATCCATCTGACAAAGGGCTAATATCTAGGATTTACAAGGAACTTAAACAAATTTACAAGAAAAAAACAACCCCATCAAAAAGTGGGCAAAGGATATGAACAGACACTTCTCAAAAGAAGGCATTTATGCAGCCAACAAACATGGAAAAAAGCTCATCATCACTGGTCATTAGAGAAACGCAAATCAAAACCACAATAAGATACCATCTCACCCCAGTTAGAATCAAAATGTCAGGAAACAACAGGTGCTGGAGAGGATGTGGAGAAATAGGAACGCTTTTACACTGTTGGTGGGAGCGTAAATTGGTTCAGCCATTGTGGAAGACAGTGTGGTGACTCCTCAAGGATCTAGAACCAGAAATACCATTTGACCCAGCAATCCCATTACTGGGTATACCCAAAGAATTATAAAGCATGCTGCTATAAAGACGCATGCACACATATGTTTATTACAGCACCATTCACAATAGCAAAGACTGGGAACCAACCCAAATTCCCATCAGTGATAGACTGGATAAAGAAAATGTGGCACATATTCGCCATGGAATACTACACAGCCATAAAAAAGGATGAGTTCATGTCCTTTGCAGGGACATGGATGAAGCTGGAAACCATCATTCTCAGCAAACTAACACAGGAACAGAAAACCAAACACTGCATGTTCTCACTTATAAGTGGGAGTTGAACAATGAGAACACATGGACACATGGAAGGGAAAATCACACACTGGGACCTGCTGGTAGCTGGGGTGATAGGGAAGGGATAGTATTAGGAGAAATACCTAATGTAGATGATGGGCTGATGGGTGCAGCAGACCACCATGGCACATGTATACCTATGTAACAAACCTGCATGTTCTGCACATGTATCCCAGAATTTAAAGTATAATAAAAAAAAAACCAAAAAGATTAAAGTAAATATTAGACATAAAATATCATCACCTTTGAAACTATTGCTACAAGTATAATAGAGGGTGATATGAAAAATTTTATTTTTATTTTCATTTTATTAAATAATTTTTCATTTTGTCATCTTCGTGGTAATTTCAAAGGTGCCCCTTACATGGCATTCAGTAAAAGAGATTATTAAGTCCAAGCACAATGAGCCTAAAATGCTCTCCCTCTCACTTCTCACCTACTCACCTTCATGTTTGAGCTAACTTCCCACTACCACCTTTGCGCCCAATTTATGTAGGATTCCTGGAACTTTCAAAATATCACACTTCTGACCCACATATGCATTTGTAAAAACTGTTTAATTCCTGCTCCTCTGCATTAGACTCTAATGTTCACCATGGCAAGTGAAGGGGAAAATGTCTTTTTTGTTCACCATTGCATCCCCAGTGCAAATAGGTATTCCACAAATATTTATGGAAAAACGAGAATAAACAAAGACTTTAAGGCAGAAGGACTAAATAGCAAACCGTATTTACTCTAAGCTGCTTGACTAGTTCCAATAAGAAAAGGGAAAATAATGTTTATCTATTTTATAATATTCTGTGTAGATCTACTTTTTCTTAAATCTCCCACCATTTCCAGGCCTTCAGTTTCCACAGGAAATGTTGGAGTCAATACCAGGACTTCAAAAAGAACACTTTGGCACCATAATCACTCCATCAGTAGGATCCAAGGATCCCGCTCAAGCAGCCAATTGCATGCTTTTCACACAACCGCAGAATGTTGCAATCCCCCATTAGAGGACCAAAGTGGGAGAAAAAATCTCTTTTCCCAGATTTTAGCACCTAATTATATCAAAAGAAGCTGCCCACTAATTCCAGAAAAAACACAGAGATGGTATTCACCAACAGAGTAATGAAAAACACGCTTTTACTCCACTATTTTGGAATATCAATTAGAAAATACTCTCTTAACAGGTTCCTGTCTGGATAGGTTTTTGACTTGTAAAATGCCTTTCACTGTAATTGAAATGAATCATTCATTTCCTATGGAAATGTTCTACACTTGAGATTGCATACAACAGTGAATTGCAAAAATTAATTTCCCCTGAAGAGGGAAATTTAATATTTATATACATGTGCGCACACACACACACACACACACACCCTTGTTTTCTGTCCAGTGAAATTTGGAAACTTAGGAAAACATTTTTCTGCATCACATTTCTGTTATAAACTTTCCCTGTGCATGATGAAAACCACTTTCCCCTGGTTTATCCCTGAGGAGAAAAGCAAATGTTTAAGGGACATATCTGCTCTAGAGTAAGCAGCCTATGTGCAAAGGAGGCATACAGAACCTTTGTAATTCAAGCACACCTATCTATGGTGATGATGGTGGGGAGTGAGGAGTGGGGAGAGAGAATGATCTAATATGTAAAATGAAACAGTATTAACCAAAGATCTATAGCAATATTTGCATTCAAACAATGAACAAGTTAGTTGAAATTATAGATGGGTCATATTTGACAAGGCATTTGTAAGATTCTCTATGACAGCTTAAATTATCATTTGTAATACATACTCCATTTAATTGTCAAAAGATTTAGGACAGCTTACAATAAAAGTAGATCACAAGTAAACAGGTGATTAAATATGAAAATAGAGATCACAACCATGAAATAGAAAGATATTTGCAGGATAGTAGTTGAAAAATAAGATAATTACTAAAAATTGAGCACTGAATTTGACTCTGAGCGTCCTCATAGGCAATGCAAAAATGGAAACTTAATGGATGTTTAGCTCTTCTTGGTTAAAAAATCTCATGTCAATTGCACTAGGGGGAAATTTAAAAATCTCATGTCAATTGCACTAGGGGGAAAAATCTTTTTCTCATCCTAAGTTCCATGAGAAATTTTCTACATGCCTTCTTATACAAATGGGAGATTAGATAATAACATAATGGACCCATTCAAAGTGATTCTGAAAAAATATAAAAATGTTTTTCATTAACTATTTTTCATTTCATCCCTCTTATAAATTGCATATTAAAGCATAATTCATTGAAGATATTTCTCAGGGTAGCTAAATTAATACAGTCCAAATATTTACTCCAGAGTGATCCAAGTAACTGCAAGGGACAGAACTGATAGACCATAGAAAACTGTCATTCAAACAGCTTTAAGCCAGGGAAAACTATCCCAGCTTACTGAGAAACTAGACATGTAAAACATAAAAGTACAGCTGCTATGACTAAAGATGGGATGGGGGAAGTCTGAGACCCTACTTTTCAGTTCCCCTCTTTACTCCTCCACCCCTGCCTCTGGTCAGCTCCAAGGATCTAGTAGACCTCAGAC
This sequence comes from Pan troglodytes, assembly GCF_028858775.2. Lineage (NCBI taxonomy): Eukaryota > Metazoa > Chordata > Mammalia > Primates > Hominidae > Pan > Pan troglodytes. The sequence continues at coordinate 128,423,758 of NC_072404.2, read as the reverse complement.
TGGAGTATAGATGCACTGTGCATTACAAAAGAGAAACTCACATGCATGGTACATTTAATAAGGGAGCAGGGCATTCCCTTGAAAGTTATTACTAACAGGCTGCCAAAGAAAAGTGTGTTTCTGAAGAGTGCCCTGCATAAAACAAAATAAATCAGTATCAAAGCAATTTCTATATGAGTTCTCATGAGTTTAAGACAGAGTTTTTAAAAAATAAAATATACAGGCTTTTCCTCTAAATTTATAAGACATTGCTAATTATTGCTGAAAATGTAGAAGATTCAGAGACCACAAAAATTAAAATGATATATAACCCTACTTCTCAGAGAAAACCAATAACATTTTATTATATTTTCTTTTTTGTATGCACTCATACATACTTTGAAAAAATAGATTAGGATGAATACACTTCTTGGAAACCTGTTATTTCTACATATTATAAGTGTTTTTCTACTTTATTAAGTATTCTTCCAAAGTATCATTTTTCATGTCCTCATGGTGATTGTATGGTTGAAACAATCTTGCCAATATCCAACATCTGGCCACCTAAGTTATCTGTACAGTTAATCAACTGTGCTACAATGAACATTCTAGGATATATAATGTATAATCAACTGTGCTACAATGAATTTTCTAGGAGATACATCTGTGCTTTTTTTCATAACGAATATTTAGAACCCCATTGCTGAATCAAACGGCAAGCTATGTCTAAATATTTTGATGCCCATAACTAGTTTGCCCTCAAAACAAGAAAGTTATAGAAATTTACAATTGTAGCAGATTTGCTTCCTTAGGCAGCAAATTCTGAAATGGAAGTTAGTGTAGTAGATGTTTATTAAAGAGAGCTCTTAGAATCAACTTCTGTGGAAGGAAGGATTGAGCAGAGGCAGCAGTGCAGCCACAATGAAAGCTCAACAATAACTCTCAGCTGACTCCATGGGGAACTCTGAAACTAGACTGGTTCTTCAGAATTGTCCTGAATTGGGCTGAAACGACTAGGGATTTATACATCCCCATTTCTTCCACTGAGGCCATCTCTGAATCCCTGCAGATAAGACAGTTCCAGCAGCTAGCTCAACAAGTGCTCCGTTGAACGAGGACATGGGCCACATATCACAATGTGGCCACACACTAATATCCCCAGCACTGTATGAGCAGGTCTGGTTCCCCTCACTTTGACACTACACTAATATGACACCTTTTGGTATCATTAACTATTTCACTCCTGTCATTTGAAAGGTGAATAATGGCGTCTTGTTTTTGGCAATTTGGGTTTTTTTGTAAATAATTTGCTTATTTTTGATGTTTGCCCATTTTCCTGTTAGAATGATTTGCTTGGTTGGGGGGGGGGTGTTGATTTGTTCTTTTTTAAAAAGCTCTTTACATACTAACAATATTAACCCTCTTGTAAACAATGCAAATATTCTTTCTCAGCCTAGATGTATATCCAAAGTTTTTACAGTATTTGATGGCAGAAACTTTCAGTTTATATGGTTAAATCTTTTTATCTTCTTTATGATTTCTGACTTGGGAATCATGGTAATTGCGCTTAGAAAGGTCTTTGTCACCCCAAGATTGTATTAATAGTGACCTGTATTTTTATTTATGTATAATGTTTATTTTATCAGGAAACTCTTGTCTTAAATAAGGTAAAGAAATAATATTTCCCCAAATAGTCAATTATCTCAACACCATTTATTATTTGTATTTTCTCTGATATTTTGAAATATCAATTTCATCAGGTTCTAAATTCTTATTATACTAACATCCAATGAATTTCGAATCTATTTTCAAGTCCCTATTGAAAAATGATTCATGAACAGTGTGCTTCAATGTGTCACACTGCACGGGATGCCTTGTGTACACATTTTACCCAAAGATTCCTAGTATGTCTCAAAAAGACTAATTTGACATTAAAAAAATTTAATTAAATATTAAATATGAACATAATTTTCAATTCTGAATGGAGACTTTTAATTATGTCCAGCAACTGCTTTACCTATAGAATGCTAATATTACTTAGAATCATTATACACCACTTAGGTACCTTCTGTTTAAATAGCCAAGATGATTCTTTCTATTACTCTAGACCCAAGAGACTTAATCCTATTAAAAGTAATTCACATTAGCATGATTAAGAAGATAATCCTATCTGGCCTAAATGCAGTTCCTTTCTTCCTTCCTTTTTCTCTTTCTTTCTCTTTTTTCTTTTTTTTTCTCTGAACAATACAACTTAGTTGTGTGTTTCTTTTGCCTACGAGAGAAAGAAACAGAAAGATAGAGGGGCCAACATGGACAATGCTATCTCTACAGCTTCTTCTGCCTTTACATCAAGCAGTCAATCTCTATACAATAAATTGATAATAAAATAGCAGTTACACACATTTAATAAAAAATTTAGTTGCTGAAATTCTGCCCCATGAAGGGCATCACACTCTGCCTTTTACCTAAATAAAGATGGTCAGTCATCCTTTCCGTTGCAGGGAGAAATTAGTCTGGTTCAACTTCAAGCTCTGGGTCACCTGGAGGAGTCTGAGACGTGTCGTCAGTCTCTCAAATGTCTGATGGTTACTCAGTGAAAAAAGAAATTACTCCGACCCACTCTACTAAAATATTAACTCTTTAGTTGGTTCAATATTAATGCTCTTTCCCCCACATAAAACTTAATTCCCAATGCAATAAATTCTTCAAAATAAAATTTAAAGGATGCTTCAGGTATGCCTGCTTAATACTTTTCCTCCCAAGAAAATATGCAGAATAATTATGTCCATATTTTGCTGCGTATTATACCAGCTTCCGGATTACATTATCACATGCTAAGGCTATGTGACTAAAATCATGGCAGAATCTCCACAAAAGGTTCTTTATATCATTCCAGTGGTGAGGATGAGGAAGAAAAGAACTCAATCAAGTACTTTCCAGTAAATTGAAATGTCTTTGTTCACATCATAGAAGTATAGTGACACCTAGTAAAGACACAAGGTGAGATCATAATCTCAGGTATCTTCTGTTTCCATTCCCCACCCTTCAGACTCCCTGAAAATGTACTTCCGCCACACACATTCTTGTTTTCTTTGTTCTACATCAAAATGAAAAAGCCAGTTCCTACAAAAGGCTCTCCCTTCCCCCTTGTGCTCTCCTTGTTGGGACCTTGCTACAACAATTAGCCCCTCTTTCCTGCCACCTCCCTCCCCTTGGGCTCCCTGTTTATGGCCTGTAATACTCATGCCACATCTTAAAATCCACCTCCCTTCTTCCTGTTTGTCACACCTTATTTCTCTCCCTCAAACTTCTGGAAGAGTTGTCTGTATTCTGACTTCATTTTCTCATCTACTTTTCCTTCAATTTACTAAAATCTGTGTCTTGCTCTGGCAGACCACTGAAACTACCCTTGTTAAAGATCTAATACCAAGCCCAATAAATTATTTTCAACTGTGTTAGTACCCGATCTCTCTGTAACATTTCACACTGTCCACTCCACACTTCCTGGCATTTCCTCCAACCCTTCTGCAGTGGCTCTCATCCCTGATTGTTTGGCTTCGCTCGCCATCCAGTTGACTCTTCTTCTCCCACCTGCCATTCATACAGCAGTGTCACTGGGACTCTCTACCAGGCACTATTTATTCCCACACACTTTCCTGGGAGTTCTCACCTATGCCATGGCCTCAAGCAGCTATACATTTATGAATCTCAACTCTCAATGTTCAATCCAAATCTGTCTCCTAAGTCTTAAACTACCAAATAGTTTTACCCAGATGTCTATTTACAAATATATCTGCAAGACAATTGATTACCTGCTCATCTGAGGCTAAGAAAAGACATAAAAACTTTCTCTTCTAATTAGCACCTATTTTTACCAACCTTCATGACAACTTCCAAATTTTCTTTCAATTAATTCTATCCCTTCAAGAGCCGTCTTTAGTGTAGCGAGATATCTCAGATAATACCCAACAGGAATGTCATTGGTGGGACAGAGGTGTTATCGGGGAGGATCCCTGATGAAAATTCCTAATTAGCTCTTGACCTACTCATAACTCCATCCTGTTTTTCTTGATCCTTATTCAGCTCCTAGTTTAAGGGGTTGTTTCTTTGTGTTCACATCAATGTGCACAAAAGAATCACCTGGAAAGCTTGCACAAATGTGGATTCCAAGACTCATTCTCAGATATTCTGACTCAGGAGGTGTGAGTGAGGCCCAGAAATTTGCTCTTTAACAAGTACCCCAGGTGATGATACTGCAAGTGGTCCATGGTCCCCACTTTGATTCTTCAGATTTTCACCTTCTGCAGTCCTACTAGTTTGATGTGACAAGGAATTTATTTCTCTGGTTCTTGACTATCCCTTTGTTGAGAGTTCCTGGTAGATACTTTTTTTTTAATGGTAGGGCAGAGAAAGAGATCAGTAAAACCTTCAAAAGAGTAACTTTTTGCAAAAACTGTAGCAGATTGCAGGGTTTGGAAAATGATGTGGACGCGGGGGAATGAAAACCCCAAGACATTGCTTCTTTTCACTCAAAGTGTCTAACAAAAATAATGCAAATAATTACAATGAAGCTTTGTGGAGGCAATAAGATATTAAGTAGAAAGAATAGGGCAAAGAGAGAGGGCCATGCCACAGAGGCAGCATAACTTGAAAATGCTAGAGAGAAGAGAGAATGATTGAAATAACACAATTTTGAAGCAAGTGGGATGAAACACAGGCAAGAAGTTTTGTGATGCCCACCTCTTCCTCCTAAATCTCATTTGTTCCACAGACATGTTGGATTCCAATCAAAAGTTTCAAGTATATTTTCTACACATATAGATAAATGAGTGTAGTTGTCATTAATACCTTTGACCACGCAACATTTCTCTTACCTTCTTTTGGAAACAGTGGCACTTGCCTCCCTTAGGGAGATTTCCCTTTTCCTCCAGTTCTGACTCTAAGATATACTCCAAAAAGAAGCTGCCCTGTTTTTACATAATCCTCTTGTGCAGCCTATCACAGGTGGGTACCCTAACACAAGTGGGTACTCTTCCTAAGATGAGCCATTCAGGATTTCTCTTCTGGATTTTTTTTCTAATTAAACTAAGGAGATAACTTCTTTTCTGGGACAAAACATGTAAGATAGGAAGCCAAGAGGCATAAGAAGCCATAGGATCCTGCCTTCTGGGATATGTCAAATTGCAACAGGAGAAGCTAAAATGGAAAGACAGATAAACAATATAATCAACACCTGCCTTTGAGCCTCTGGTTCCATTCATCCACAAAGACTTTCATACTTGGCTTTCATAAATAATAAATTCCCCATTTGTGCTTAAGCTACAATAGTGATTATTTTATTACCTGAAATAAAAAAATTTCTGACCAATGAAATTATCCCTTCCATTGGTCCTAAACAAAGAGCACAGGGGGGAATTAGAGAACACTAAGTTTATAGGAGATGGGACAGCATTATAGAGAACCCTGTAGGTCATGACAAGGAATTTGAAATTAGCAATGGGAAGCAAATTTGTAGGATTTGACCAGAGATGCTATAATATAATTTGCACTGTAAAAGATGAATGTTATTGCTGTGTGCAAAACAGATTATAGATGACTGAGAAAGTGGGGGAAGTATGAAACACTTGAGACTCCTTAGGAAATGCTTACAGTGGTGCTGGTGAGAGAGGTTGGCAGCTTACACTACTAAAGTGAGAGGAGTGAAGATAGTGAGAAGTGGTTGGAAGCTGGAGTTTTTCCAGTAAAGCCAACAGGGCTTGTTGAAGGAATAGAGTATTTCCTTAGGATAAATTCCTAGGGGGGATGTTATGGGGTCAGAAGATAAAAATAACTTTCTTATGTCTTTTTTAAAGTGAGTATAACAATTTGCAAATCCTCATTAGAAGGGACTCGTTTCTCCCCGTGCTTAAACAAACACTGAATATTCTCATGGGTTTTTAGAAAATCTTTGCTAATTAGATAAGCAAACAAAAAATAGTATTGCATTATAATCTTAATGACACTTGTAATATTGTAAAAAATTTATGCACGGATTATTTTCTTTGTGGGAAAATGATCACTTCTTATTTTTTGTCCCTTATGTATTAGGTTCTTTGTATATGTCTTATAGATTTATATGAAGTCCTATAAATGCCTTTTGTTAAAAATATTAATCTTTTGTTCTATTTGTTGTAATTATTTTCTTATGTTACTGTTTGCCTTGTGGTTTTAGTTATATCCTTTTTATCATTTGTAATGTTTCAGTTATTAATGAACTATCATCTATCCAACTTGTATTAACTAATTTCTTCTTGATCAATTGCCTTTAAGCTTAGAAAGTTCACTTAGCCCAATCAGGAAATCTTATAGAAATCTATGCTTTTGGTGGTGGTGGTGGTGGTGGTAGTAGTAATTTTTGGTTTAACTTTTTTCCCTACGTTTAACTGATTGAATCCTCCTAAATTTTATTTTGTTTGTGCTATGAAGGATCACAATTCACTGTTTTCCCAATTGTCTCAAACCATATATTAGATAACCAGAGAAATATTATTAAAGAATAACAAAAAGTATGCAGGTATGCAATATAATAAAATCACAGTGCTTGGTAACCAACTAAGGGTAGTGAAAGAAATAGCATTGAGATTGCATACTCTAGAGCAACATTTTCCTAATTGGTATGCCTCAGAACATCAATCTTCTGAGCCAATTCCTGAAATAAAGGTATTATTTGAATAAGTTTGGGGTACCCTACTATATCCCCCTCCCACATGGAAGAATAGTGGGGCACATTTGTACCAAAAACATGAAAAGTCTTACTGCAATTTGTTTAACTCTACTAACTTAGTGTTTCCCAAATTATTTTTAATGAAAACCCTTGCTTCAAATAACTCTGCTATAGACTGAACGTTTGTGTTACTCCCGAAATTTGGATGTTGAAAGCCTAACTGCCAATGTGAAGGTATTTGGAGATGGGGCCTTTAGGAGGTAATTAGGTTAAGAGTGTGAAGCCCTCTTGAATGGAATTCGTGCCCTTATAAGAAGACACAGGAGAGCTTGCTTCTCTGCTCTCTGTCATATGAAGAAATAGTGAGAAGACAGCCATTTTCAGACCAAGAAGGAGGCCCTTTACAGAACTTGACCATGCTGGCTCCTTGATCTAGGACTTCCCAGCCTCCAGAATCAGGAAAAATAAATGTCTATTGTTTAAGCCACCCACTTTATAGTACTTTGTTATAGCAGTCATAACTGACAAACACCAGAAACAACCAAAGGCATTGGTGCACCATGGAACAAACATGAGGTCATAACAGTAATGATTTCAAGATGTATTCAGACCAGTGCTCCACCTTCTGCAACATGGTTTATTGTGTTGAGATTCTATTTCTATCTGCATGTTATACCAAATAAGTAGCTGTTTACATACAAAATCATACCTAATTTTGTAATATGGTAACTATTTTTTAAAATCTTTGCAGTTTTAACTCCATAATATACAGGATTCAAAATAAATGCAAATAATTCATGTCATTCGATATATAATGCTGTATTAGGCCATTCTCACACTGCTATGAAGAAATACCTAAGACTGGGTAACTTATAAAGGAAAGAGGTTTAATTGATTCACAGTTCTACAGAGTTGGGGAGGCCTCAGGACACTTACAATCATGGTGGAAGGGGAAGCAAACATGTCCTTCTTCATATGGCAGCAGAAGAGAAAAGTGCAAGGCAAAGGGGGAAAAAAAGCCCTTTATAAAACCATCAGATCTCATGAGAACTCACTATCATAGCATGGGGGAAGCGCCCCCATGATCTAATCACCTCCCACCAGGTCCCTCCCCTAACATGTGGGGATTACAATTCAGATGACAATTCAAGATGAGATTTGGGTGGGGACACAGAGCCAGACTATATCAAATGCTAATGTGTGTATTTCTATAACTGGAAAAAATGCTTCACCCACTCTGAAAAAGAGACTTTTTTTAACTCCAGCTAACATCATTGAGTTACTCTGATTAAGATAAATGAAACATAAGAAACAAATGGTGAAGTGAGATAATACCTAAAATTTAATAATTCAAGATAATTTTTCATCCAGATACATTAGATAGGAACTTGCATTTGCATATTTTTCCAATTGCTATTTTCATCTTTCTTAAATTCGTAGGGTCACCTACACTATCCCTGATAATAATACACTATGTCTTTAATGTATGTTAATGTAAGTATTTGAACTAGTAAAAACGTCACCAAAAGACCAGAATCTGTCTTAAGAATAACACGGCTTCAGATGACTTCATTCTCTAAAAATAACCACACACAACAGTATTTGTTGCAACAAACATTTATATACAATGTTCCACAAATATATCATGCAGGGGTCTAGAATGTTGACGTCTTCTTAGTATAAATGAAGTCCGAGTGAGTAATTTCTAGGCAGCATTTTTTAGGTCAAACTGAAAATGGTACTAGCAGGAAGATGCTAGAAGCATTCAAGTTAAAAAGCACTCAAGTTTTTTAAAAATGCAGTTTTGAATGGGACATTATTCTCAGTGAATTAATTCAAATGTGCTTGCTTTGACTATATAATTATTATGATTTTTCTACTAGAACCTCACTATAATATTATCTGCTGTCACATGTCAGCAAATCTTAGTGGCTCTTCATTCAAAATATATACAGAATTTAACTATTGCTCACCGCTTCCTCCACTGCCACCTTAGAAGAAGCCACAGAAATCTCTCTCTGACCTAGGCTATTGTGATAGCCTATTAAATGATCTCCCTGTTTGCACCCTTGCCACCTCTACAGTATATTCTCCCCACAGCAGTACAAGTATCTTTGCAAAATGTAAATTATGTCTCTCTTCTGCTCAAAACCCTCACTTAGAATAAATACAAAGTCCTTACAACAGCCTACAAGAGCCTACATGATCTGTGCCCCTCCTCACCCCACCCATACCACCTCCTGGGCTCCATTCCCCTAACACTCTCTCCCTAGATCCCTGGGTTTCAGACTTATTGACTTCTTTGCTTTTCCTCTGACACACCAAGGGCTTGTTCTCTGAAGAGCTTTGTCTTTGTCTAGAATGCTCTTTCCCCAGATACAGCTAAATCTTTATACTTCCTACATCTCTGTGCAAACCAAGGTTTAAATCCCAGCACCACCTGCCACCAGTTCTGTGGCTGCCATGGTTACCTATTCTTTCTTCTTCCTCAATCTCTTCTGTAGAAATGGAAATAATACCACATGCTCAGGCCTTTGCCCTCTTTGCTGGATAACCACTATCCTGAGATTTCTGCTTAGGTCTGCCTCATTTCCCTCAGGTCTCTGCTTATAGCTTATATGGTCTTTTTATCAGAAATCTTCCCTGATCACCCATAAAAAATAGCACACACAACACCCCTCTGTCCTCCTTCTCCCTTTAACCTGCTTTATTTTTTTCACAGCAGTTTTTACTACCTAATATATTATATACTCATTTGTTCACATCTGTCTTCCTCCACTAAAACAAAAGTTCCTTCTATTTTAAATTTTTCTTTACTTTTTTTTTAAAAGACAAGGTCTCACTTTGTCATCCAGGCTGGAGTGCAGTGGCTCAGTCATAGCTCACTGCAAACTTGAACTCTGGGGCCAAGTGATTCTCCCACCACCTGAGCCTCCTGAGAACTACAGGCACACACCAACATGCCCAGCGTTTTTGTTTTTGTTTTTGTTTTCCCTTTGAAGAGATGGAGTCTCACTGTGCTGCCCAGGCAGGTCTTGAATTTGTGACCTCAAGCAATCCTCCCACTTTAGCCTCCCCAAAAAGCTTCTTTTTGATAGAGACTTGTGACTATTTTGTTCATTGCTGTACTCCACTATCTAGAATTGTGGCAAATATCTGGCAAATACACATAGCTTATCAAATAACGTATTTGTTGAATAAATTAAAGAAGAAATTAGTATGCATTTTACTTAATAAGGTGAATTCATTTTGAAAGTTAATAAAAGAGATTATTACTTAAATAATACATGGATTTCAATATAACCCAAGGTTTGCCTGTATCACACAATATATATCTGGAGAATAGTAGCCTTCAGTTCAGCATGATTTACACTGTGTAGAATCACAAGGTAAACTAGGGATGTAACAAAATAAATACGAGTCTAGATAATTCTGGCCTTCAGAGTAATTATATAGTGGTTCAAAATATACATTTTAATAATCTATAATAACAAAATTATCTAATAGCCTTTTGAAACCTCTACTCCCTGTACATGTGTGAAGAGTTGGGGCATTAAATCCAAACTGAAGAATATCAGATCTGATTATCAAAGTGCAGATCCATATTTATTGGCTCAATGAACTGTTAGCAGAGTTCCCATGCTAACACCAGTTTAATTTACTGTCAATAGTACACATTGTCTTCCATAAAGAAGCCCTAAGAGGTTGCATACCTATAGTAACAGATTCATTTTAATGAATCTTTTTCCATATTTAAAATGATCCCATGACATATGTTTGCCACAAAAAGTCAAACGAAATTTAATCATCTCCAATATTATTTGCAAATTTTTATGTTGGAGATTCTATTTTATATTAGAAATATATCCTTCTTTGAGTTAGAAGATAAAATCTAGGACCTCTCTTTGGAGACTATTTCCTTAGCTAAAACAATATGTATTCCCTAGCTTCTTTCTCTAGCAGCTAATCTATAAAGCTCAAATTAAGTAGTGTAAAAAGGGCCAACTTTATTAGATTGTTAAAATAGATAACTTCAAAAATAGATTTTCTGGGAAAGTGCTAAAGAAAATCCCTTAATATTCAAAATAGACACCTTGTCAATTAACCAAATCTATTAGCTGGCACAAATTAAATTTTTACCACCTTGTTTTTTCTATCTAACTTTCTAAAATATTCATAATGCATTGCAAGATTCTGAAGAGGGGTAGCTTGGGGTTGGGTATTTTACAAGAGGCTTAATTTGTAAAGAAAATATAAGAAAAAATGATTTTTGTATTCATATAAAATGAGGAAGATGGCTACTAGTTGTAATTCTGTTATATTAATATACACACACTGTTTTGTAACTGCTATGTCTGTGGATAATGTTGGCTATTACAATGTGAATTAATTGTCAAACAAATCACTTTCATGCTGAAGATAGTGTAGAGAAAATAAATCAAGTCCAAATCCAATGAAGCTTTATTCCATTCTTTCCCTCCAGGAATATCAGAATTCATTTAACTATCCATTTGTCCTAATGAAATTTTCTGTTGTACACACAATACAGGTGAGCCAAGCAGCATTCTCAATTTCATCTGCTTTCACAAACCAACAAACTACCAGAGTAGGCTGGTAGAAAGTACTGCAGACCCGGTTCCAGTCCTGGCTCCTGTTTCGATTATGTGGCTCAATTCAGTTACCTCATATGAAACACATAGGAGGTAAACCATAGGGCTTCAAACAGCTCTTGTTGGTATATTTTCGCCTTTTAAAAACGCATATCTTTAAAAGGGTCAGGAAGAGAGATAGTTTGTTTCTTCAACAATGATTACAGCTCTCACATTTTTCTAAAGCCACCGAAGAGAATTTTAGAGCTAATGAGACCTTCAGATTATTATCGAAGTGGGAGATTTGATGCTGTTGATTACCCCCTGCTTCTGGAAATTTACCTAAGTTTTCTTTATAAAATCTGATCATGTCACCTCTGGTTAAAAGCTTTTGTTTCTCCACTTGCTCACAGGTTGATTTGGACATCTTTCAATGGCACTACAGACAAAAAATCCATATAATTGAGCCCACAGAACCACCGCTGCTCCATTTCCTGCCACGCCTCTCTCTCCTTAAACATTTCAGCAAACAATATCCTTAAAAGGCTCTGCATTTATCTGCATACTGTTCCTTCCACTTCCAGGGTCCTTATTCTCGTTTTTCCTTGGCAAACTTATACCTGTAGGGTGCCCTCTATTGAGAACTTTATAGCTATCTATTTGTATTTCTATCACAGCCTTTATTACACTGTTATGTAACTTCTCTATTAAAGACAATCTACTCACTAAAGTATTACTTTTGAGGGGTAGGGGAAGAGATTCTGTCTCACTTATCTTTGTGTTGCCAGTATCTGGTACATAGTAAGTGTTCCATAAATATTTGCTTTATGTGGAACTGTAGATAGGTTTAGGCAATAAACAAGATCTGCTATGAGCCAGCTCCAGCCTCAGTTGCTGCCTGGTGCTGTTACAGTTACCTAAACAGTTATGGAAACATCCCCGGGATACATAAAGTACCTCCTCATAGTAAATCAAGTTTTGACAGTTTAAAGATGAAAAAATACTCCCGTGATAAATTTATCACAGAAAGATGAGCACATCCTTCACTAAGCATTTTTTAAAAATAGAGCAAAGAGTACATATAAACAGAAACTCATTTATAAACACTTTTTATTGTCCTCAGTGAATGAAACGACTCTACAGAGCATGCTTAGTAATAAAAACGTGGAAAGTTCAGGAGGTCAGTTTTTCTCAAAAAAAAAAAAATGCTTCAAGATATCCTTTGTCACCTGCAAGCGCCTTTGAGCATCATCATTTGCTTGCCAGTGCTGAGATGAAAATGTAACAGGAAACGATCTCTCCCCAAAGTCAATGAACTCAATTCAAGTAAGGACAGACTTATGATTAGAAAATGTAAATCTGTATGTTGAAATTTATTGACACAAACTGTTAATCCACAAACTGTTAATCATTACAGCAGTAGAAGTAGCACCAAACTATTTTAAGGAAGAGTCTCCAAAAAGTTCTTGCCCTGAAGTGGGTCTGCAAAATCAAGATGAATTCTTAATTCAGGCTCCTTGGTCACTTCCTATACCAAGGTAGAAAATTATGTATATGATAAAGGGCAGCTTCTTATGGTCTTTTTAATATCAGAATTGATTTAACCTGCCAGAAATAAAATCCAGCAAATATTTTCTTAGAAAAAAATCTCCTATATAAACTACCTATGTTACATTGTACATAATACATGTTCCATCTGATAACTTATGTTTACTAAGCACATACCATGTGCCAGGCTTAATTGCTTATCATGTAATCATTCAATTAATCATTACAATCCCTTGAGGGAGAAATTGTTATTTTCATGTTTTAGTTGAGAAAACTGAGGCACAAAAAGCCTACATAATTTTTTACCTAACTTGGCTGGTTTGGATCAGAGCTGTGTTACAAATCTAAAGAGGCTGACTCCAACACTCTCCATCACCCCGCCTCATTCTTTAACATTGACTATGTTATCCTCCACACAAGAGCAAGTTTTAAAAATAAATAGCTTTAATCGGCAATTTTTTTCCGATAACAAAAGTGAGCAATGTTCATTGTAAAACATTTCTGCAATAAAAAATAAAATTATATTTAAAAAGAAAGGATACAGACCTCAAAGAGCTTATAAAGAGGGCAAACTGTAACAGTGTAGCAATAGAATTAACTGTGGAACTTTGAAACCCACAGAAAAAGAGAAGACCTCATTATCAATTTGTGAGTCATGCTCTATTCTATAGATGAGACTCTTCTTGAGTAGAAAGCAGCAACCACCTCTACCATCTGATAGTTTATATATAGGCTCAGCTCCAACATCAAAAAATAGGGCATCAGTGGTCAGAAACACCTCTCGATATTTATTACTCTCTACTGTAATTCATAAGATACTAAGTGCTTGATATAATCGAAGACATTTTTGTGCCAGCAAGGCATATAATGACTTTTTCTAGTATATTTCTCGATGGCTTTATTTTGTTTAAGGAAAACATGGAAGAAATTAGAGTAACCTCAAGAAAGCTCAAACTTTTCCCATATCTTTTAAGAAAATGAACATTTTTAAAAAACATATCTTGAATAAAATGAATAAAAATCACTGATGCCATGACTAAGAAAAATAGATGTTCTAATTACATGTTTATCTTTTTAAAATTCAGATATGTCATATGTCAAAACCATATAGAAATTACTAAACTTTTCCTATGAGTTCTCCATATGTTGATCTTAACATGAAATATGGGTTCACCCTAGAATACTAACGGGCTTCTCCATGAAGCACTAAAAATTTTAAAGAGCAAAGTTTTAAAATTCTAAAGTACTTCATATTCACCATATATAATTTACAATATCAACTTTATGTTCATAGTGGCCTCAACAACTTAGGTAAGTGTTTTCTGAAAAAAAACAAAATTATAGAAGATATAGGTTTGTTATGTTTGTTTTAAAATACCAAAGTAGAAAAGTATATGTTATAAATTCATCCAGCTAACAATATACAATCAGCCCTCCATAACCATGAGTTCTACATTAGTGGATTCAACAGACAGCAAATCAAAAATATTTGGAAAAAAATTTCCAGAAAGTTGCAAAAAACAAAACTTGAATTTGCTGTAGGCTGAGTACCACATTGAATTCACATGAATGAAGTGAGGTGTAGGCATTGTATTAGGTATCATAAGTAATCTGAGATTACTTAAAGTATAAGGTGGATGTGCATAGGTTATATGCAAATACTACTCCATTTTATATCAGGGACTTGAGCATTCTCAGATTTTGGTATCATATCTTTGGGAGCCTCTAGAACCAATCCTCCAAGAATATGGAAGAACAACTATAATGTTGAAGGCAATGACAGCCAGACTGTTAATACTTGGCATGATATAGGTGCAAGATAAATATTACATACTCAAAGTAGATTTTCCAAAACCAACACTCTTTTTTTATTTTTTATTTTTTTAAGAGAGATTCTTGCTCTGTTGCACATGCTGGAGGTCAGTAGCATCATCATAGTTCTCTGCAGCCTTGAACTTCTGGTCTCAAGTGATCCTCCCCTCTCAGCCTCCTAAGTAGCTAAGACTACAGGCATGCACCACCGCAGCTGGCTAATTTTTTTTTTAAAGAGATGGAGGTCTTACTGCATTGTCCAAGCTAGTTTCAAACTCCTAGCCTCAGGCAATCCTCCTGCCTCAGCCTCCCAAAGCTCTGGGATTAGAGGTGTGAGCCACTGCACCCAACCATAGCACTTTCATTATTCTTCATCACTAAGGTTAAAATGAGACAACAGACTTTGGCATGTGTGATATTTTCAATAATCTAAAATAAATTAGAATTGATTGAATACATCAAACTGACAATTTAGTTTGGCTCTGTTTCCGACTAAATTAGGATGAAATCTACATCTAAATCTATTTAATACATCCTGTATTAGAAATGACACAGTGGGCATGCAGTAATAAATCTGGTTAGTATTTCTGGGCCCTATTTTTAAAAACACAAAATTCAAGCTGACCCTTTTATCAAAGTAGACTTTGATCCATCATATGTGATGGATTTTAGTTATTAGTTATGATTAGAGTTATTGTAATACTTAACACAGAAAAATTTTCACATATCAAGACAATAATTCCACTTGATTTTTGTTGGTGTCTTTTGATTTATTTGAAATTGACACAGTGCTATCAATTATATTTTTGTGCAAAAATAATTAATTGCAGAATGTGTCTCATCTTCAGAAAGCCTGATACCTACCTTGTTTTATCAACCTCACCACATCAATGATGGAGAATGTAATTCTAGATATATCCAAAAATACAGAAATAAGTATTTTATAGATTTCTATCTTTACCTTTAGATTTATTAAAAACTGGTGCCAAAATACAGAAACTCTGCATTATTTCTGAGACTTTCTTAGTTATGTTTTCTGGAGTTTATGTAAAAGAAGTTATTAATCTTTTAGGAATTATTAATCTATTTAAAATGTGATGATAGTTATCACAGTTTCCTTTTAAAATGTACATATTCACAGTTTATACCCAATTTCAGGATGTCTATAGATCCCAAGTAAAGAACATGTTCTACAATGAGTATTTATGAATACATCCCTTTTCCAGAAAGGATGACACTAAAAATATATGATAACACATTGGACTTCTCAAGAGAAAAATGGATCAGTGAGTTTCTTGATGGAGAGCTGACATTTGAGGGGCTGATTACATAGGCAATGGAATGGAAGTTCATCTGTCTAATGACAAATATATTTCACTTCCATAAGTGAATGCTTTTATAGCAACAAAAGGCCTATTCATATCTTTGACAAGTTGTCTTCACCAAGTTTCTCATAATTCCCAACTCAAGTGGCTCAGAGTTGCCATTGCAAGTAAAATGGTTCCCCTTTCCCACATCCATTAATACATTAACCAGATATTTATTGAGTATCTTCTATATGTTTGAATCCTTCCTGAACAATACTAGGTGGTATGGTTTGCTGTCCCTCCACCCAAATCTCATCTCGAATTCCCACATGTTGTGGGAGGGACCCGGTGAGAGGAAATTGAATCATGGGGGCAGGTCTTTCCCATGCTGGTCTCATGATAGTGAATAAGTCTCACAAGACCTGATGATTTTATGAGAAGGAGTTTCCCTGAACAAGCTCTCTTCTCTTGTCTGCTGACACGTGAGACGTGCCTTTCACCTTCTGCCATGTTATGAGGCCTCCCCAGCCACGTGGAACTGTAAGTCCATTAAACCTCTTTCTTTTGTAAATTGCCCAGTCTCAGGTATATCTTTATCAGCAGCATGAAAATGGACTAATACACTAGTCTTTGAAGATACAGACACAAACAAGAGATATAGTGTCTCTACACTCATCGAGTTTGAATTCTAGTGGAAAGGAAGAGAGGCAATAAGCAAATAACCAAGATAATTTCAGAAAGTAATCAGTGCCATGAAAATTATAAAAGAAGGCCATCCAATGAGTGACTGAGGCAGGGGCAAAGAATCTGTAGAATGTGATACTGATCTGAAATCTCAAAGGATGAGAAAAAGTCAGCTGTAGAAAGATGCAGACATAGTATGTAGCAGAGAGAACATAAAATAAAATTAACAAATAATTATCAAACAACTTCTATTTAATAGGTAGTGTTCTAGCCCAGTACTTTTCAAACTATCTATGGTGAAGAATCAGTTTTTTGTTTTCTGGTGTTTGTTGTTGTTGTTGTTTTTTTTTTTTTTTTTTGCTTTTCTTTCCCAATTTATTGTGGACTAATATTTTTATAAAATATAATAAAAATAAGCAATTAGAAAATGAATTTTAACATATTATTAAATTCAAGAAACATAAAATTACATTTCAATACATATAATCAGAAAAAAACATAAAGGGGACAGAAGAATTATAATAAATTGCAAAATTGTGTGTGTTATTTATTAAAAGAAATTTGAAAGTGTGCACAGGCAATTGATATAGAGACTTTCTAATATACTTGTAACTTTTTGTCATTCCACAATGATAACTAAAGAGTATGTAGAGAAATAGCAATTGCCCATATTAAATGCCAATTCATACACTTTGAACAAACACTGATATATCAGTATTTAAAGTTTTTAGTGGAATAAATGGGCTTGCATATTGCTTGTTAAATTATCTAATCAAGGTTGGATTGACAACAATGCTACTTGAAGGAAATAATGAGTTTTAA
This sequence comes from Pan troglodytes, assembly GCF_028858775.2. Taxonomy (NCBI): domain Eukaryota; kingdom Metazoa; phylum Chordata; class Mammalia; order Primates; family Hominidae; genus Pan; species Pan troglodytes. The sequence continues at coordinate 128,406,314 of NC_072404.2, read as the reverse complement.
ACACTTTGTTTTGTTTTAATAACACACAGTAAAGAAACCAGTCTCACAAAGGTATATTGATAGAAATAAAAGAGATTTTAAAGCAATTTTAGCAATTGCTTTAAATATTCATTTTTACCTTTTATACAAAATGAGGCAAATGATACATTTTCATCTTCAATCCTTCAGCATAGCCAATTCTTAACAACTTATCCCGTAAAAGTATTGTAAAATCCAAACTAGTCTATTCTTTGTTCAGTGAGCACAGGCCACAGTATATAGACTTATCATATGAGTTCACTAATTATGAACACAGATATCATAAAAATGTCAAATTGCTATGAAAGCTTCTAAATACTTGCTTCAATTTTTAAACGTCTCATCACAGAACAGTTATAAACAATTATTAGACCCACGCCAGTTTGTAAAATATAGTTTGAGGAGTACTATTCTAGACTACCTTTTCTATAAACAAAAAAGCTATATTTTTTAAAATCATTAAATTCACTGTAGAAGGATGCTTTCTACTCATCTCTCTTATGGATAGCAAGTATTAGAATTAGCAGCAATAAACACTCAGTGTTAACCAGGAAGGATTGCTGTCCAGATGAAAAAGGAATTTGGGATAATTTATGTCTCTGACTACCTGGCACTATTTTCAATATCTGGGACTTGTTCTAATATATACTTTCCTACAATGATTATCTATTTATAAGTACTCAGATCATTCTCTTGGGCCACTCCTCTCAAAAAAAAAAAAGAAAAGAAAAAGATATTAAAGTAATTTAGTGTATTGTAAAATCTAATAAGACTCTTTAAAAGTCTTATTCACTTAAACAATTTTATAATTTCAGCTTTTATTAGGTCAAATGACTGTTACTATAAATGGAATTGTAATCGGTGGGCTGGAGCTGGCTCATACTAGTCTGAGTTGAACGAATTGTGTTCATCTCTTCCCACTCAGCATTCAATAATTTCAGGTTGGCAGTTGAAATCGTGCTTGACAGAAGTATTTACACCATGGAAGTCAGTAAACATTACTAATCAAGCCTTTTTTCCCCCAGAGATCTTGTTATTAAACATTTGCTGATTGTAATTAATGTTAATTTCAAATTTCTTTAAAGAGGAATTGACAAGATGGCATTATAAAAATTTGAAACATTTTAGGAAGTATTTTTAAGACAGTCTCATTCACCATCTTTTAGAACTAGGCTAGGAACAAGAAAATATCCTCCCGGACTGTATCATAAAATCTATCATTCAGTAAATTTATATTATTGTTTATGTTTGTCCATATAGACATATGGGCACAAGGTCACAAGTAGGAGTAGCCATGATGCAATAGGTATATAAGAAGAAGAGTATATTATGTATATATATGCAAAATTTTTTTCAAACGTGAGGTAATAATTATAATTCCATTGGCCAGAATATACTTGCAAAACTCCACTAATTTCTTCTAGGCAACAACAAAAACTAGATCTGGTGAAAATTTTTTTGAAACAGTAAGAGAAAGAAAAGTCACTGTCTCAGGTAAAATGTAGCAGTGTTGGAAGTAGAACCCATGGTTTGCATCAACAAAGAAACAGCAGAGTGCACTAAAACAACTCAAATTCATCACTGAGAAATTATATTTTTAAAAAATTATTTTTTGGTTGGGCATAGTGGCTCATGCCTGTAATCCCAACACATTGGCAGGCCAAGTCAGGTGGGATAATTTGAGGCCAGGGGTTCGAGACCAGCCTGACCAACATGGTGAAATCCCGTCTCTACTAAAAAAATACAAAACAATTAGCCAGGCACGATGGTGCATGCCTATAGTCCCAGCTACCCAAGAGGCTGAGGCAGGAAAATCACTTGAGCCCGGGAGACGGAGGTTGCAGTGAGCCGAGATCACACCATTGCACTCCAGCCTGGTCGACGGAGCAAGACTCTGTCTCAAAAAAAAATTTTTTTTTTAATGGGAAGATAACAGATGTTAAGGATTTAATAAATGTTGGGTAGATGGGTAGATAAGTGGCAAAAAAAAAAAAAAGACAGAAATGAGCAAGTTGCCTTGCTGATTACAGTGGGATTCCAAGAAGGTTAGGAGTCATATCAGGTCCCTCTAATCTGTGATCCTTGACTGAACACAGTCTGACTGTTGCTCTTGAAAATGCATGCCTACAGACACAGCAGAAAGCCAGCAAATTCAGTGACTCACCATTATAAGCATCCTAATTCAGTGCACATGAATCTTGGGGACAGTGAGGCAGTAAGTAACCCCAGCTTTTGATACCAGGGGTTTCATAAATCAGTAACATCTACCTCATTATATTCACTTATTCTCCTAATCAAGCAAAAGTGCAGTGAAAACCAAAATTAGAAATAAGAGTAATACCAAACCTTAGGATAAACTTTTTCAAATATTGTGAAATAAAATATGTTTACAGAAAAAATGTTTAACACATTAGCTTCACCTCCACCTTATAACATTATCTGCTCAAAAGAAATCCTCTTAAAGAATGCTGTATTTTCCCTTGAATAGTTATCTTTTTATGCTATTTGAATCTGAGCTAATTTTCTCAGCACAGAAAAAAATAGGATCTTATGGAGAGATAAATGCCACTTAAAATAATGAAATACAGAATTAAGAAGATATTATAATAATTTACTCTTCCTATTTTGCAAAGATTTTCTTATATTGAAAGATATCTTTTTAGGAATTAAAAGTCCTCTGCTTTTTAAGTTATACAAAAGGATAATCTCTCTTTTCTCAGCTTCTTGCTCTCTTTTCTTGTTGAGAGGAAAAAGGCCACATCACAGTGGTGCTCACAAGCTACTTAACATTCTTCTTTTTCTAAGTGAGTTGTTGGTTCCCTGACACCTGCAGCCCTTTAATCACTATCACGATAGCTTAGTGATTGCTTAGTAACCTATGGTTTTAACAACTATATGTATATTGTCCTTATATTTCTTAGTTTCAAAGACAAAATAAGGCTTATGTCAATATTAACTTCAACATAGTTTAGCAGCTACAAAAACATCTTTATAAAAATGTAAACAATGTGCCAAAATGTTATCAGTGTAGAAATAGAAGCAAAACTAGATGCCCATTCCATTTTCTGATCTTTCTCTTATTGATTCACAAATTTTACAAATTAAAGATTTTAATGAAAAATATGATAGTGTTTTGGGGATTTTTCAAAGGCTGCATAATTGCAGTCAATATAATAATAATGTCTTCATTTGAGATAGTTCTCTTGTCACAGGATATGAACACACTTACTACTAAATAATAGTATTAAATAAGATGAATGAGTAATAAAAACCCTTTGCACTGAAGTTTCAAGAGGCATACTCCCAGGCATAATCATGTATTCACGAGTCATCAACTTAACCTCATCTATTTCTTTACATTTAGGAAAATAACAAAAGAATCACCACACATTTAATTTAGAAATAACTGTATTTTTCCTGAATTGTCACATATAATCCTCATGCAAAGAATTAACTATTCACAAAAAATAAAAATCAATAAAATGAATTACCTCACCAGAGAAAATCACCTTCACTAGAGGAAGACAGGAATGAAAGAAAGAAGGAAGAGAAGATCACAAAACAACCAGAAAACATATAACAAAATGGCAGAAGTAATTTCTTACTTATTAATAATAACAATGAATATAAATAAACTAAACCCTTCAATCAGAAGACATAGACTGGCTGAACAAATGAAAAAACAAGACCCACTGATCTGTTGCCTATAAAGACACACATAGACTGAAAATGACAGGATGGAAAAAGATATTCCATGACAATGGAAACCAAAAAAGAGCAGGAGTCACTGTACTTACATCAAACAAAATAGATTTCAAGACAAAAACTATAAGAAGAGACAAAGAAGGTCATTATATACTAATAAAGGAGTCAATTCATCAAGAGGATATAACAATTTTAAATATATATGCACCCAACATGGGAGCACCCCAATATATAAAGCAAAAATTTTTAAAGCTAAAGAGAGAGATAGGCCCCAATAAAATAATAACTGGAGATTTCACCCCAATTTCAGCATTGGCAGATCTTCTATCCAGAAAATCAACAAAGAAACATCAGACTTAGTCTGCATTATAGACCAAATGGATCTAATAGGTATTTACAGACATTTCATCTAAGAGTTGCAGAATACACATTCTTTTCCTCAGCACATAGATGATTCTCAAGGATAGACCATATGTTAAGACACAAAACAAATCTTAAAGCACTCAGAAAATTGAAATAATATCAAGCACCTTATCAGACCACAACAGAATGAAACTAGAAATCCAATACAGAAGGAATTTTGGAAACTATACAAGCACATGGAAACTAAACAATATGCTTTTGAATGATCAGTCAATTAAGAAATTTAGAAGGAAACTGAAAATTTTATTGAAACAAATGATAACAGATGCACAACATACCAAAACCTATAGGATACAGCAAAAGCGGCCAGGTACACTGGCTCACGCCTGTAATCCCAGCACTTTGGGAGGCTGAGGCAGGCAGGTCATGAGGTCAGGAAATTGAGACCATCCTGGTTAACACAGTGAAACCGCATCTCTACTAAAAATACAAAAAAAATTAGCTGGGCGTGGAGGCGGGCGCCTGTAGTCCCAGCTACTCAGGAGACTGAGGCAGGAGAATGGTGTGAACCCGGGAGGCAGAGCTTGCAGCGAGCCGAGACTGCCTCTGCACTCTGGCCTGGGCAACAGAGCAATACTCTGTCTCATAAAAAAAAGAATACAGCAAAAGCAGTACTCAGACAGAAGTTTATAACTTTATAGGTACTTTATAAGTACCTATATCAAAAAGGAAGAAAAACTTTAAATAAACACGAAAAAGAGGAAAAACTTTAAATAAACAATCTATGAATCTTTAAAACTAGAAAAGCAAGAGTAAATCAACCCTAAAATTAGTAGAATAAAAGAAATTAAAAAGATAGGAGCAAAAATAAATGAAATTAAAATAAAAAAACACTACAAAAGATCAATGAAACAAAAAGCTGATTTTTGAAAAGTTAAACAAAATTGACAAGCCATTAATTAGCCAAACTAAGAAAAAAAAGAGAGAGAGAAGATCTAAACAAATAAAATCAAAAAGGAGATGGTATAACTGATAGTACAGAAATTAAAGGAACATTAGTGGCTACTATGAGTAATTATATGCCAATAGATTGGAAAATCTAGAAGAAATGGACAAATTCTTAGATACATACAACCTACCAAGATTGAACCAGAAGAAATTCAAAACCTGAACAGACCAAAAACAAGTAATGAGATTGAAACTGTGATAAAAAGCCTTCCAGTAAAGAAAATCTCAGGACCTGATGGCTTCACCACTGAATTCTATCAAATATTTACAGAAGAACTAATAACGAATTCTACTTAAACTCTTTCAAAAAGCAGAGGAGGAGGGAATACTTACCAACTCATTCTATAAGGCCAGTATTACCCTGATACCAAAATCAAAGACACGTCAAAAAAGAAAACTACAGTCCAATATTTCAGATGAATATTAATGCAAAAATCCTCAAGAAAATACTAGCAAACAGAATTCAAAAAATGCATTAGAAGCATCATTCGTCATGACCAAGTAGAATTTATCTCTGGGATGCAAGAATGGCTCAATATATGCAAATCAATCAACATGATACCCCAGAGCAACAGAATGAAGGACCAAAACCATGTGATCAATTCAGTTGGCTGAAAAAATATTTGATAAAATTCAACATCCCTTCATGATAAAAACCCTTTAAAAACTGGGCATAGTAGGAATGTACCTCAACATGATAAAAGCCATATATCACAGACCACAGCTAGTAACAAACTGAACAGGGAAAACTGAAAGCTTTTCCTCTAAGATCTTAAACACAACAAGAATGCCCACTGTCACAACTGTTATTCAACATAGTACTGAAAGTCCTAACTAGAGCAATCAGACAAGAGAACTATATAAAAGGCATCACAATTGGAAAAGAAGAATTCAAATTATCCTTGTTTGCTGAAGATATGATCTTATATTTGGAAAAAACTAAACATTCCATAAAAAAATTATTAGAACTAAAAAATTCAGTAGTTTCAGGATAAAAAAATCAACATAAAAAATCAGTAGCATTTGTATATGCCAACAGTAAAAAATGTGAAAAAGAAATTTTTTAAGTAATCCCCTTTACAATAACCACACATAAAATGACATACCTAGGAATGAACTTAACCAAAGAAGTGAAGGCCCTCTACAGTGAAAACTATAAAACACCGATAAAGAAAATTAAAGAGAACACCAAAAAATGGAAAAATATTTCATGTTCATGAATTGGAAGAATCAATATTGTTAAAATGTCTATACTACCAAAACAATCTACAGATTCAATGCAATTCCTATCGAAATGCCAATGACATTCTTCACAAAAATAGAGAAAACAATCCTAAAATGTATATGGAACCACAAAAGACCCAGAATAGCCAAAGTTAGTCTAAGAAAAAAGAACAAAACTAGAGAAATCACATTACCTGACTTCAAATTATACTACAGAGCTGTAGTAACCAAAACAGCATGGTACTGGCATAGAAATAGACACATAGACCAATGGAACAGAATAGAGAACCCAGAAACAAATCCACACACCTACAGTGAATTCATTTGTGACAAAAGTGCCAAGAACATACACTGAAGAAAAGACAGTCTGTTCAATAAATGGTGCTGGGAAAACTGGATAGCTATATGCAAATGAATGAAACTACACCCCTATGTTTCTCCATATACAAAATTAAAATCGAAATGGATTAAAGACTTAAGTCTAAGACCTCAAACTATGAAACTAATACAAGAAAACTTTGAGGAAAATCTCCGGGACATTGGTCTGGGCAAAGAATATTGAGTAATACCCCACAAGCACAGGCAACCAAAACAAAAATGGACAAATGGGATCACATCAAGTTAAAAAGCTTCCACACAGCAAAGGATACAATCAAAAAAAGTGGAGAGACAACCCACAGTATGGGAGAAAATATATGCAAACTACCCCTCTGACAAGGGATTAATAACCAGAACGTATAAGGAGCTCAAACAACTCTTTAGGAAAAAAATCTAATAATCTGATCAAAGATGGACAAAAGATTTGAAAACACACCTCTCAAAAGAAGACATACAAATGGCAAACAGACATATAAAAAGGTGCTCAACATCATTGATCATCAGAGAAACACAAATCAAAATTACAATGAAATATAATCTCACCCCAACTAAAATGGCTTCTATCCAAAAGACAGAAAATAACAAATGCTGCTGAGGATGTGGACAAAGGGAACCCTTGTATGCTACCAGTGAGAATGTAAATGAGTATAACCCTATGGAGAATAGTTAGTTTGGAGGTTCCTCAAAAAACTAAAAATTGAGCTACCATATGATCCAGGAATTCCACTGCTGAGTATATACCAAAAAGAAAGAAAATCAGTATATCAAAGAGATATCTGCACTGCTATGTTTGTTGCCACACTGTTTACAATGGCTAATATTTGGAAGCAACCTAACTGTCCATCAACAGACGAATGGATAAAGAAAATGTGGTACTTATACAAAATGGAGTACTATTCAGCCATAAAAAAGAATGAGATCCAGTCATTTGCAACAACATGGATGAAACTGAAGATCATTATGTTAAGTGAAATAAGCCAGGCACAGAAAGACAAACGTTACATGTTCTCACTTATTTATGGGATCTAAAAATCAAATCAATTGAACTCATAGACATAGAGAGTAGAAGGATGGTTACCAGAGGCTGAAAAGGGTAGTAGAGGGTTGGGTGGGGGGCAGGTGGAGATGGTTAACAGGTACCAAAAAATTAGAAAGAATGAATAAGACCTACCATTTGACAGCACAATAGGGTAACTATAGACAATAACAACTTAATTGTATATTTTTAAGTAACTTAAAGAGTGTAATAGGATTGTTTGTAATTCAAAGGATAAATGCTTGAGGGGATGGATATCCCATTCTCCATATGTGCTTATTTTACATTGCATGTCTGTAATCAAAACATCTCATGTACCCCATAAATATATACACCTACAATATACCCACACAAATTTTAAAAGGTAAAAGTAAATAAAAAGAATTAGCTATTGTCATTTCCATTTTATGAATAAAACAATGGGAGCAGAGGACAAATGAAACTATACTTATTCAATGCCACACATTTTATACATGATAGAGATGCTAAATCAAACCTAACTTAAAAACCCAGGTTCTTCATCACCAGGGTATATTGCTTCCTTTAGGTAACTCACAGGAAGTTTTGTAACTCTTTTTGTTGGGTGCTTTAAGAAATCATCACATTATCTGACTTCAAACTCTGCTGCAAGGCTACAGTGACCAAAACAGCATGGCATTGGTACAAAACAGACATATAGACCAATGGAACAGAAAAGAGAGCCCAGAAATAATGCTGCACACCTACAACCACCTGATCTTCAACAAAGTTGACAAAAACAAGCAATGGGGAAAGGGCTCCCTATTCAATAAATAGTGCTGAGATAACTGGCTAGCCACATGCAGAAGATTGCAACTGGACCCCTTCCTTACACCACATACAAAAATCAACTCAAGATGGATAAAAGACTTAAATGTAAAACCTAAAACTGTAAAAACTCCAGAAGTTAACCTAGAAAATACCTTTCTTGACATAGGACTGGCAAAGATTTCATGATGAAGATGCCAAAAGCAATTGCAACAAAAACACAAATTAACAAATGGGACCTAATTAAACTAAAGAGCTTCTGCACAGCAAAAGAAACTATCAACTGAGTAAACAGACAATCTAAAGAATGAGAGAAAATATTTGCAAACTATGCATTTGATACAGGTCTAATATCCAGCATCTACAAGGAACCTAAACAAATTAACAACCAAACACAAACAATCCTATTAAAAGGAGGGCAAAGGACATGAACAGACACTTTGCAAAAGAAGACATACATATAGCCAACAGGCATATGAAAAAATGTTCAACATCACTGATCATTACAGAACGCAAATCAAAACCACAATAAGATACATCTCACACCAGTCAGAATGGCTATTACTAAAAAATGAAAAAAAACATACTGGTGAGGTTTTGGAGAAAAGGGAATGCTTACACACTGCTGATGGGAATGTAAATACATTCCGCCATGTGAAAAGCAGTGTGGTAATTTCTCAAAGAACTTAAAACATAATTATTATTTGACCCAGCAATTCCATTATGGGATATATACCCAAAGAAATATAAATTGTTATACCATAAAGAAACATGCACACAGATATTCACTGCCGCACTACTCACAATAGCAAAGACATGGAATCAACCTAAATGCTTATCAATGGTAGAACTGATAAAGAAAATGTGGTGTATATTTTATATACACCATGGAATACTATGCAGCTTTAAAAAAAATGAGATCATGTCCTTTGCAGCAACAAGGATGGAGGTGAAGGCTATTATCCTAAGTGAACTAACACAGGAACAGAAAACCAAATACTGTGTGTTCTCATTTATAAGTGGGAGCTAAATATTGAGTACATATAGACATAAAGAAGGGAACAACAGACATTAAGGCCTACTTGAGGGTAGAGGCTGTGAGGAGGGTGAGGATCAAAAAACTATCTATTGGGTACTACTATGCTTATTAACTGGGTGATGAAACAATCTGTACACCAAACCTCCATGGCATGCAATTTACCTATCTAACAAACTTGCACATGTACTGAACCTAAAACAAAAGTAAAAAAAGGAATCAATATAAATGCAATGTTTTTGAAACTCATAGAAAACAATCAGAGCTCATATGAATAATGATAATTTACATGTGCATAATCATTTACTAAACTTTCCTGCACATTCTTTTTTTGGAACATCAGTTTACAATCTGTGTGTTATTTTTAAGCTTCCTTAAAGTTAACACACCCAGAAAAGTGTTTAGGTTAAATTCTACAGAGCAAGTCCAGGGCTTTTCACTGGGAACTATGTTGCCCTAACAACATGTGCTTCACATAACCTCCAACTGGTGACCACACACAATCACGAGCATACTCTTAAAAGACTAATCAGGAGCTTCTAATTTTAAGCCCAGAGAAGTTTAATTGTAGAAAGTTTATTGTGACCTCATTACTCACCTACTAAGATTTCAGAAGTCTGACTATAGATGGATAATTGCCAGCCCAATACTTTGTTTTCTCTTATGTGAATTTGGCCATTTTAAGAACAGGAATAGCTGGGCGCAGTGGCTCACGCCTGTAATCCCAGCACTTTGGGAGGCCGAGGTGGGCGGATCACCTGAGGTCAGGAGTTCAAGGCCAGCCTGGCCAACATCTACAAAATTAGCCGGGCATAGTGGTGCACACCTGTAGTCCCAGTTACTCAAGAGGCTGAGGCAGGAGAATTGCTTGAACCTGGGAGGTGGAGGTTACAGTGAGCCGAGATTACACCACTGCACTCCAGCCTGGGTGACAAGAGCGAGACTCCATCTCAAAAAAACAAACAAACAAACAAACAAAAACCAAGAATAAAAACCAAAAGTTGTCATTGCTTCCTACAGAAGGATCAGGTAAGTTAAGGCATTCACCCACTCATCCTGTGTCCGGAATTGGTGGGTTCTTGGTCTCACTGACTTCAAGAATGAAGCCGTGGACCCTCGCGGTGAGTGTTACAGCTCTTAAAGGCGGCGTGTCTGGAGTTTGTTCTTTCTGATGTTCGGATGTGTTCGGAGTTTCTTCCTTCTGGTGGGTTCGTGGTCTCGCTGGCTCAGGAGTGAAGCTGCAGACCTTCGCAGTGAGTGTTACAGCTCATAAAAGCAGTGTGGACCCAAAGAGTGAGCAGTAGCAAGATTTAACTGCAAAGAGCAAAAGAACAAACCTTCCACAGTGCGGAAGGGGACCCGAGCAGTGTTGCCACTGCTGGCGCGGGCTGCCTGCTTTTATTCTCTTATCTGGCCCCACCCACATCCTGCTGATTGGTAGAGCCGAGTGGTCTGTTTTGACAGGGCGCTGATTGGTGCATTTACAATCCCTGAAGTAGACACAAAGGTTCTCCACCTTCCCCACTAGATTGACTAGATACAGAGTGTTGACACAAAGGTTCTCTAAGTCCCCACCAGAGTAGCTAGATACAGAGTGTCCACTGGTGCATTCACAAACCCTGAGCTAGACACAGGGTGCTGATTGGTGTGTTTACAAACCTTGAGCTAGATACAGAGTGCCAATTGGTGTATTTACAATCCCTGAGCTAGACATAAAGGTTCTCCACGTCACCACCAAACTCAGGAGCCCAGCTGGCTTCACCCGGTGGATCCCGCACCGGGGCTGCAGGTGGAGCTGCCTGCCAGTCCCGCGCCACCGTGCCCCCGCACTCCTCAGCCCTTGGGTGGTCGATGGGACTGGGTGCCATGGAGCAGGGGGTGGCGCTCATCCGGGAGGCTCGGGCCGCACAGGAGCCCACAGAGGGGGTGGGAGGCTCAGGCATGGCGGGCTGCAGGTCCCGAGCCCTGCCCCGCGGGAAGGCAGCTAAGTTCCCACGAGAAATCGAGTGCAGCCCCGGTGGGCTGGCACAGCTGGGGGACCCAGTACACCCTCCGCAGCCGCTGGCCCGGGTGCTAAGCCCCTCATTGCCCGGGGCCGGCAAGGCCGGCCGCCTGCTCCGAGTGCGGAGCCCGCCAAGCCCACGCCCACCCGGAACTCCAGCTGGCCCGCAAGCGCCGCGCGTGCAGCCCCGGTTCCCGCTCGCGCCTCTCCCTCCACACGTCACTGCAAGCCGAGGGAGCTGGCTCCGGCCTTGGCCAGCTCAGAAAGGGGCTCCCACAGTGCAGAGGTGGGCTGAAGGACTCCTCAAGTGCCCCCAAAGTGGGAGCCCAGGCAGAGGAGGGGCCGAGAATGAGCGAGGGCTGTGAGGACTGCCAGCACGCTGTCACTTCTCAATCCCATCCTCAACAAATGTGTATGTAACCTTACTTTTTTTTGCAAACAGGGGAAGGAATATCTTGACATTATTCTTTGTATCTAAGGAAACGCAAATAATTGGTGTTTTTAGTTTGATGTGGCAATCTAATTGGAAGGGCTTCAACTAAATGTTTACAGTTATATTTTCTTTGGGTGCTTACTATTTTGTATTTTATACCTAATATACTGTAACAAAATTATCCATCAATGTCTAAGGTCATTCTAAATAATCAGTGAAATCAATGGCATGCATGTATGTCAATCAAAAAATTGACTGGGCCATCTACTTATAATTTGATTGCACTGTACTTGACTAGCTGTATCTGAAATAACCTACATGATACAAAATAATCATATCAGCAATTCAGTACTTATTGGGCCAGCCAAAGTTTAAAAAAAAGCAGGTTTATTTTATGTCACGTTCAAGTTACTTGCTTGCAACTAGACTTTAAAATATAAATTTAAAACACTTTATTTAATAGAAGTATACTTTCCACTGTAATGAATACATCTTGTAAAAATTCAGACAATACAAAAGCACATAAAGTATCAAGTCATCTCATAATACTAACCTTGTTTCTAGTCTCCTAAGCAAATCTCACTTTAACCTTGTAAAGTTTGCTTTTTTAAAGCATCTTCTTTTAAAGTTCTTAAACAATTATATAATCTCAAAATTGTAAATGTAAAAATCAGTAAATTGTTATCTCTGGATGCAGCAATACTTGTCAAGAGGGGGAAAAAACAAATTCTCTCATTTAACAATAAGTAAATATTGTTTACTCTTGCCTCTCAAACACATGTGTTTATTATTTATAAATTCAATTATTGTATGACTATTCGATATTACAAAAAGTTATTCTTCTTAAGCATTCTTTTCCATGATCATTCATTTAAATTTTTAAATTAAATAATACATTTTTTAAAATTTACCCATAAGAAAATAACTGCTGTAATAAAATATAGAAAGTACATGTTCCAACTCTCTTAAGTTGCTGGACTTACTTTCAAGAGATTATCAGTGGTTCTCAAACTTTAAGTGTGAATTAGAATCACTTGTCAAAACACAGACTGCTGGGCTCCACCCCTGATCTTTCTGAATTAGTAGGTCTGGACTGAGACTCACAAATTCGTATTTTGAACAAGTTCCCAGGTAATCATGGTGGGTCTGATCCAGTGATCACATTTTGAAAACCACTATATAAAAGCATAAATATCACTTCAGAACTCATTTTCTAACTGTTACTGAATCTCGATTTTAATGGACAATTTAGTGCTATGTATATAGAAGTTTTCTGTAAATGCTATTAACTAATCAGTTCTAAAACTAGGTATAAAGCAAACTGGAGTACAAACCTACCAGCTACTAAATAATTCACATTTTCCCCTAGTATGCCAATTGAGAAAATCTTGGCCTGGGTTTCAGAGAGCACAGGTGCATAAAATAGCCTTTGTTATTTTATTTTATTTACTGACAATAACAATTTCAGTCATCCTGATACAGGCAATATAACAGTAAAATAAAATATGCTTAATGAAACATGAATGAACTTGTTGATTCCAGGATTTTTAAAGCAATGTTTTGATAATAGTAGATTGTTATTTTTAAAACAAATGAAATCACAGCTTGATTTTTTAGTTTCATCATAACATTAAGCTCATTTGCCAAAATCTGGAATGTGTATATTAGGTTGTTTCTTTCACCCTGCGTTACTAATTTAAGTAACATGTTTCTTCTATTTTTCACCCAACACTACGATCAATGTAATCAATTAATTAATTAAAGGAGATGTTTAAGTTCTTTCCCATAGTCGCACCAGTTCTACCAGATTCTGAATGCTACTTAAAATATCAATGAAACTGGAAGAAAATAGTTAATAATTATTCTTTTCCTTTGACAATATGTTATGGTATTCATATGACTCCCTCTGGTGGCAAATGTAGCATGGAATGTTAATCTTTTTCAAGGAATATGCATGTGTACATTTCCTTTCATATAAAGCCAGTGATTCTTTCCTTCCTGTTGTCTTCTCTATATTAATGCTCTCAATATCTGATGTGACCATTGGAAGCTGTCAAAAATGCCCAATTCAGTCAGTATGGAGGTAGACTAAATTTCTGTCAAAAATCATCCTGGAAAATTGTGTCAAATAGCTTATGCATCCTTTTAACAATGAAACCAATACTAAAACAATTAATTAAAGAAAATGACTTCCCAAAATCAAACCTCAAACCCTCTAACTATAGTTAATGACTTCTCAAAATCAAATCTCAAACCCTCTAACTATAGTTAATGACTTCCCAAAATCAAATCTCAAACCCTCTAACTATAGTTAATTCATAGTCACATATAAACTTAGTCTAAGAAAACCTAAGTGTCTGCATCAAAAAATATCCTCAGAGTTTCAGACAAATAAAAGTCAATCAGAGATAAATTTGAATTTTACCTCTGCCACCTGGTGGATGGGTAACCTAAGTCAGATTATCTAACTTTTGTGAGATATGATTTTCATATCCATAAAATTGGATAATGCCTACTTTATGAACTTATTATAATGATTAAACAAGACAATGTTTTTAAAGGCCCATCACTGTGTCTAACATTTAGTAAAACACTCACTATTATTATAGTTATTACTTTAATTAACAAATTGAAGCAAAGGGAATTAGAAAAAAGAGTTAGGAAATTGAGACCTTCCAAGCTCACCCCACCACCAGGCCAGCCCCCATGGACTCAGGGTTCAAGAACCACCCCTGTGCCATGTCAGCCTCCGTATCTTCAGGGATCCAGGCTTCAGACAGCTCCTGTGGACACAAGCTTCAGGCCCACCCCATGGGCCCAGGGCACATGACTACCCCAGTGGACCCCAGAACCAGGTTAGCTGCTATGGACCCAGGAGCCAGACCTGCCCTAGTAAAAGGCTCCAAGCACACCCCAGCAGACAAGCTCCAGGCCTGACCCCACAGACCCAGGCACCAGGCCAGCTCCTGTGGACCCAAGCTCCAGGTCCATCCACCTGGATCAGCTGATCTGTATCAGATTAGCCTGCCCAAAACCCTAGCAGCATAAACCTGCTGCCCATGGACCCAACCCATAGACTCTGCCAGACAGTCTTTCCCAGAACCTCTGGATAAGATGATTAGTGAAGGGCTTTACCTGCCAAAGCCAGTCTACAAAGATTGAAATAGGTCTCTACTTGTTCAAATATGCAGACACCAACATATGGCCAAAAGGATCATGAGTAATCAGGGAAACATGACGCCACCAAGGGAATAAATTAAAGCATCAGTAGCTGGCCCTAAAGAAATGTAGATCTGTGAACTGCCTAACAAAAAACTCAAAACTCAAAATAATTGTAAAGAAGCTCAGAAGGCTGCAAGAAAACAGTTCAAAGCTAAATGAAATCAGGAAAACAATACATGAACAATACATGAAATAAGTTCATCAGAGATAGAAGCCATAAAAAGAACAAAACAGAAATTCTGAAGCTGAAGAACACAGTGACTAAACTGACACATTCCATGAAGAGTTTCAACAGCAGGCTCGGTCAGACAAAAGAAAGAATCAGTGAACTTGAAGACTTGGCATTTGAAATTGCCCAGAGTGAGGCAAAAAGAATGAAAGAAGAGAGAGGAAAGCCTACAAGATTTATAGGACACCATCAAGCAAAACAATATATGAGCAAAGAAAGGGGCAAAAAGCTCACTCATTTATTTTTTTAAAATAGACAGATAAAGTTGTATGTATTTTTTGTGTACAATATGTTTTGAAGTATATTTACATTGTGGAATGACTAAATTTAGCTAATTAACATATGGATTACCTCAGAGAGTTCATCATTTTCATGATGAGAACACAATACAGTTACTCTCTTAGCATTTTTCAAGAATACAATATATTATTAACAATAGCCACTGAATTAGTTCTTTTTCATGCTGCTGATAAAGACATACCTGAGACTGGGCAATTTACAAAAGAAAGAGGTTTATTGGACTTACAGCTCCACATGGCTGAGGAGGCCTAGCAATGGTGGTGGAAGGCAAGGAGGAGCAAGTCACATCTTACATGGATGGCAGCAGGCAAAGAGAGAGCTTATGC
The DNA here is from genome assembly GCF_028858775.2 of Pan troglodytes. NCBI lineage: Eukaryota > Metazoa > Chordata > Mammalia > Primates > Hominidae > Pan > Pan troglodytes. The sequence goes on along the minus strand of NC_072404.2, from coordinate 128,390,248 downwards.
AGGGAAACTCCCATTTTTAAAACCATCAGATCTCATGAGGCCCGTTCACTATCATGAGAACAGCACGGGAAAGACCCAACCCCATGATTCAATCATCTCCCACCAGGTCACTCCCACAACACGTGGGAATTATGGGAGCTACAAAATGAGATTTGTGTGGGGACACAGAGCTAAACCGTATCAGTCACCATGTTTTCTAATAGATACCTGGAATTTGTTCTTCCTGTGTAAATAAAATTTTGTGTCCTTTGACTGATATCTCCAACACTTTTATCTCCCAACCACAGAAGCCTCTGGTAACCATCATTCTACTCTGTACTTCTATGAGAGCAACTCTTTTAATTCCATATATGAGTGAGACTATTCACTGTTAGTCTTTCTGTGGTTGGCTTATTTCACTTTGCATCATGTCCTCCATGTTCACCCATGTTGTAACAAAAGGCAGGATATCCTTATTTTTTTACAGCTGAATAGTATTCCATGTGTATATACACCACACTTTATTCATTCTTCCATTGATGAACACTTAGGTTGATGATTCCATATCTTGGCTATTGTAAATAATGCTGCAATAAACATGAGAGTGCAGATATGTCTTCAACTTACTGATTTCATTTCCTTTGGAAATATACCCAGAAGTGGGATTGCTAAATCATATGGTAGTTCTATTTTTAATTTTTTGAGGAACCTCTGTAGTTTCCTTAATGGCTGCACTAATTTACATTCCCACCAGCAGTGTACAAGTGCTTTCTTTTCTCCACATCTTCAACAGCACTTATTTTTTAAATCTTTTTGATAATAGTCATTTTAACAGGTGTGAGGTGACATCTCCTTGCAGCTTAAAGTTGTATTTCTCTGTGACATTGAACATTTTCTCACTTACCAGTTGCCCATTTGCATGTCTTCATCTGAAAAATATATTTTCAGGTCCTTTGCCGTTTTTTGTTTGTTTGTTTTTTGAGATGTAGTCTCACTCTGTCTCCCAGGCTGGAGTGCAGTGGCATGCTCTCAGCTCACAGCAACCTCCGCCTCCCAAGTTAAAGCGATTCTCCTGCCTCAGCCTCCTGAGTAGCTGGGATTACTGGCGCCTGCCACCACACCTGGCTAATTTTTATATTTTTAGTAGAGACAGGGTTTCACCATATTGGCCAGGCTGGTCTTGAACTCCTGACCTTGTGATCCACCCGCCTCAGCCTCCCAAAGTGCTGGGATCACAGGCATGAGACACCGCACCCGGCCTTGCCTATTTTTTAAATCAGGTTACTTGTGTTCTTGCTATTGAGTTGTTTGTGAGCTCCTTATATATTTAGTATATTAACCCCTTACCAGATGTACAGTTTATAAATATTTCCTCCCATTCTGTATAGTGTCTCTTCATTCTGTCGATTGCTTCCTTTGCTGTACAAAAGATACTTAGTTTCAGGTAATCTCATTTGTCTATTTCTGCTTTTGTTGTCTGTGTTTTTGGAGGTCATAAACATAAAGTCATTGTCCATACCGACGTCATGGGGTCTTTCCACTATGTTTTCTTCTATTAGTTTTGTATTTTCAGGTCTTACCCTTAAGTCTTTAATCTATTTTGAGTTGATTTTTGTATTCAGTGTGAGATAAGGTTCTAATTTCATTCTTCTGCATGTGGATATTTAGTTTTCCAAACACAATTTACATGAAAAATATAGGCAAAATTTATTCATCAATTAATAAATAAATTTTTCACTAAAAAAAAAAAAGAAAATTGAGACTTCTGCCTGATTTTTGTCTGAACCTTTCAGAGCAACTACTTTAGATTAGGTAAATGTGTGAGGTTCAGGTCAGAGTAAGCCCACAAAAGTGAAGAATGGCATTCTTGAATCAACTTCCCAAGTGATTTGCCAAGTGTAGTTTCATACACATATGAAGCTAATCTGTTGTTTAAGAGTGTGGTGTTTTAATACATTAACGAAGCACATCTAAACGCAACAGTGGAATATCAGAGATCTCTCCTTTCATTCAACTTGCCTATAATTCTATAGTTAAGTCAATATGTGCATACTTGTTTCTGAGCTAAGAGGTAATAATTGATTTTTTATCAATTCACTTTTTATTGATTGACTGTGATGTCTGTGTGCACATCTTGATTGATGATGTCTGTGTGCACATCTGTGTTAACAGTTTTGATTGGTCACTTAAAATAAGTTACTTGGTCTGCCTCATTTCTCTGTTGTTTTGTGAACATGTTAATTTTTTTAGAGTTAATGGAATATATGCATGGCCACAAATGTGTATGTTTAAGGATTTTTTTAGTTGTCACAAACTTCATTTAGTAAGGTAGACATTTTACATTGTGAATTATTTAACCTTTCTTCCAAGAAAAAGTGATACTAATATAGATTGGTCAGGGACAAGAGCATTATAGTTGGGCCATAGTGCTAAGGACATGATCTGTCTTTCATCTGGGATTCTGTTTCTGCTTCTGAATGTCACTTTGTCTTTTTGGATGCCTGCCAATGCAGCTGAAGTAAGAGGGACCAGGGCTGTCCCATTACCTCTTGAGCTATTATCATCACTCTTTCCCCTAGCACTGGCTTTTTTTGTTTTTGTGTCTGTATTTGTTGTGTTTTGTCTTGTTTTTGCCATCAAAGAAGTGCAATCCAATATATAAATATGAATTTAGAGGGAAGAAAGCTACTTGGCTTGCTTTGTCTCCTGCTCAGATTAAAACCAAGATGTCAGCCAGTAATGCAAGTGTCCTTTGCCTGACCATGGCTCTGTGCAGATATTCTTATTGACAAACTTGAGGGGAGAATTGGAATGTATTCCTGGGCTTCTGTGTACAAATTAAGAAAAGAAATTAAGAAAGAATGAGAAGAAATAGCACTCTGTGCTTTTCAACCAATATAAGTAAATTATCTAACAGTATAAAGTAACTTCACAGTAATATAGTCAGCTTCCCAAAGTTAATCATTTCTGGACCTAGCCAAAATGGATAGTCCACTGGCCAAAAAAATCTGCAAAAGGACATTACCAGGGGTGCTTTACATCTTTTACATATATTCAATGACAGAATTATTTTTTATTCCTCCACTCCATTGCTCTACATATATATTCACCAAGCCCTCTTGCCTTGCCTGTCTTCAAAACACCTCTCAAATGTATTCCACATAGGAATTATCATCAACAATTTCTCCCTTGCCTGTACTCTGTCTCACATAGAATAAATTAATTAAAATTAAAAAGTCAAATCTTTTCATCATAATTTCCAGACTCCCCACAATCTACCTGACATTACCCAATCACTCTCAACTCATATTCTACCTTCTTCAATATCTGTCCTCTCTTTTTCATGAACTTATCTGCCCAACTGTTTTTCCTCCCTACTAAGGAAGTTAAAGTTCTTATTCCTACTTCATCCCCTCTCGTAAAAATTGGTTAGAATGTAGGCATTACATTCTACTCTCAAGAAAGAGGAGGGCTACTTCTCAATTATAGTACAAGAGGGTAAAGTATTTAAAAGGATTGAAAAATTACACAAATATGAAGATAGTTCTTTTGGGATTTCTTCTTACCAGGAGACTGGGAAAGTGAGGGCTCCAACCTGTCCCTCTGTTTCCACACAGCTAGGAAGATAGGCATGAAAATCTTTTCCCTCCCCCACACTACACCTGGGCATTGAGGCAAATTCTTTGCCTCTTACACACTCTGCTGTTTCTTTCTTTTTAGAAAAATTTTGGAGAAGCCAAGATGGCAGACTAGAAATAGCTGTGATCAGAGGTTCCCACCAAGAAGAATGAAAACAGTGAATGAATTCTGCACTTTCAGCTGAGGAATCCAGGTTCTCCTATTTTGACTGACTAGGTGGTTGCTATGACCCATGGAAAGTGAGGTAAAGCCCAGGAGCCACGTGGGGCAAGGGGAGCTCCTCCCCAAACCAAGGGAGGTGGTGAATGATTATGCTATCCCTCCCAGGAAACCATGCTTTTTCCATGGATCTGTGCAATCTGTGGATCAGGTTATCCCCTCGTGAGCCCATGCCACCAGGGCCTTGGGTCCCAAGAACAGAGCTGTGGAGATTCTCAGTAGCCACTTGGCTGGAGACTGCCTAAGACTACCAAGATCCTGGAGGAAGGGGCGGCTGTCATCACTGCCGCCACCTGCTGCCTGAGATGACTGAGCTCCAGGGAGGAGGGGCAACAGCCATCAGTGCAGTGCCAATCTGACCAATAATGAGTTCTGAAATTGAGGTAGTAATAAATAGCCTACCAAGCAAAAAAAAAAAAAAAAAGCCCAGGACCAGATGGATTTATAGCTGAATTCTACCAGAGATACAAAGAGGAGCTGGTACCATTTCTTCGAGACTATTCAAACAATTGAAAAGGAAGAACTCCTCCCTGACTCATTTTATGAGGCCAGTATCATCCTGATACCAAAACCTGGCAGAGATACAACAAAAAAAGAAAGCTTCAGGCCAATATCCCTGGTGAACAACTATGTAAAAATCCTCAATAAAATATTGGTGAACTGAATCCAGCAGCATATCATAAAGCTTATCCATCATGATCAAGTCAGCTTCATTCCTGCGATGCAAGGCTGGTTCAACATACACAAATCAATAAATGTAATTTATCACATAAAAAGAAGTAAGGACAAAAAACACATGATCATCTCAATAAATGCAGAAAAGGCCTTCAATAAAATTCAACATCCCTTCATATTAAAGACTCTCAATAAACTAGGTATTGATGGAACATACCTCAAAATAATATGAGCCATTTATGACAAACCCACAGCCAATATCACACTGAGTGGGCAAAAATTGGAAGCATTACCCCTGAGAACCAGCACAAGACAAGGATGCCCTTTCTCACCACTCCTATTCAACATGGTATTGGAAGTTCTGGCAAGCGCAATCAGGCAAGAGAAAGAAATAAAGGGTATTCAAATAGGAATAGAGGAAGTCAAACTGTCTCTGTTTGCAGATGACATGATCCTATATCTAGAAAACCCCATCGTCTCAGCCCAAGAAAAGGTTTTTAAGCTGATAAGCAACCTCGACAAAGTCTCAGGATACAAAATCAATGTGCAAAAATCACAAGCATTCATATACACCAACAACAGACAAGCAGAGAGCCAAATCATGAATGAATTCCTATTAACAATTACTACAAAGAGAATAAAATACCTAGGAATACATCTAACAAGGGAAGTAAAGGAACTCTTCAAGGAGAGCTACAAACTACTACTAAAGGAAATCAGAGAGGACACAAACAAATAGAAAAACATTCCATGCTCATGGATAGGAAGAATCAGTGTTGTGAAAATGGCCATACTGCTCAAAGTAATTTATAGATTCAGTGCTATTCCCATTATATTACCATCGATATTCTTCACAGAATTAGAAAAAACTAGTTTAAAACTCGTATGGAAACAAAAAAGAGCCCTTATTAGCCAAGACAAACCTAAGCAAAAATAACAAAGTGGGAGGTATCAGGCTACCCAACTTCAAACTATACTGCAAGGCTACTGTAACCAAAACAGCATGGTACTTGTACAAAAATAGACATACAGACCAATGGAACAGAATAGAGAGCTCAGAAATAAGACTGCACATCTACAATTCAAGAAACCTGACAACAACAAGCAATGGGGAAAGGATTCCCCATTTAATAAATGGTGCTGGAGAACTGGCTAGCCATATGCAGAAAATTGAAACTGTACCCCTTCCTTATATCTTATACAAAAATTAACTCAAAATGGATTAAAGACTTAAATGTAAAACCCAAAACTATGGAAGCCCTAGAAGAAAATCCAGGCAAGACCATTCAAGACTTAGGCACAAACAAAGATTTCATGATGAAAACATCAAAAGCAATTGCAACAAAAGCCAAAATTAACAAATGGTATCTAATTAAACTAAAGAGCTTCTGCACAGCAAAAGAAACTATCATCAGAGTGAAAAGACAACCTATAGAATAGGAGAAAGTTTTTGGAATCTATCCATCTGACAAAGGTCTAATATCCAGAATCCACAATGAACTTAAACAAATATACAAAAAAAAAACCTCATTAAAGATTGGGCAAAGGATATCAACAGACACCTCTCAAAAAAAAAAAAAAGACATTTATGCAGCCAACAAACGTATGATAATAAGCTGATCTTTAGAGAAACGCAAATCAAAGCCACAGTAAGATGCCATCTCATACCAGTCAGAATGGTGATTATTAAAAAATCAAGAAACAACAGATGCTGGCAAGGCTGTGGAGAAATAGGAATGCTTTGACACTGTTGGTGGGAACGTAAAGTAGTTCAACAATTGTGGAAGGAGTGTCGAAATTTCTCAAAGACCTAGAACCAGAAATACCATTTGACCCAGAAATCCCATTTCTGGGTATATACCCAAAGGAATATAAATCATGCCGTTATAAAGATACATGCAGACATATGTTTATTGAAGCACTGTTCACAATAGCAAAGACATGGAACAAACGCAAATGCCCATCAATGATAGCCTGGATAAAGAAAATGTGGTACATGTACACCATGAAATACTATGCAGCCATAAAAAGGAACAAGATCATATCCTTCACAGGGACATGGATGGAGCTGGAGGCCACTATCCTTAGCAAAATAATGCAGGAACAGAAAACCAAACACTGCATATTCTCACTTATAAGTGGGAGTTGAACAACGAGAACACATGGACACAGGTAGGGGAACAACACACACAGGGGCCTGTCGGGGGTGGAGAGTGGGGGAAGGGAGAGCATCAGGAAAAATAGCTAATACTTGCTGGGCTTAATACCTGAATGATGGGCTGATAGGTCCAGCAAACCACCATGGCACATGTTTACCTATATAACAAACCCGCACATCCTGCACATGTATCCCAGAACTTAAAATAAAATTTTAAATTCAGAGGGACCTGTGCAGGTTTGTCATATAGGTAAATTGTGTCACAGAGGTTTTGTGTACAGATTGTTTCAACACCCAGGTAACATGCATAGTACCCTGCAGGTGTTTTTTTGATCCTCACCCTCCTCCTACCCTTCACCCTCAAGTAGGCCCTGGTGTTTGCTGTTCCCTTCTTTGTGTCCATATGTACTCAATGTTTAGTTCCCGCTTATAAATGAGAACATGTGGTGTTTGATTTTCTGTTCTTGTGTTAGTTTGTTTAGGATAATGGCCTCCAACTCCATCCATGCTTCTGCAAAGGACATGATCTCATTCTTTTTATGGCTGCGTAGTATCCTGTGGTGTCCATATACCACATTTTCTTTATCAATTCTGCCATTCATGGTCATTTAGGTTGATTCCATGTCTTTACTAATGTGAATAGTCACTCTGTTGTTCCCTGCTGGCACACAACCACACCAGAGTTGTAGATAGTCTTAGAGTCCAGCCTCCCAGGGTGTAGCTCACTGGATTTCTATATTGGGGATTAATGTTAAAGCCTCCACTTATCAAGGTCAGCCTGCTTTACTTCTGTTGACCAATCTTTGATTGCTCCTTTGAAGATCTTGAGGGTGAGGTGGTTTGAAGTAGGATTCAGATATACCTTTGTACTAGAAAAAATATTTTTTTAGTTTTTTAAGTTGTCACTGTTTTCATTTTTAAGGTTTAATTATTTTAAAAATACCATGTGTACATGGTAAAAAAAATTCTATAGGTAAATATTCCTCCTTCCCAAGTCCTGTCTTCAGAAATGTCTGTTAACTATATTTTACTATCACAATAATACCGTCTCTCAGTCTATGAATGGGGCTGTTATCACAGCCTAATCTGATGGCAGATAACAGATGGGAAGATAGGCAGGTGGCCTCAAACAGATTATCACAGGCAGCAAATATCCAGCTCTAATTTTGGGGAGGGCTTTAAGTTTTAGAAAACCTGAAAATGACATATAAGGCTGACAGCCCAAAGATAAGCAGGACACAAGGAGAGCTTGGTACCAAAGCAAAAGGCAGATAACAGTTATCAGAATAAGGGGCCAAAACTAGACCAACCACACAGATGGGCTGACCTTGAACCCCTCTACTACCAGCCAAGTACTCCTTAAATTCCCCTACAGCATAAATATGATTGTTTCCACACCAAGGATGGAGGCTAAGAGAGCTAAGTCTCAGAGATTAGAGAATCATAGTAGAAGGAAGACAGGCAGAGCATCATGGGAAGAGTCATTTCTGCATTAACACATGGCTCCTACACATTTCCTTTTTGTGTGTGTGTTTGCCTTATCTATCAATTCAACTATGAAGTCCTTGAAGATAAATACCGAGTTTTTTTCCTACGTTTGTACACAACAATAAATTGTTAAATTTACTTATCTTCTGTGTACAGTGCACTGTTTTGAGTGATGTGAGAATTTCACATATCGAAAAAAAAGTTTATTTTCTTACCTTTCCATTAGAAGTTTGTTGGCCTTCTGAAGTGGGATAATTCCCCAAGGAAGTTAAAAGTGTTTCTGAAAAGTAAAATTAAATTATATATCTACTATATGCACATTCTACCTACAAGTTGCCAAAAGCAATCAGATTATTTGGACTTAAGCATCAGAATCAAACTGAACTCCTTATTTTGACCTTAGGCCAAAATGCTAATAGTATGATTAAGTGATTGTTTAGAGTAAAACATAGTCAATTCTGGGAAGTTCAGTATGATTAATATCTGATTGCTCTTTGCAATTTTGAATCCTTTTCTGGGGTTTTTATGTATAGTGTGATTGGATACATAAGAACAATCGGATAACACCCAGTCCGATATCAACCTCCAGGGAACCAACTGGAACACACACACACCCACACACAAAGTTCCACGGAGCCTAAATACCCTCCAAGTGTACTGCATCCCTCAGAGGTATATGGGCTTTAATGCCTAAATTATTAGGACTGTTGCTCAGCGAAGCAGTCCTGCTACTGTATCCCTTTCTGATCTCATCTCCTATTATTCTCCCATCTGGCTCACTCCACTCCCACCTCAAACAGGCCAGACATACTACTAACCCCTTAAGCTGTGGGATGGCCTTTTCCCTCTATCGGAGCACTCTTCCTTCAGATATCCTCATGGCTCATTCTGTCAAGTTCACTTCTTTTGTGCACTTGCTTGGAGCCATCTCCCATGACCACAGAGCAATCTATTATTTTCTTTTATAACATGTATGACAATTTGTATATGTGATTGTATTTATTATTTAATTTTTTGTTTAATGGAAAATTTTGTGAAGGAAGAGACTTTGTTTTATTCCCCACTGTCTATTTAACAAATAGCCATTAAGTCTAACTATGTACCAAGTACCATTATAATGGACACAGTTGTGAAGAGAGAATTTACAGTCTAGAAGAGTGAGAGGGACATAGATAACACACAAAAATAATAACATGTTATTTCAAATGGTAATCAAGACTTTGAGGAATGTAGAACATGGACATATGATAAACAGTGACTAATGGTTGAAGGGCTCATTAAAATTGGCTGGTCAGGGAAGGCCTCTCTCATTGGATTGAGATAGGAATTATATGGTGGAGTCCATCGTGAGAGGATCTGGTGGCTGAACACTCCAAAAAGAGGAAATAGAAAGTGCAAAGGACCAAAACTAGGAAAAGTTTTAACATAAGGTGTCACAAAGAAATTCATTGTGTCCAGGGGTTTGTGAATGACAGGGATGACATTGAATGGCAATGACAGAAAGGGGCCAGATCATACAGAGCCTTGTAGATCATGCTAAAGCATTAGATTACTTTGCCTTTTATGTGTAGAATAGTTTATAGGAGAGCAAGAGTGGAGGCAGCCGGAGGTTTGCCCTGGTAGATATAAGAGATGATGATGACTGGAATCAGGGTGGTTGTAGCCAGAGAGAAGTGGGGAAAAGTCGAAATACAGATTAAAGGTGAAATTGACGAGACTTTTCAATGGATTGGATATATGCAATAAGGGGAAAAAGGGAATCAGGGATGACTCCTGGACTTGAACTGGACCTATTTAGTTGGCAGATGTCAATTCTATTTACTAAGGCATATATTCAGTGCTTTGCACAAATAAGTGCTCAATAGCTATTGAATACATGAATCAACACTGAGGTTCTGGGTAAAATTTTGTTTTAAAAAAACAGTTCCTCTGATAAAAACAGAGGTTGGAAACTACAGCAATTAGAGTGATCTGGAGTTTTACGTGCAGTTTTTATCTCATTTGAGTGAGTTGAGGTAATGACTTTACTATTTTCCTTGGCAGTTCTTCACAGATATAATCCCCATAACAGAATGGTGGGTATATGCACACGCAGAGCTGGCTTCTGGTAGGACTAGGGTAATGCCAGGCTTGATATGGAGAGTCCTGGAGAACTTTGAAGATTACCTCTAGGAAGCTGGGGCAGCTTGGTTGTGAATAAGTTTGCAGTTGCAAAACAATGGCTTGGTCAAATATGGTAGTTCAGATGGAGCTTGCACAGCATCAGAAGAGGGAAACTTGGTCAGGTAGGTTGGCAGTAAGACTGAGAATTAGGAACTGAAGACCCTTCGTAGAGAGCTCCCTTGAACAGGACAGGAGCACAGGCTAGAAGGAAGTCAGAGATCCTCCTCTAGAACCCAACTCAACATAACAAAAATCATAAACACTAGAGAAACAAAGAGTGTGTCGAAGTTTGAGTTTCATCAAGAAAGGATGATTGTGCCCCCAAATTTTTTTCAATCCTTTTCCACAGAGTAATTTGATATTTTCTAGACATGCCAAGTTTACAGGATGTGAACTACTGGAAATTGAATGGGGAGCAAGAGTGTGGGGCAAGGTATAGCAGAATCCTTTAGCTGAGGGCCTTGTAAATCACACCATATAAGCAATGACTTTCATTGACTATGTGCAAGGCCACCCTTAGGTCTGATTAGTTGAATACATTGATCACAGCATGGAAAGGTTATCCACCTTTAGAACTGCTGGGAAGAAAGTGAGGAGCAGGATCAAGAACAGATGCTTTATCTCCCATTAGGTTGCACAAACCTGGAAAATCTAGAAATCTGCTGCCACTCCCAGCCCCTCAGACAGCTAACAGGAACCAGTGACAGACTACCCAGAATAAAAACTCCAAGGGGCATCTGAAGTTGAAGGTTATAGATGTCAGCTGATGTGGCCTCTTTGGAAAGCTAGTGCTCTATTTCAATAGGATTATGAGGTTTAATTGATTAGTGCTGCTAAAGTGTGTACCATCCAGTCACAGAGTTTGTAGTCTTAGCTTCATAGATTTGAGTTAATTTCCTCCCAAGGGAGGCATTTGCAATTTTCTTAAGTGATAGATTTAACCTAATACCCACAGTGGTTAAAATCTTGATAGTTAAAAAGTAAAAGTTAATGGGTTTCAAACAAGCTGTTCCCAATATCTACACAATTTGTTCTCTTTTTTATGAATATTCCCAGGTTGAGGGTGAATTGGATGAAATAGAAGAAATGCAAATCTCTTCTTCAGATTGGGTTTCTGAGACAACATCAAGTGCCAAGCAAGGGAAATTTCCATTTTCATTAAAAACAAATTTCCATTTTATTGAAAAATACTATCATTTTTGAACTGTAAGGATTAACAGTACTGAATTAAAATTCTACCACTTATTAACTATGCAAATTCGAATAAGTTACTTAATTTCCCTAAGTCTCAGTTTCCTCACCTGTAAAATAGTGGTAACAATAACTGTGACTATTAAACGAGATAATGCAAAATATAAGACTTGACACTTGCTTGGCAGATATATTACACCTATTTATTGCTATTATTACTATATGTTTTGAGAATTGGTTTATCCTCTAATTAAGTAACTATGGATGTGGGTATTTAATTTATAGAACTAAACTTGAACTCGAAAGCTTGAGCAAAGCAAGCATTTTAAATGGTTTTTCAAATTATTTTTCTATTACTTCTCTGTGTAAAATCTGAGTCTAATTTACCTGAAAGATGACACTCAAAACTGAGGTGATTATTGTACTGACAACTCCAATTATCCAGTCTTTTAAGGATCCTAATATGCATATATTATTCACTATAATCTTTTAATTTTTCAATGCTATCAGTTGGGTAAAGCATAGCTTGTTTGAGAAGATATTTCTTCATCTATATTTACAGAAAGAAAGGGTACATGCTACCGTGCTGTTTTATTGAGTAAAATAACCCATGGAAAAATCCTAATCTTACTGCTAGGATACTCTTAAAAAACAACAATCTACTTGAATTCAACTCTAAGCAGTATGTGCAAGGCACTAGGATACAATAATTAGTCATTAAGAAACAAGAGAAGCAGCTGCATTTCCTGTACAGTTTGTCTGTACCAGAAGCTGGAGAGCCTGAGAGAAATCTGTTTTAACAATTAAGAGAGATTTCTTAATCTCTATATGAACTGTTAAGTAAGAAGAGTGAATACATGAATATATACTGAGAACACACCACCATAAAAAAAATCCGAATCTACATGTAAGGCTGCACGTAAGAAAAGAGTTTTAAAGCCACAAAACGTGGGTCGTCTTTGTGTGTTTAATCTTAAAGTTGTGTTAAGTTCTACTTTTGACCACACTTAACCAGGACTGAGCCACCCTCTGCCACAAACATCAGAAAATGCAGACCAATATGCTCCCCAGCAACAGAGTAAATTCAAAATATCTGTTGGTAGGAGAGGCAAGTTGTGCTTATCCTTTGGGCCATTGAGCAAATTTGGAATCATAGAAACTGTTTTTTTCTTACAAATACTTAGACTAGGAAATTAAAACAACAAACAGCACTGAAAATGGTAGCATTGTGCATATGAGACTTTGAGTATTATAATGAAAATCATTTTTATTTTTTATTTTTTTAAAGTTATGAATTGCTTATTTCTGGAATTTTCCATTTAATATTTTTGGACTGTGGTTGAAATCACAGAAAGTGAAACCCTGGATAAAAAGGGGATTACTTGTGTTTCTTTTTAAAAAAACAACTTTTATTTTAGGTTCAGAGGTACATGTGCAGGTTTGTAGTATAGGTAAACTCATGTCATGGGGGGTTGCTATACAGATTATTTCATCATCCGGGAGCTAAGCCTAGTACCCAATAGTTATTTTTTCTGATCCTTTCCTCCCTCCCACCTTGCACCCTCAGGTAGGTCCCAGTGTCTGTTGTTCTCTATGTGTCCATGTGTTTTCATCATTTAGCTCCCACTTATAAGTGAGAAGATGTGGTATTTGGTTTACTGATCCTGCATTAGTTTGCCGAGGATAATGGGCTCCAGCTCCATCCATGTTCCTGCAAAAGACATAATCTCCTTATTTATGGCCACATAGTATTCCATGGTGTATATGTACCACATTTTCTTTATCCAGTCCACCTTTGATGGGCATTTAGGTTGATTCCATGTCTTTACTATTGTGAATAGTATTGTGAATGGTGCTGCAATGAACATTTGCATGCACGTGTCTTTATGGTAGACTGATTTCTATTCCTTGAGTATACACCCAGTAATAGGATTGCTGGGTCAAATGGTAGTACTATTTTTAGCTCTTTGAGGAATCATCACACTGCTTTCCACAATGGCTGAACTAATTTACACTCCCACCAATAGTGTATAAGTTTTCCCTTTCCACCACAACCTCTCCAGCATCTGTTATTTTTTGACTTTTTAACAATAGCCATTCTGGGCTGAGCGCAGTGGCTCATGCCTGTAATCCCAGCACTTTGGGAGGCTGAGGCGGGTGGATCATGAGGTCAGGAGATCAAGACCATCCTGGCTAACACGGTGAAACCCCACCTCTACTAAAAATACAAAAAATTAGCTGGGCGTGGTGGCGGGTGCCTGTAGTCCCAGCTACTCGGGAGGCTGAGGCAGGAGAATGGTGTGAATCCGGGAGGCAGAGCTTGCAGTGAGTCAAGATCGCTCCACTGCACTCCAGCCTGGGTGAAAGAGTGAGACTCCGTCTCAAAAAAAAAAAAAAAAAAAAAAAAAAAACAGGAAAAAAAAAACAATAGCCATTCTGACTGGTGTGAAATGATATCTCATTACGGTTTTCATTTGCATTTCTCTAATGATCAGTGATACTGAGCTTTTTTTCATATGCTTGTTGGCCGCATGTATGTCTTCTCTAGAAAAGCGTCCGTTCATGTCCTTTGCCCACATTTTAATAGGGTTGTTGGCTTTTTCTTGTAAATTTGTTTAAGTTCCTTATAGATGCTGGATATTAGACCTTTGTCTGATGGATAGATCACAAAAATTTTCTCTCATTCTGTACGCTGTCTGTTTACTCTGTTGATAGTTTCTTTTGCTGTACAGAAGCTCTTCAGCTCAATTAGATCCTATTTGTAAATTTGTGCTTTTGTTGTGATTGCCTGTTGTGTCTTTGTCATGAAATCTATGCCTGTTCCTATGTCCAAAATGGAATTGCCTAAGCTATCTTCCAGAGTTTTTTTACATTTAAGTCTTTAATCCACCCTGAGTTGATTTTTATGTATGGTATAAGCAAGCGTTCCAGTTTCAATCTACTGCATCTGGCTGGCCAGTTCTCCCCGCACCTTTTACTGAACAGGGAGTCTTTTACCCATTGCTTGTTTATGTCAGCTTTGTCAAAGATTAGATGGTTGTAGATATGTGGCCTTATTTCTGGGCTCTCTATTCTGTCCCATTGGTCTATGTGTCTGTTTTTGTACCATTACCATGCTGTGACAAGCATTTTTAAATACCACAAAATTGACATCCACAGTTAATCTCCAACCTCTTTTACCAATTATTACTTCCTTTTCAAAGAACATCATTACTTATGCTAAATTATTTAGTATATTAATGAGCAGTTTTATCTATAAAGAAATAAGTAATACATTTAGTAATTTTTATAGATTCTGATCTACACATACATCAGAATCATAATTAAAATGTGCTGCTTTTATTAAAAAGCAGTAAGCTCACTTGCAGGTTAAAAAGTTCGCCTGACACACTTCCGTGGATACTGAAAGAAGAGCCTCCTGAATCAGAAACAAAGGACCATTCATTACTCAGAGCAATAACAGTAGCCACAGTAACATTTGCAATTGCACCAGAGCCCCAATTCCCATAGGGTTGTGTTGCAAGAGTGGAACCCTGACCTTAGGGGATCCAAATCTTTTATAACAGGCAGTAAGAGTATCTGCCTATTGCTCCAGAGGGAGATACTATCTCTATGTCCCAAAGCCATAAGCAACCCTATCCTTTCTCTTGAAAGAGACAACATCTCTATCTTCCAGATATTTTCTCTTAGCAAACATCCTTGAAAAGATGGTGGAGAACAAAGGGTACTCAGTGCCTGCTTTGCAAGATGTGCAGAAACCCATAGATAATTGCTGCTTAACAATACTAAGCAGTGATTTCTGAGGGAGAGTTTAGAGGAAAGAGAGAATCCTCTCCTGGTGAGTTTTCTGGTGCTAAGGGAGAAGAGTCCCCTTCATGCTGGGTAGGAGAGTTTGGGGAGAGTGTCCAGTTACTTGTGCCCTCAAGGAAGAAAATTTCACCTCCTATTCTTCCTTTTTTTTTCTGTCCCAATCTCTCAATTTCTTGGAACTTGTTATAGTTGAGGTCTTGGCATTCGAAGAATTGCCTTGAAAATCAATTGCCTTAAACATAATTTATAATGGGTGTCAGATTCCCTGACTATTCCTCTCACTGTCTCCCCAAAGGCCCTATTAACCCATAATGTATCTGATTTATAGAACATTCAGTTTCAAATGCATTGTAAATTAAATAAATAAATTTGGCAGGCTAGCTGGAGACCATAACCACCACTTACGGAGTGTCTCATGTGGGAAAATGTGTTCTTATTAATGAATCTATTTAACTAATGGCTTTATGAACCATGGCTTTTATTAAATTGCATCTTTTTATTTAATAATCACATTTTTAGAATGTTATTAGAGGAGGTTTACTTTTGCAACTGTCTATGAAAGATGGCACTATATTCTGCAGCAAAAAAAAAAAAAAAAAAAAAAAAAAAAAAAAAAAAGTTATCCCAAGTCAAAAGCCTGGAGAAAAAGTAAAAAGTATCTAAAAGGGGATTAAAGCTAAGGGTGTATAAAACAGCATGCTCTCAGATTATCATAATTCTCTCCCTAGAGAAGCATGATGGCCAGAAAACAAGTAGTAAAAGAAAAAAATTAATAATATTTCACAAAACTCTGAAAAATTAGTTTGTAATATGTCAGGAAGGAAAAAAAACAGAATTATCTCTCTCACTAGAAAAGAATTCTAGTTTTGAGAACGTCGCTGAGTATTCCCAGTTTACATTCAAATTCTCTTATGAAATGGGGGCTCTTGTTATACAATAGAACATTACCATTTGTCATTACCATAAAAATGTTCTCTGGTATTCCACTTTCAAGTTTGTTTTTGCTTAATTTTGCCCTATTTCACATAGCTGTAAAAATCTTTTACTATGTCTTTTCTTATCTGTTTTCCCATTTAGAACTTATCGAACATTTTTAGCATTTCAGCATTTTTATATCATACTTATTTTTAGAATTTATGCTCCACCTTTTTTTGCTGGTTGAAAATTATCCAGTTAGTTTTATTTTTCCCATATGGAGAGACAGAAAGCAACTAGCAAAGCCAAGTGGAATCTTTCCATGTTGTAGTGAAAGGGGCAATCACTATTTCTGTGCTCTAACAGATTGCTGACATTTTTTGTTTATCAAAGTGAGGTTTTCGGTAACTCTGCCACCTTTAACTGTCCTTTATTTTGCTGTTTTCATGAGATCTTATTTCATGTTGATCTTGGGGGAGAATACCTCCTGGTTCTTCTGTAATCATGGTTCTCCATCTCTTATCTATCTTGTTGTTGAATTTGTGACTTATTTTCCATATATCTAGGGCATATTCTTGAAATGTTTCAAAATGTTATTATTATAAAATATCAAGTTACTAAATTACTCTTGGAAGTAATTTCGAATATTATAATAAAGCTCATATTAATTAATACCCAAAACGTAAAAATCTAAGTGAACATTATCTTCTTCAACATAACTGCCTTAAGAATTTCTACTTTAGTCCATTGATCTTGCCACCAATTAAAAACATTTTCAGGGATTCCTCTTAAAGGTTTGCATTTAGAACCTGCTGCTTTGTTTCAAATGAACCCAGTGGCAGCAAATCCTAATTTTTTAAGTGTAGACTTTAATTTTTGGATAGAGATAACTGTCATCAGTAGTCTGGTGAATTGATTAATGATCCAACTAGAGGACTATTTGGAAGAAAACGTATCTGATTATAGGGAATCAGAGTAGTAGTCCTGCCTGACTAAACTGGCTCTGAAGACAACTTCAGAAAGAACATCCAGAAAGTTTTGAGCCTTCTCAGGGGCCATTGGCTGCCCACATGCCTCTGGCTCCTTCACAAATCCCTGGTTCAGCTGGTGGTTTTGATGCGTCACATAGTTCCTGGCATGCCATTGTCCTGAATTCACCTACTAATTTTACCCTCAGAGAAAGAGAGAGTCTTTGGAGAGTTGTGAGGAGATAAGTGACATAAACTGGCATGTTCTGAAAGAATCACTCTGGATGCTATGTGGAGAAAACACTGAAAAGGTAAGAGTAGAAAATGGAGTAGATACCAGGAGTCTGATTAGGAAACTACTGCAATAATCCAGGCAAGAGATGATGGTGGCTTGACAAAGAGAGAAAATGGAAGTGGTGGGAGTGGTTGAATTCTGAACATATTTTGAAGATACAGCCAACAAATTTCCCAACCTTTGTCTAGACTGGGTCTCAACCAGAAGCAATTTTACCCCTCAAGGGGCATTTAGCAATGTGTGCAGGTATTTTTGATTATCAAAACGAAACATGCTACAGTCGTCTAGTGGGTAGAGACCAGGGTTGCTGCTAAGCATCCTGTATTGCACAGAACAGCCTCTCACAATAAGATTTATCTGGTCCAAAATGTCAATTATGCTGCTGAGACTGAAAAACTGTGCTCAAGATGCACTTTGGGCATCCTACTGTATGTTTAGGAGTGCTATAAATTTTTTTCCAGTGCATTTTTTATTTTTTTCTGTTTTCCTTTTTTTAACTGATAAATAAAATTGTATATATTTATGGTATACAACATGATGTTTTGAACTATGTATACCTTGTGGAATGGCTAAATAAAGCTAATTAACATATGCGTCACCTCGCATACTTACCATTTTTTGGTGAGAACTTATCTATTCCCTCAGCAATTTTCAATTATACATTATTATTGACTGTAGTCATCATGCTTAACAATAGATCTCCAGCACTTACTCATCCTGTCTAACTTTGGCCAATATCTCCCCATTCCCACACCAACACTCCCCACGGACATTGGCAACTATCATTCTACTCTGCTTCTGTGTGCTCAACATTTTTTACTTCACACAAAAGTGAGATCACACAGTATTTGTAATTCTGTGCCTGACTTATTTACTTAACATAATGTCCTCCAGGCTCATCTACGTTGTCAAAAGTGGCAGGATTTTCTTCTTTTTAAAGGCTGAATAGTATTCTAATGTGTATATATGTATATAAAGGGACAAAATTAGAAAGAATATATATAACACTTTGCCAATGGACATTTAGGTTGATTCCATATTTTGGCTATTGTGAATAATGCTACAACGTATTCTATGATTACATTGTATATTCTATGAATACATTGTAGCATTATTCTATACATTCTATTCAATGTATTCTTTATCACAGTATTCTATTGTGTATCTATATAAAGCCAAAATTAGAAAGAATATATATATAACACTTTATCTGCTGATGGACATTTAGGTTGATTCCATATTTTGGCTATTGTGAATAATGCTGCAATGAACATAGGAGTGCAGATATTGCTTCAGCATACTGACTTGATTTTCTTTGGATATATACTCAGAAGTGAAATTGCTGGATCATATGGTAGTTCTATTTTTAACTTTTTGAGGAACCACCATACTGTTTTCCATATTGGCTGTACTAATTTACATTCCTACCAACAGCGTACAAGAGCTCCCTTTTCTCCACATTTATCTTTCATATTTTTTATCATAGCTATTCTGACAGGTACATAAGGTAATATTTCTTTGTGGATTTTATTTGCATTTCCTTATTGATAGTGATGTTGAACATTTTTTCATTTACTTGTTGGCCATTTGCATATATTCTTGTTTTGTTCTGTTTTGTGTTTTGTTTTGTTTTGTTTTTTGAGATGGAGTCTCGCTCTGTCACCCAGGCTGGAGTGCAGTGGTGCAATCTCCGCTCACTGCAAGCTCTGCCTCCCAGGTTCACGCCATTCTCCTGCCTCAGCCTCCCGAGTAACTGGGACTACAGGCGCCCACCACCACACCTGGCTAATTTTTTTTTTTTTTTCAGTAGAGCCAGGGTTTCAGTGTGTTAACCAGGATGGTCTCGATCTCCTGACCTTGTGATCTGCCCGCCTTGGCCTCCCAAAGTGCTGGGATTACAGGCGTGAGCCACCACACCTGGCCCATATATTCTTTTAAGAAATGTCTATTCAGGTCCTTTGCCAAGTTTTTAATCAGGTGTTTTATGTTCTTGCTATTGAGTTATTTGAGTTCCTTGTATATTTTGGGCATTCATCCTTTATCAGGTGTATGGCTGGCAAATTTTTCTCCCATTCCATAGGTTGTCTCTTCACTCTGTTGATTGTTTCCTTTCCTGCACAGAAGCCTTTCAGGTTGATGCAATACCATTTGTCTATATTTGCTTTTGTTGCCTGTGCTTTTGGAGTCATATCAAAAAAATCATTGCTCAGACCAATGTTGTGCAGTTTTCTCCCTATGTTTTCTTCTAGTAGTTTTTACAGTTTCAGGCTTTATGTTTAAGCCTTTAATCCATTATGAGTTGACTTTTGTATATGGTGTCAGATAAACATCCAATTTTATTTTTCTGCATATAGGTACCCTGTTTTACAAAACCATTTACTGAAAGACCGTTTTTTCCCATTGTGTGTTCTTGGCACCATTGTCAAAAATCCATTGACTATAAATGGGTGGATTTATTTCTGGACTCTCTTTGTTTTATTGGCCTATATGTCTGTTTTTATGCCAGCACCATGCTGTTTGTAGTATATTTTGAAATCAGGCATTGTGATACCCCCAGTTTTGTTCATTTTGCTCAAGATTGCTTTGGCTATTTGGGGTCTTTGTAGTTCCATGTGAACTTTAGGATTGTTTTTTCTGTTTCAGTGGACAATATTATTGGAATTTTGATAGAGGTTGCATTGAATCTGTAGATTTTTGGGGGTAGTATGGACATTTTAACAATGTTAATTTTCCAATAAATTAATGAAACATGGTATCTTTCCATTTATTTGTGTCTTTTTTTATTTCTTTTATTAATGTTTTATAGTTCTTAGAGTACAGATCTTTCATGTCCTTAGTTAAATGTATTCCTATGTATTTATTTATTTTTGTAGATATTGTAATTGGAATTGTTTTATTGGTTTCCTTTTTTGGATAGTTCATTGTTAGTACACAGTTCATTGTTAGTACATGCTACTGATTTTTGTATGTTGTTTTTCATCCTGCACCTTTACAATATGAAAATATTCTGTTAGAATATTTATTAGTTCTGACAGTTTTTTGGTGGAGACTTTAGAGTTTTCCACATATAATAAGGTAATGTCACCTGCAAACAGGAAAAATTGAACTTCTTCCTTTCCAATGTGGATGCCTTTTATTTATTTTTCTTGCATAATTGCTGTGGCTAGGACTTCCTACTGTATGCATTAGGGGAGCTCACTATAAAGATTTTGATGATAAGCTAAAACTATTGTTCAAATGTCCATAGGAGAGGATAGACTCTAGTAAAATCCATTCATCCAATGGACTCAAAGCCAAAATTAGAAAGAAGCTTCCCAGTGGACCTACTGCAGGACTAATGAGTACATCTGTTCAGATATGGTTTGATCCACTAATGAATCCAGAAGGAGGTCAACTAAAATCAGGACTTTTGCCCAGACACCCAACATCTGGCCTCCATATCAGCCACTGAAGTACACCTGCATGCAGGTTCCTTCTGATTTCCCTGAGATTGAGCAACAAATAAAGATAAATCTTTATGAGCCCAAGTGAAGCCTGCCTCACAAGTTTTCCAGTCTCACTACACCAGAGGAAGAAATCTGTTGTCCACCACACCAGGGCAATCACTGTACATATTTGCCATTTTAAGGATTCATCTACTTGGGGTTTCCTCACTCCATAAAGACATACCAAGCTCTGTGATATGTGCCAAATAATGGTAACTTAGAGCACTACTCTATGAGTGTAGGCCTTCTTTTACTTTTAGAAACATTTGGTTTGAGAAAATGATAATCAAGATTCTAAATCCCAATTCCAGGAGAAGGGGCTACTAGGTTGGGGCAAATATCAAAGTATCATGGGTGTTTCTATTGTCAATAACACATTAGAAAGGGCAAAGCTGTAAGATTCTTTCCCAGTCTCAATTGACAGTAAAATTAGACAGGTCTTTCTTGTTATCAAGACAGGTCTTTCTTGTTATTATTCAAGTCTTCAAACATAAGGTTTCATAGGCAGGCAGATGTGTTATGATATAAAAATCTGTGTTAAGGAACTGACCACATGTGATATAGTTTATACTCAAAAATTCCTTCCTGCTTCGCATTAGCTCTTATCCTATGCATCATTTTCATATCTTTGCCATTTTCTTACAAAAATTATGGCATGTTATAATTATCAGTGAAACTGAAAATCTTGCAAAAGATGCAGACTTTGATGAAGTCCATAAAAGTGAAATTGGAAAACAACTCAAACCATTTCAAACCATTGAAAAATAAAGATTTGATGACAAAGTAAATCCTTCAAAAGAGGGTTTGAAGAAGACCTTGAATATTTTGCAAAGATAACCTTCTTTATAAGCATGCCACAAAAGTCAAGCAAGAAGTGAAGGATGCCCTGTTGTGCTATTCTATAATTTTGTTAGAAAAATTAACCCCTCAAAAAGCCTTTCGTTTATTTTTTATGCATCCTAAGAATTAGCACAATTATATGCAAAGTCTAACCTAGATGCTGTTAATTAGGAAATAAAATTAGCACCCTGTTATAATTTATAGACTAAATTAAAGTCCTAGCTTTTCTCTTCAACATAAAAATAAACAGAAAGTTTCCCCCAATTCCCTTATTCCCTGACATTCCACCACTCACATTACAAATTCAGTCCTTTCTTAAAGCTACAGTTTGCCTCTGCCTGTTTATTAAAGTGTGACATGTATCCTCCACCCCCTAGCTAGGACAACTTCCTTTTCTTTTCAGTGGTTAAGTACTGGCTGGATTACTCACTTCCAGTAGCTGGACGCTTAACTCCAGTGAGCTACAAGGACACCTGGCCCAACCTCTCAAACAGGCCTTGGTCCTGACCTAACCCATCCTGTTCAGTTAGGTCAGGACCAAGGCCTATTTGAGAAATTAACCACCTAAACAAATGGATGGTCCTTACAAAAAGCCAGAGGGTCCTGAGTTCAGAGCAGCCCCCAAAATGGAAAAACAGTTTGAAACTCAACATTTCAAACAAATGTCTAAACTTTAGCTGATTCTAACTTGGTCTATAATTGAACAGTTCCCCTGTCACTTTCAGAGCCAAACAAAACTCTTGTTGTGCTCCAGAAGGGGTTCTTCCTCTTTTAAACTTTACAGATTGACCTGGCTGCAGAATGGCTTTATCCCAGTTTGCTGACCTGCCCTTCAATTCAGGCCTAGCTCCTGTGAGCCTCCATTTTACAAATGGAATATGCAGGTTTAGAAGGATTAAGTGTTGCTCAAGGTCATGAAGTGAATAAGTAGCAGAGCTGAGATTTGAACCCTGGCAGCTTGATTCCAGAGCCTACCCACATCACCATACTGCAATATTGACTCAATTAGCATAAGAATATCAAGCAAAACCTAGAAAGAAGGCTAGTACTCTAGCAAGCCACTTAGAGAGAAACTGAATATTGATGGAAATTTCATGGTGAAACTTGGATCATACCAGGAGCAACTGCCTGCAGCCCCTACACATGAGGATGGACTCACCCATGTAGGAATTAATAAATTTAAATCTCTAGAAATTTCTTCCAAAACAAAGCTGCTAGAAATCTTATAAAAAAGAATGTTGTCTGGTGTTTAAAACTGGACTAAAATTTGAAACAAAAATATACCAACGAAACCTAACGTACTGATTCTAATTCTTGCATTCAGTATACCAATCCTTGGGAGAGTCAGGAAATCTCTGTGCTTCTGTATGTTCATCTTAAACATATAACAACACAGGTAATAATGCCTGGCTACACTCTCTCAATGAGTTTTAAATGCCAGTATTTTCTGAGACCATCAGAAAAAGGGTATCACATAAATTCAACATGACTCATCTTTTGCTTACTTTTAGCCACTCCTGCCATTTTTACATTCACTTGTATTACACTCTAATCTCTCTTACTTGGTCATTGAAAGTCACTGCCTGTACTTTGTACCATGTAAGTGTACAGGTACATAAAGAAGCATATCCATCATTACTCATTTATCATTAAATTGGTTTTATCATCAAACAACTGAAAAGATTCCATCAAGAAGCCAATCCATAGAAAACTAGATCATTTTTTAAAATCAGATACAATTGCCCTTGTATTATATTAAAGACACATCAATTATTTTATCTTCTGTTATATCATTTTTAGTGTAAAAAACATAAATTTGTTTCCTCTTTCATTATTGCTCTAACATTTGTGCAGTCTTATCAGGATATCAGCATTTAATTTTTTTTACATAATTCAATTGATTTTTTTTTACATAATTCAATTTGAAGTGTTTTTCTTTTCCACTGAATATTTTTATTTGTGTCTCATTTTCCTTACCAGGTATTATTTTTGGTGATAGTGGACTAAATATCATTCACAATCTCCAAAATGGTTTCATCTAGCCCTTTTTTAAAATTTCTGTATGTATGAGTGTGTGTGTGTGTCTGTGTGTCTGTGTGTGTGTCTGTGTGAAGCATAATGGCACTATTCATTTGAAGTTCCCTTTTAGGGGCTATGTTAATTGGACAGCAGGAGAGCCTTAATTAACCATGTAAAGCTTTGACATTATTATTACATTTAAGCAAACAAGGCTTTCACAAGTTAAGATTTTTAAGATTTAGGCTCTCTTTTGCTGCTACAAAAGTTTCATTATAATGGTGGTTCCCAAAGTGCGGTCCCAGGACCAGTGACATCAACATCGTCTGGGAACATTTTTGAAATTTTTGCTCCCCGTTCCCATACCCAAAGAATCAGAAAGTATAAGGGTAAGGCCCAACAACCTGTGCTTTAACAAGCCTTCCATGTGATTCTGATGTACACCAAAGTCTGAAAGCCACTGCATCATGGAGATTATTTTTAACGTCCTTGAGAGCAGGAATGATGTATTTTCTTGTTTGTATCACTCACCTGAGTGTCCAGCACTGTGACTGACACATGATATAGGTGCCTATTAAATAGTTTTGGTGTGCATAAATCCATTGATCAATTAATTGTTTCTAGGATAAATTTGGCATTGTTCTCTCCTGACTTCTGTCTTCTTCACACTTGTCATCCATAAAATTGAGATGATTCTGTGAAGAGGTGTTAAGTATGAAAAAACATGACTCACATTAGGCTCTGTCACTGTCTTCTCAGCACAATACTCTCACAGTGCCCAGTGTTACTTTTAAGTTCTCCATGATGAGTGGTTTTTCAGGACACTTAGAAGTAACTTGCATATCAAGCAGGAAGAGCACAAAGAAACTGCAGGATATTGAACTCTGCAGAGCGCTACATTGCGCTTATATCATCACATCATTTTATTTCCCTCCATAATGCAAGAGAGGAAGTCTATCATCAGATAAGCATTTAGCTTAAACACAGTTCCTGCTACATTGTTCCCAAAATATAAAGCCAAGAAGATTAACCGTGGTATCTGAAACTGTAGGTATAATTCTATGCTCCAGAAGTAGTGTTTGCCTGACCTGAGAATTATATAAGAAACACAGGGGTTTTTTTTCCCCCATCAGAGAAAAAAGTGTCTTTATGAAGCTTTATGAAAAATGCTGCATGCATTTCTGTATTTCATGAAATATTTATGGATAATGACAGGTTTGCCAAAATTATGTAATCAGCCATTTCTAAATTTGTGCTGTTATAATTAATGTTTATTTGAAAGTCCTCAGAGAGGAACAGAAGATACATCTCCAGTTTTGTAATGATCTGAGGTTATTCTCCTGGCTGCTCTTCCAAACACCTGGGCTAACACCTATGTAAATCAGATAATGCTAATGAGCACATATTAATGAAGGTCAAGCTTTACTGTTCGCATAGCTAATTTTTTTTAAAAAAACTAAATTCCTCCTTTGGACAGTATTATTATCAGCAGATTTTTACCTGCAGCTCAAACTACATTAAAAACTAGAAACCTCCCCCATCAGGCTTCAAGTCCCTCATCTCCCCAATTTTAAGATCCTCTTGCTTGCTGTTTCTAATAGTTTTGTCTGATATATTGTGAAGTCTGCTGTTGTAGGAGGAGACTTGTATTTGGATTTTGAAAACTTGGATTTCAATTCTTTAGCTACCATTGAAGGCAATCATTTCTCCTTTGAACTGCAATTTCCACATCTGTAAAGGAAAAATGATAGCTTGGCGAAAGTGACCTTTAAAAAGTCAGTTACTACAGCTGCTATCAAAAGGAAAAAGAAAACAAACAAACATAAAATAACAAGTGCTGGCAAGGATGTGAAAAAATTGCAACTCTTTACACCCCTGGTAGGAATGTAAAATGGTGCAGCCACTACAGAAAACAGTATGACTGTCCCTTAAAAGAATTAAAAATAGAATTACCACATGATCCAGCAATTTTACTTCTGGTCATATACTCAAAATAATTGAAAGCAGGGTTTTAAAGAAATGTTTGTCTACCCATGTTCATAGCAGCATTGTTCACAGTAACCAAAAAGTGGAAGCAACCCGTGTCCATCAATAATGGATAAACAAAATGTAGTATATACATATAATGGAATAATAGCCTTAAAGAGTAAGGAAATTCTAACACATGCTATAAAATGGATGAACGCTTTATGAGAATATTATGGTAAATGAAATAAGCCAGTCATAAAAATGCAAATACTGCATGACTTCACTTATACAGGGTATTAAGAGTAATCAAACTCATAGACACAGCAGGTAGAATGGTTGTTGTCAGGAGCTAAGGAAGAGGAAAATGGAGAGGTTGTTACTTAATGGGTATAAAATTTAAGTTTTGCAAGATGAAAAAGTTCTGAAGATTGGTTGCACAACAACATGAAAATGCTTAACATAACTGTACATTTTTAAATGATTAACATAGTAAGTTTTATGTTATGTGTATTTTATCACAATTAAAAAATAAAAATAAAATCATTTGCTATACAAAATTTAACTTCTCCTTATCATCTCCTTCCTTTGTCCTAGAATTCTAGAGTGAAAGTTTCATGAATATAAGAAGCAAGACAAGGAAGTGGCTTATGCTTAAGGCCTTAAAGGCAACCACTGTGACAATCCAGCCATTCTCTGGAGAATTCAGCAGAAAGCCAGTTGGAAGTAATGTTTTCTGTTTGTTTTTCTCTTTTTTGCCCTCCTGGCTATAATGAGAAACCCAAGAAAATAAGTCTTTCCATTGCAGGCCAGCTAAATTGTACAAGCATTCAAATTTCTCCCCTTTGACTCACACTCTGTCATCTTTATTTTGGCTTCCACTTTTGGAGAAGGTCTCCACCCCCTACCCCGGCCCTCTCCTCACTGCCCCATGCTTTGAGTGCAAACACTCCAGATTTTCAACCTTCTCCCCTCCATTTCCCACTTCTCTTTCCCAAGAATCAAAGCTTTTTCTGTAATAAATCTCTAAATCAACTAAACCGCTATACAGATTTACATTAGGTTTTGATTGTTGATTATGGCTTATTCCAAAAATAATTTCCATTTTAGAAAAGCATTCAATGCCCAAACACAAAAGTATTCATAAACCTAAGGTAAGAATTTCAGGCACTGTATTTTATCCACTAGATTAAGGAACCAAGCAGTCCTTTTTGCCTTTCAAATCATTCTAAGTAATCAGCTGCTTGTTCTGCTATATAAAGAACTATCTCTGCTCTTTGTACTATCTCTGCTCTTTAAACTCATGCAGTTATTCATTCAATAACTACTTACTAAGCCTGAGCCACATACAGAGTACTGGCCCGGCAACTGTCAACATTTCTTCAACAGCCCAGCAGGCAGCTTTTCCCTACCTCTCACTAAAATACCAATAAAAACACAGAAGAACGGAGCTCACTGCAGCACTGACAATCAAGATGGAAGCCAGCCTACCTCTGGCTGTGGGAAAGATTGATGATTCTAAAGCAGAGAGAGACATCTTCTCAGATATAAGCACATAGCATTTCCCACCTTCAATCTACAAAAAAAGATGTCCTGAGAGAAAGAGGAGGAAGAAGCAATAAATAGTGTGTTGGCATAGATCCTAACACAGAGTTTAGAGTACGGTACAGATTTTATACAAGAAAGTATGATTCATGATAGAAAGTGTTTTTTCTGGGAGGCTGAGGCAGGAGAATGGCATGAACCCGGGAGGCAGAGGTTGCAGTGAGCTGAGATTGCGCCACTGCACTCTAGCCTGGGCGACAGAACGAGACACCGTCTCAAAAAAAAAAAAAAACGTGTTTTTTTCTCCATTTAGTGTTCCCTTTGTCTCCACATGAGCCTGGTTCTTCAGGTTTCTGCAGAGTTCATGTATCTCTGGGTTTAAAATACAGTGCTATAATTGAACAGGCTTTACTTTCTCTGTTTTAAAATTATTCTGTGTATTTAACCTTTTAAAATAAAACAATATGTTGAACACATTGTTGCCAAATTTGCATGGATAATTGACTCATTTATGCATTTTGTTTTTGGATAATAGCATTCTGTGCCTTTAAACCATGCTGCATTAAAAGTATACTAACATCCCCAGAGCTCACACAGTTATTTTTTAATATTACCATTGAAAATCTACTCCTATTACTGATTTTCATTGGTTTCTTCCAGTCCTCGATTTTTAAAATAGTATCTGAAGTGTAGAGTAGTTGAACAATCAATATAATTCCAGTGAAATTTTTACAGGGAGAGCATCTCAAAAGTGTGATGTAAGTGAAAAACAAAAACTGACCTCCGCTCTCAAGCAAATTCTAAAAATAAGTAAATAAAATTATCTTTACCTAGTTGTATTTGAAACAAATTAACAATTACTGGAGATGACAGTAAGCTGGCATGAAAAATACTTGCATTATTCTATCTGGAGGAAAGAAAACTCATGGTAGACAAAAATAATTTTAGTATACAATGGATTATTTTTAAATGTATGCCAAATAACAACTCATCCAAAAATTAAT
The DNA here is from genome assembly GCF_028858775.2 of Pan troglodytes. Taxonomy (NCBI): domain Eukaryota; kingdom Metazoa; phylum Chordata; class Mammalia; order Primates; family Hominidae; genus Pan; species Pan troglodytes. The sequence continues at coordinate 128,361,893 of NC_072404.2, read as the reverse complement.
CCCCATTTATAGATGAGGAAACTGAAGTATTCCTTAATTATTGATAAATATATAGAGAGGAATAGAAAACTTTCTAAATTTGAGGGTTTTTTGTTTTGTTTTGAGTCTTATGCTCTAACCAATATTCCACTTTTTAATCTTTCAAACCTATTACCAAATAAACAGAATGCAGAGAAAAGGACATGAAAAGCCTCAAGCTTAAAATGGCATACAAATAAGACAGGAACATATAAATTAGTAACTTAGGCAGAACTGTGTTTGCAAACAAAATTTTGTAGGAAATTATAAATTATGATGTGGGTATAATGAAATAAAATTGTAATAATGTTCAATAACTGATTTTCTTTAAAATAATGTTATGGGAAACTTTCATTTTATGGCACTTACTTTCTTTATTAAATATTATATGTCATAGCTCAGATGTAAATCTGATCTACCTTTTTTCACAAGATAGCTCGTGAGAATGCTTGAAAAGCTAAATGTCAGGATTATGCAGAGCCAAAATTAGCCAAGCATGAATAAAAATCAGAAAAGACATACCACAAATTGATAACAGTGGTTGCCTTTACAGAATGGATTTGGAGTTGGGGAAAGAGGGGGATTATTCTCTTGTGTCATGCATTTTGTTTAAATTATTTTGTTTAAATTAGTTATAATTATCACATATTACTTTTATGATTTAAAAAATTAAGCATTGAAACTTCTGATCAGATGTCAAATAATGCTGCTTCTGAGCTCAAGCAGTTTCTGAGTTAGGGGAACAATATCTACTAATGATCCATAATTTAATTTCCACATCTCCACATACATGAACAAGACTCAGAACTATTGCCAGTTGAGGTATGGGAGGGTGGAGAAAGGGAGGAGTACAGGTAGATGGAATTTTTTGACAATCCATGCATCCAAAAGAGTGAGTGAGGGAAGTTGTGGACAGAATGAACAGACTGTGAATCCAGATTCCCAAACAGAGCTCTGGCCCAAGTAAAATACTTCCTGAATTATTATTATTATTATTATTATTATTTGTACTTCAGTCGTTACACCCCATAAAATTCTACCAAAAAGATTATCCTTTGGTTTACATCTTTCTTAAAATGCAAATACTTCTGGAAAGGGTAAAGTGCTATCCACTATACACATATTAGTAAATGTTAGTTTAATTTCATGTCCTCATAACAGCCAGCTGAAATTAGCTTCTCTGAGGAGAGAAAAGTCAGACTGTTTGTAACCTTCTTTTCTTTTTTCTGTTGTTGTTGTTTGTTTGTTTGTTTGTTTGAGATGGAGTTTCACTCTTGTTGCCCAGGCTGGAGTGCAGTGGCGTGATTTTGGCTCACTGCAACCTCCACCTCCTGGGTTCAAGCAATTCTCCTGCCTCAGCCTCCTGAGTAGCCGAGATTACAGGTGCCCACGACCACGCCCAGCTAATTTTTTGTATTTTTAGTAGAGGCAGGGTTTCATCATGTTGGCCAGGCTGGTCTTGAACTCCTGACCTCAGGTGATCCACCTGCCTCAGCCCCCGAAAGTGCTGGGATTACAGGCGTGAGCTACCATGCCCAGCCCCATTTGTAACCTTCTGATTGGCAACAGGAGACCAAAATGCTGAACAGAACAGGATTTGGTACAGCAGAGAGCATGCAACTCTGGGAACTATGGAAAAGGATTCCAGGCATCATAAAGGAAGAAAGGCCAGAAAAGAAGGTGGTGGATACCAAAAATTCTGTGGACTACCTAAAAAAGCACCCAGTAAGAAAGAAAAAAAAAAGATTTTTTTCTTTTACCTTGTTGCTTTTACCTTTTCTTACTTCTCCTTTCTTCTTTTTTACTTCAAATATTAAAGCAAGTATTAGTACTACAGTTGATTTATATATAATGATCTAAACAAACCAGTCGAAGCATCCCTCTTCCACCCTATCCTCCACCCCCTATGACTTCCCCACCACCTCCCACAGCCTAAACATACATAAAGGTTTTATAATAATAAGAATAATGATTTCATAAGAATAATGCACAAAAAAATTTACTTAAGAATCAATGAGATTAAATTATCAGTGTAAAAACTGGAGGGAAAAGAGGAACAGAGAAACTTCATTTCCTGTTAGCCAAATGAATTTTAGTCTACCATTGTATTAACTAATGAAAATTACTTTCCACTGGTTTGTATAACTATAGCAAGGAGAGTGCAAACTTGAAAAGATTTCTGGTCTTGCATAACTTTAGGTTCAACTATACTTAGAGACTGAAATAGGAATAAATGGGGACACATGATAAACACCATTCAATGAGAAAATAACAATTTTTAACACTAGAAAAATCACTAATTTTACCTGAAAGTTTAATATTCAACATAAAAGTGAAATAGAACCTAATGCCTGCAGATAAAATGGGGTAAGGAGGCGGCAGTGGAGGAAGAAAAACTGATACTGGACAATTACCATGTAATGTCACCTGGCAAAGAGAAAACCAAAGAATGAGTGCTAATGGTAACTTGATATTGCAGTTGGAGGAAAACAAAATCAGATAGGAAAAATTGGGAGGTATGTGAGCAATTGCTGAAAGAAAGCTATGGGTTAGGAGTATGAAGTTGCTTTTAAAAAGCATCAGAAATTCTCCAAACCTCAATTGCTAAGCATTGCTTAACAACTACTTAAGATGGAATAATACTGCTATTTTTAGCATTATCTAGGGAACAGAAAAATAATCTGCCTGGGTTGAAAAATAATTCGCAATAAATGGAATGTCTGAAGACAGTGTTTAGGGTGAACCAACCTCTTCATAAAATAGACCAAGATTTCTTTTTATTGGTTTTCATTTGCACGTTTTATTTGGTTATGACAGATTTCAAAAATTATTTGAAGAGTATATCCAAGTGGGTCTTTGAAAATTGTAAGATCTACTCAGTTCTTTATATATATATATATATATATATATTTTTTTTTTTTTATTGTACTTGAAGTTCTAGGGTACATGTGCACAACGTGCAGGTTTGTTACATATGTATACATGTGCCATGTTGGTGTGCTGCACCCATTAACTCGTCATTTACATTAGGTATAGCTCCTAATGCTATCTCTCCCCCTCCCCCCACCCCACAACAGGCCCCGGTGTGTGATGTTCCCCTTCCTGTGTCCAAGTGTTCTCATTCTTCAATTCCCACCTGTGAGTGAGAACATGCGGTGTTTGGTTTTTTGTCCTTGCAATAGTTTGCTGAGAATGATGGTTTCCAGCTTCTTCCATGTCCCTACAAAGGACATGAACTCATCCTTTTTTATAACTGCTAGTATTCTATGGTGTATATGTGCCACATTTTCTTAATCCAGTCTATCATTGTTGGACATTTGGATTGGTTCCAAGTCTTTGCTATTGTGAGTAGTGGCACAATAAACATATGTGTGCATGTGTCTTTATAGCAGTGTGATTTATATTCCTTTGGGTATATACCCAGTAATGGGATGGCTGGGTCAAATGATATTTCTAGTTCTAGATCCCTGAGGAATCGCCACACTGTCTTCCACAATGGTTGAATTAGTTTACAGTCCCACCAACAGCGTAAAAGTGTTCCTATTTCTCCACATCCTCTCCAGCACCTGTTGTTTCCTGACTTTTTAATGATCGCCATTCTAACTGGTGTGAGATGATATCTCATTGTGGTTTTGATTTGCATTTCTCTGATGGCCAGTGATGATGAGCATTTTTTCATGTGTCTGTTGGTTGCATAAATGAATAGACTAAGATTTCAGTGATTGAGTCTCATGGCATGTGATAAAGAGTTAGTGATAAAGATTTAAATGGCACATAACATCATCCCAATTGAATGCATCGGGGGGTCATGATGCTGTGTGGTTAGTAAGATATACTCAGTGTGCCTATAACCCAGATTGGCTTCTGTGCTGGCCTTGTTGTTTGACATTAACCTCAGTAATGTCCATAGTGCTTCCACCCCTCTCTCATCCTCAAACATCTTCTCACCACTAATATAGCAGCAAAGAGGGATAGTCTCTGCAACTTCAGGCTTTCTTGCTGTCCCCAAAGACAAACACACAGGACTTTTGATTTTAAGGGGATGGCAAAACCAAAATGCATGGGGAAATTACAAAATTTAAGTAGTTTTATGATGTTGTTATGACTATGTTCCCTGATCTGTGGTAGCTGACTTCTGAGTAGTCATTGAAGGAATCACTTCTGATCTCTAAGATTTAGTCTTGAATATGAGTTTTTCAGCCTTCCTTTGTCTATGCCATCCCTAGCCCGAGTCTCTTGGAGTAATAACAACCCCCATTCAAGAGGAATCCTCCTGCAGGCCTGAGGACCCAATTTGTGAAGACAAAGTGTTTGCTTTTTCTTACAATGAGTGACAATCAATATAGCTCACAAGAATGTTTTCTTTGGATCCTTTCCTTACAAGGATTTCTGCTGCCATTTATCACCAATTTAAAAGGAACATATTAGAATATATGCTATTGCAAGATTTGTTGTTAATTTTAAAACACAAAATGGTGAAAGTAATTAGATATAGTTAAGTTTAAATTGTCTACACTGTGCTCCAAACTCCAAATTGAATTAAATTAAATTTTGCTTTAGGGTTTGAAATGGAAATTACAAGCGCGATATTACAGAAGTGTGGATTTTAGTTACAATGTCTCTATGAGAAAAGTCTAAAAGTTAAACATAAGCAAAACAACAAAAACATCTAAATACCAGGTTAGTTTTCTCTTAATCTCATATTTTTGTTTTAAATGTACACATTTCTGAACTACTTACCAATACTTCTTTTGTCTTTAATTTTTACCTCTTTTAGTGTATACCATCAATTTGATTACCATCAATTTGTTTTCATTAGATGATTATCTCATCAAAGTGGGTATGGAAGATGATTATTTGCGAAAATAGGCTTCTTGAGGGCGGATTTTATGTTTAATGTTTGCTTTTATCCCTAGGAAAAATAAATAAATACCACATGCAGAAAAATCACTTACATGATAATTGTTTATAAAACAATAAAATGCAAATCTAGTGTTTTAAATCCTACCAAGAAGTAGTATGAAATATCAAAATGTTGACTAGAATGTATCCTTTTATAAGAAAGTTCTGCTAGACTTAAATATCTATCCCATACCGGGACTTCATATTTTACAAGTTGAGGTTCTCCCAAAGCTACGCAGCCAACAAGCTTTCATCTTTCATCTTCTATAATGAACACATTATATCCATGGAACCTAGGTCAGAGAAGATTAATGTGTACTGAACAGGGAGGGACAATTCAAGCAGGTACAATTTTTAAGGTGTTTATGATCCATGCTATCCTGAGGGCATGGAAGGAAGAGGAGGTTCCAGGGGCACAAAACCAACTCACTGGGCACATACAACTCCTCAGATGCTTTATGATACCACTGAGTGCATGAGGGCACACACAGAGGAGCATATACAGAGGGTGCAGTGATGTATGTGCAAGAGCTCATTGGCTGTTGCCATAGAGGCAGCCAGTAATGGCATATAGGGAACAAATAGAAGGACATAAAAAGAGATGACTGTGCCACATATACTGAGAAAGAAACCTGCTAAATCCTCTCCTCTCATTGGTCATCGCTATGGAGACAGCCTTTAAAAGCCCATAGGAGATGGAAATTAGATTCTAGTTTAAACACACACACACAGACACACACACACACACGACACACACCCCTTCTAGATGTGAGCATCCACATGAACAATATTTAAAGTCAATTTCATTATCTGTTTTCAGGAGTCATTAATAACATACAGCAAGGAGAATCCCCCTAGATACACAGAAAAATATCGGCATTATTTAATAATGTTGAAAAACATCTTTTTTCCTACCCTGGTATTCATTTCAAAAAATTATCCAATTCATCCAATTTTATCTCTAGGTTGTATGTCAGATTCCAATACCACTGGATCCCATTAACAGGTCATCCTTTCAAATAATAAATACAACCCCCTGCTGCACAGAAAGTGCTTAAAGAGCTTGAAGCCCTGATGTTTGGCAAGTAGACATTTCAAGTTTTGTCGATTGTTTACACCTTGGATAAATGTTTTTCAGTGATGCATTAATAACAAGGTTCCCCAGTACCCCATTATGTTAAAAAAAAATCCGTTGAGCTTTAACCTGCTGCTCACAAGGCATAAAGGAAATGGTCGTTTCTTAAATTAGCTTTTTCTGTTTCTTTTAACATTATAGTAGTTTGCACCAACTCAATTACCAACATAAGGATCATCTCTTGAATTATTTTCAGTTTTTCATTTGCTCTAACATCCTGCAGTAAGTAGTAGCTAAGCAATCTAAAACTTCGATTTATCCTGGTTCCAAAATAATACATGGCAATATACAACTTGGTCTAAGGAAAATGTATATTGTAGGGAAAACATTAAAATGATGCCTCTGAGAATATGGAAAGTAGTCCCCACTTTTTATTTACTAGGAAAAGACCCAGCAAATAGAAGAGTCGAATAACTTATGTTTATGTGTTATAAAGAATTTTTTTCTTCCTTGTGTGATACGAATTTGTTAGGTAGTAAACGAGGAAAGAGTATATGTTTGAACTTTCTTGATACTACAGATTGAGGTGGAATTTCACTGTGGCTAGATTCTTTAGGAGATATGAAACAGACATGATAAAGTGTACATTTGAAGTGACCTAGAGGTGGGAAGCATAGGTAATTATTACTCTTTGCAAGGACCATTCTAGCTATGAAAAGGAACTGGAGAGAGGGAAGAGAGAGTCACAGGTAGTTCCTGGATTTATTCCTGGAAATTTACTTTTAAAGAACAAATAAGAAATTGTACAACCAAGGAAGGCACATGCTTTTGTTGCAAAAGTCTAACTATCAATAGGGGCCACTAATTGCTATGGAATGTTCTGGGCCACTTTTCTAGCTGAGGGGAAGGATTATGTCTTCTGCTTGAAAAATAGAGAGCTAGAGACAGAAAGGTCAAAATAAAGATAGACTGTCCACCAACCCAATGCAACCAAATATTTAACATAAACCCTTCTGCCCTCGAAATGTCAGAGCCAAACAAGCTACACTCTATGGGAACTTAACTGAGTTTTCATTATGTCAGTATGTCCTAGAATCATAGATTTTCTTGGCTGGAGATCAGCCCGTATTTGGAAACGATAAAGCTCTATCTATGCACTTGATGTCAGAAGCAATCCTGAACCCAATGTACCTTAACATTTATGGAATACATCTGCCACAAGCTGTCTACACAACAGCGTGACAGACAAAAAGAAACACCAGAACTATGCAGAGGATGGACTGGATCTTATCAGTGAGACAGAAAGATGTGCTTACGTGGACTCTAAAACGCTCCGCGGTGTCTAACTTTATTTCTTTGACACCTAAAACGGGATGCAACCTTCAAGCATGACCGATCTGTTATTTTTAAACAGAGGGGAAAATCTGGCAATGTAAATAGAAAGTATCTGTTTACATAGGTTTTGTAGAATTTGATCTGAAATTTTAGCAAGTTGCAGAATGGGTTGTGAAGCACAACATTTCATCTCTTTGATTCTAGACACTATCCTCAGAAATTAGATTTGAAAAATGAGCTTCATTTTCGAAGAACATATTATAAGTAATAATAATAATAGAATTGACTTATTTAAATCGGTCATAATGATATAAGAAATCTTAGAAACTTGTTTAATTTTCCTGGGAATCTAATATTCTTATTTTAGGTTATTACACACAGAGATTATTAATATAGTTTTAAGTTAATTGACTTTTCATGCTGTAACTTTAGTTGCCACTATACAGATTTTCAATTGCAAAGAAAGCTCTCTAGGGGTTATTTTCCCTTAATTTCTTTGTATTATTTAATATGTATTTTAACTCCTTTTACTATCATTCCTAATCCTCTTAATTATAAACCTGAAATTTCTGTAATTGCCAGCCAATGAATGGGAGTGCTTGGACTGTGACCTGCACATCCAAGCAGTCTGACTTTCCATGGGCACAGTTACTATGTGATGAAACTATAGCATTTACTTATGCTCAAATATATAAATATATATCATATATATGATATACATGTATATCATATATATGGTATACATGTATATCATATATATGGTATACATGTATATCATATATATGGTATACATGTATATCATATATAAATAAATATAACATTTATTTATACTCAATTATGTTATTTTCTTTATTATACTTTAAGTTCTGGGTTATGTGTGCAGAGTGTGCAGTTTTGGTACACAGGTATACACGTGCCTTGGTGGTTTGCTGCACCCATCAACCTATCACCTACATTAGGTATTTCTCCTAATGTTATCCCTCCCCTAGCCCCCAACCCCCCGACAGGTCCCAGTGTGTGATATTCCCCTCCCTGGGTCCATGTGTTCTCATCATTCAACTCCCACTTATGAGTGAGAACATGCGGTGTTTCATTTTCTCATCTCGTGATACTTTGCTGAAAATGATGGTTTCCAGCTTCATCCATGTCCCTGCAAAAGACATGAACTCATTGTTTTTTATGGCTGCATAGTATTCCATGGTGCCACATTTTCTAAATCCAGTCTATCCTTGATGGACATTTGGGTTGGTTCCAAGTCTTTGCTACTGTGAATAGTGCCACAATAAATATATGTGTGCAGGTGTCTTTATAGTATAATGATTTATAATCCTTTGGGTATGTGCCCAGTAATGGGATTGCTGGGTCAAATGGTATTTCTGGTTCTAGATCCTTGAGGAATCACCACACCGTCTTCTAAAACATGTATTCGTATTAGGATATTTCAGCAGGAATAATAACAAAGTTTCCCCATTCCTACTAATCTGTTTATCAAATCAGTAAAAACAAAACAAAACAAAACAAAACAAAAAGACATAAAAACCACAATAGATAGTTGAGAAATAACTTGAATGAATCAACAGGTCACAAAAATCTGATTGAAAAAATATGCAACCTCGCCAGAATTCAAATATACAAAATAAAATTTAAAAATATTTTAGAATGTTATAAACTGTCCTAAATAAATAATCATGTACTTTTATATTATAAAATTTGTAGCAAATGATAATATGAAAATGATATATTTTAAAGATTAGGTAACTTTGAGCAAAGTTTAAAAGACCACAAATATTTGGGTAAAATAAGAGAGCATCTTCATTAACCTGTAACAATTATGAATCTTAATTCTTCTGTTCCTTACAGATTTAAACAGAGGGTTTTTTCTCTCAAGTTTTTTTCAGAGTTCCTCAACTGTTGGAGTTAAAAATGTTACTGTACCCTTTCTCATTTTAATAGTTATCTATGATCTCAGCTTACCTTTAACTTAGCTAGTAAAGTAATTTCCCAGAGGGTTAACTCATTTCTTCAGAGTTCTAACTTTTCCTTTCTTATGGAATTTGACAGAAAGAGACCATCGTTGTATAGGTCCTGCATTTCCCAGAATAACTTCTGTGTGACAGAGTTTTTCAAATCAGCAGAAAAATTTCCTCTTCTGACCATATTTCTTTTTCATACCTATTCTTCTCCCTTTTTGTAACCAGAACTTATTTAAATCCAAATTCCCACAGCACACTTGGGCTCACATTGCATTTTCCCTTTAAAGCCATAGGAGGCTTTAGCTCACTTATAGGTCTACTTCTTGTTATTTAAGAAGACATGTCCTTTCATTTTAAAACAGATTATAAAATACATTTAAACAGATACGTAAAATTGTTTCTTTCTCTATACCAACTAATGTATCCTCATAGTTGCACAAAAGAACAGATTTAATCTATTACTGCATTCTCCTAATTCAGTGCTCCCAGAGAATAAATTATGATATTCAGGAATGTCATTTCTTAGTAATATCATTAATTTAAACTTTTGATAAAACAATGCTACATATTTGAAAACAGATAAATATTTCTGATCTCACATTACTGACAAGATACTTTCAGTGATTACAAATAAACTCTCTGTGTTTTTAGTAGCTCAGTTATTTTTTTAAATTCCCATTATTTCAGAAACCACCTAAGAGTAAAACTACAGATTCTAAAAATAGTAAATAAAGTTGAAATATTCTTCTGTATTTTTCATTGAAATATTTTATGTCTATAATTTCTTTTAATTAGGAAAAAATTCTAATTTTCTTACAATAGAAAAATATTACCACTCCAGTCTCATTTTCTGTTAACCCTTCCCTGCCCATTATTATATCTAGCTACCTGAAATGCCCTGGGTTTTCCTTTGCATTTTACAGATTCTTAATCATTTTTCAAGATCAACTCAAAGTCCAATATAGAGCTATCATTAACAACCAGATTTGAATCATTCATTGCACTATCTGTGTTCCTTTAGGTCTTCATTCATACTACTTTCTACACATTAGTATCTTTTCTTGAAGTTTATCTCACATACATTTATATCTCCTTTCAGTTTGTCAGATTCTTAAGCGCAAGCATAATGTCATCTTTTACCTTTATATTTTCAAAGTCTGGCAAAGTTGCTGGTACAAAATAGATGCCACATGAACATTTAACGAAAAGATAAATCAGTGTTAAGATTAGGAACATAGGCAGAGCAGTAAGACCTAGACAGGAAGCAAAATACTTCAGCCGAGATGGGAGGAAAGGTTGTAAATACACAGTATTGCTCCTTCATAAAGAAGCTTTCACCATTTCAAGGGTGAGGTGAAAAAAATCTTGGGAAGAAAATTCATCAAATAATTATGAATTTGTTTTCAAAGCATTCATACTTCTGGTTTGGCCAAACTACAAAGAGCTATGAATTGATTTCACAACATATCCTCTAAGGAATCAGGAAGAAACCAAGAAAAGCACGATTCAGAAAATCAGAGAATGGTTCAATAGGGTCATTAACATCTTATCTATTATCAGATCAAGCTGTCATTAGAAAGAACAAATGCAGCTTAATCCTATTTTAGGACCAGAGTTGGGAAACAAGAAGCCTATGAAACCTTTAATATCTTTTGTATTAGTCAGAGTTCTTCAGAGAAACAGAACATATATATATATACATATATATGTATATATATATGTATATATATATATACATGCACACACACACACTATCTTATAAATATATAAACATTTATATGATACAAATATATCCTATTATTATAGGAATTTGTTATCTCGATTATGGAGGGCGACAAGTCCCACAGTCTGCCATCTGCAGGATGGAGAACCAGGTAAGTCAGTGGTATATTTCACTGTAAGTCCAAAGCCCTGATAAACAAGACCATCAGTTTCCAAAGCCTGGAGAATATAGATGCCCCAGCTCAAGAAGAGGGAGCAAATTTATTCTTCCTCTGCCTTTTTGTTCTATTCAGTCCCTCAGTGAATTGAATGAGGCTCACCCACATTGGGGAAGGAAATCTTCTTTACTCAGTCTACCAATTCAAATGTTAAGGGTCCATAAAGACCCTCATTTGACATGCCCAGAAATAATATTTACCAGCTATCTGGGCATCCCTTAGCCCAGTCAAGTTGACACATAAAATTAACCACCACAGTCTACAATATCCAAATAGACATGTATCTTCTTCTTCCTCAAGGGCACTAAGTAAAGTCTTTCTTTAGTTGAAACATGTGAGTGGGCTAGGAATATTTTAGATAAACTAGTTCTTACACCTCAAGCTAGTCAGACGCTGTTCTCCAGTGCAAGCAGTTGTAAGACTTTGAATGTATTCTGGTCAGAGTAAGCAGAATGTGAAAGTAAACACTTGAAAATTCTTACCCATGTTCCCCTTCTCCAAACTCCTGTAGCCTTTCCCTCTTTTGTAAACCAGTCTGTCTTCATATATATGTTAACATCATTAATTATATTCTAGTTCCTTTCACATTTAATCATATTTCAAACATATTTCTAGGCCTTTTTCTTCCAAATTTGATGAATAAAATATACATAGATTTGATAATTTCATAAATTACATGAAGGTTTTAGTAATTTAACTCTTAAAATTTAACCTTATTTTTCTAGTTCTGAGATAATCTTGTGCTAGCCTTCGGTACACTACCTCTAAATCTCAGTGGGTTACACTAATTTTATCTGTACATGTCTAATATTATAAGCCTTTGTGAAAACTACAACTCGACAAAAATAAGGTCCTTAGGCAACTCCTATAACCATTATTCACAGACAGTCAAATCTACTCTTGTTGAAGTGGAAGATTTTTGCAAAAACTTGACATTGTCCAAACTAAGCAGCTTGTTTGGAGCCTGAAGTGTAGATACACAGTCATCATTAATTGAGAAGTCTTCTGAAATTTTTGTTGTTGTTGTTTAACTTTGACTTTCTAATCTTTAGAATTTTTTAATGACTCAGAGAGACATTATTTTCTGGGGCTTCAAATAAGGTAGCAAGCTTTTATAATATATTGGCTGTAAGCGCTATAAAGATAAGTTCTTTTAAAAACGCCCTACATCATTTCCCCAGAAGCCATACTTGATCTTCTTTCTCTCACAGCCCACATTCAAACCTCTTAGGAAATTCTGATGGCTCTGCCGTCAAAATATATCCATAATCTGAATACTCCTCCCTCCCTACCCCGAGTGCTACCACTGGTCTAGATCCTTGTATTAGTCCGTTCTCAAGCTGCTAATAAAGACATACCCAAGACTGGGTAACTTAAAAAGGAAACAGGTTTCATTGACTCACAGTTCAGCATGGCTGGGGAACCCTCAGGAAATTTACGATCATGGCAGAAGGCAAAGGGGGAGCAAGGCTCTTTCTTCACAAGGAGGCAGGAAGGAGAAGTGCAAGCAGGAGAAATGCCAGATGCTTATAAAACCATCAGATCTTGCGAGACTCACTCATTATCACGAGAAAAGCATGAGGGGAACTGCCACCATGATTCAATTGCCCTTGACACATGGGGATTATGGGGATTACAATTGATGGTGAGATTTGTGTGGGGACACAGAGCAAAACTGTATCAACCCTCATGAATTACTACACCCTGAATTAATATAATTACCTCCCAAAAACTGCTTTGTTTTTATCCTTTCTTCCCTGTAGTCAACACAGAAACAAAAGAGATCATTTTCAAACATTGATTTGTTCTCTTCTGCTCAAAACTCTATAGTGGCTCCCTATTTCAGAGTAAAAGCAAAGATCCTTACAGTGGCCTACAAGGCTCTGCATGGTCTACTCCTCCATCCCATCCCCTGCATTACCTCTCTGGTCTCTTTCCCTGTCTCACTGCACCTAAAACACACAGGCCTCCTTGTTCTTCTTCAAATATATCAGCCACTTGGCCACTTAAGACATACACATTGGTTGTGTCATTCATCTGCAATTATCCTTTACCTCTTTCAAGTCTGTATTCAATATCATCTCTTCAATGGGGCTACATGACCGCCTGATTTAAAATGGCAACTTTATCCTCTCTCTGGCACTGTTGATCTCCCTTATCCTGCTCTGTCGTCTCTTTCTCATAACACATCATCTTCTAATAAACTAAATAATTAGTTTCTTTATTGTTGACCCACCATCTCTACAATATAAGCTTCTTGAGAGCAGATATTTATCTGTTTTGTGCGGTGATATATCCCAACTACCTAGAACAGTACCTGGCTCATAGCAAGTGTTCAATACATATTTATGAAATGAAAGGATGAATGAAAATGTTCCTATTATCAGCTAAACCAGTTATGAATTTAGAGTTCTTTTGCATGTAACAAAAACATGATTGCTGTGGTTTATATAGGAATTATTTTTTCTCATGTAGACAGTCCCAGTTTTAGTACCAGATTGCTTATCTTTAGACCCCATCACCCTTAGTATGGGGTTCCTTCCTTAGGTCCTTATGAGGGCTGCTGTACTTACAGACACTGTCCACTAGCTGAGTCTGTGCCTTTTCTGGATTCTTAGTCTAATGACTTCTGATTACATGTCATTGGCCAGGACAGGAACAATGGCATTCAGAGCTGCAAGGAAAATTGTGGAGTGTCTATATTTTTTAATAGACATGTTGCATCCCATAACAGAAGATTAGAATTAACACATGTAAATTCTTAGAAAAATACACAACATAGAATAAATGGAGCATGTACATGTTAGCCATTACCATCATCTTTGTCTTTTTTTTAATTCTGAAAGTGTTCTGTGAATATTTAGCCAATGAGAAAATTATAATGACTACATTGAATTAATAACATTAATATACTAAAGCTTTTAATTTATAAATAAAAGAATGATTAAAGTAGTTAAAATTCATTTGCTGTAAAGAACAAAATTGACAATAAAATCTGAGAGTTTAATTTTATGTAAAATCTACACATTAAATGCTACTTTGCTTTGAATCATGTTAAGTGCACACAGATAAAGTCATACTTATGTATGTATTCTCAAATATTACTGATGTATTTATATGCAAATGCCTATTATGCATCAAGAATTGTTCTAGGAACTACTCTATATTCTGTGGCCAAAACAGTAAAACCAAAAATGTCTTTCCAGAGTTTACATTCTAATCATAATAATGGTATGGAATTTATATTTTAAAAAACTCTATCTATAATCCCAACTCTCCAAATAACTTTCTAAATTAATTTACCTAATTCCTGAATATTAGAAAACTTCTAAAATAAACAACTTATTTAAAAATATGTTCCCCTGAGTTTGAGGCTGCAGTGAGCCATGATCATGCCACTGCACTCCAGCCAAGGCAACAGAGCAAGGCCCTGTCAAAAAATAAATAAATAAATAAATCCTCTGTATCGTAAGTCTTAGATAAGAATATCATGCAAAGTGTATTTTCTTTCTTCATGTTACAGGATAAGCAGTCTATTTCTTCCAAATTTTATAAATAACTAGAGTTTATTTTGTATATGCATAGTGTACTTGCACATGTACACTAATATTTCATTTTGTTTTATTTTTAGCCTTGCTGTGCTATTCTTAACAAATTTATTTTGTTTAATTCATGTCTGTAAACATTTTATGTGTAAAGAACCTATTGATCTAGACCTAGAGAAATCATTTATTTGTAAAATTATTTTGCAGAGTCACAAATATTAAATAACATTCCTTTAAGTTACTCACAAATATATAGGATGAGTTTAGGAGTGGGGAGAAATGGAAAAAGGTAATTACATTTAAAAACCCATCATTTGGAATGAGCTGTTAGCTGAAACCAATCTGAAACTATTTTATATCTTATGTTAGGTCAAGTCTAAAATAGGGAACAATCATTTGGGAAGGAAATAAGCAACACAACTCAGAAATCCTATGAGAGAATTTTCAATAAAAAATTTATTTCAAATTACAGTATTTCTGTATTGTGGTGGGAAATCATCCTTACTAAGGTTATTTCTGGCTGTCAGGGACTTGGGCTCACTTCCTAGACCCCACTTGTACCCCAGGCTCCCTGTGCATCACTCCTAACACAGCAACCTTGGGCTCAGTCCCTTCACTTCTGAAAATTGCTGTTCTCATTATAGACCTATTTGGTGGAGATTGAAGGAGCTGTCTCAGCCCTCTTTTCAGCTATCAACTAGTACTTGCAGTTTCTGCTTACTTTTTGTTTTCTTCCCAGTCTTTGCTCATGATAGAAGCAAAGAGGTCAAAAAACAGCTCAATCGAAAACCTAGAATAAGGCTAATAGCCCAATTAGATTATGTTGTCAGACTTACAGCTTGAAATGTCAGAAAGTCTGAAGAATTGGTTAACCTATTACCTTTTCCCCAAACTGTTCACAAAATTGCAGTGTTTCAATCACAGGTATAAATCCTGGATCTCTCAGACAAAGAGTTCAACCACAGTAACAATGCTTTAAATAACCACCGTTTTTTTTTTCTGTTTTATTTAATACGGTCATTGACTACATAACATATATGTATTTAGTATGGATGTCCATTCTGCTTGAGGTGAAAATAAATTTTTGCAAAATACTTTACCCTTTTGGCACTGAATTTTGTGGAGATTCAGTACATAACACATATGTTCATGTCTCTACTGACCATTTCCAATTAGGACAATTCAGAGTACTTCTTTTAGTCAAAGCCTTTTAAATAACCTTTCTGGTTCTTTATTTCTGCTAAAAATAATGTGTGTGTGTCTGTGTGTGTGTGTTTAAGGTTAACTGAAAACTATTAGAAATAATAAGAATATTTAAAAAGTCGTAGGTTACGTAATTAACATTAAATATCAATAGCTTTCCAATATTTAATCAGTAGCCATATAGAAAATCTAATGGGAGAAATAATCCCATTTGTAAGAAAAATTAAAATATAAAATACCCGTAACCTATAAACTTATAGGAAATATACATAATCCATATGTCTAAAACTTGCAAACTATACTAAGGAATTTTTTTTAAAAGACTTAAATAAATCATAATACACACTATATACTTCTACACTATGAAGATAAAAGTGTAAAGATGTCATTTCTCCCCTAAATTATTCAATAATTTAAATGCAGTAACAATTAAAATACCAAAAGGATTTCTTTTTCAACTAGACAAAATTATATAAGAATAATCTAGAAAAATAAACATGTAAGGATATTAAGAAAATTCTAAAATTGAAGAGTGAAAATGACTAGCCCGACTAGCTCTTAAGATGCCATGTAGCTTCAGTAATTAAACAGTTTGGTACTTGAGAAGAACAGATTATTAAAGTCAAGAAATAGACCAAAATACATATAGATATTACCTTTATGTCAACGTTGTGTTTCAAATCAATGTGGAAAAACTTCTGTTTAATGAAAACTAAAATTATAACCATAAACAGAGTCAAACAACACACAAGAAAAAAAATTTTTTTTTTTTTTTTGAGACGGAGTCTCGCTGTGTCACCCAGGCTGGAGTGCAGTGGCGCAATCTCGGCTCACTGCAAGCTCCACCTCCCAGGTTTACGCCATTCTCCTGCCTCAGCCTCCCACGTAGCTGGGACTACAGGCACCTGCCACCACCCCTGGCTAATTTTTTTGTATTTTTTTTAGTAGAGACGGGGTTTCACCGTGTTAGCCAGGATGGTCTCGATCTCCTCACCTTGTGATCTGCCCGTCTCGGCCTCCCAAAGTGCTGGGATTACAGGCGTGAGCCACCGCTTCCAGCAGAAAAAAGATATTTTTAACATGCAAAAAAAGATTAATTTCATTAATTTACAAAGAAATCATACATAGGAATCAGTAAGGAAAAGATGAAAAAAATCAAAATGGACAATGGTAAAGATATGCTTGAGTGTTTCAATAGACAAGAAATACAAATTGCCAATTAGCAAGTAAAATTTTCAATCTCAAGTTAACAATTTAAGAAATACAAATCTAAAAAATTTTACAAACAAGATTGACAAAAATGTAGAAGTCTAACGATATCCAATGCTGGTAAAGATTTGAGACGAGGACACTCTTACATACAGGTTGTAGAGGTACAAATTGATTTAAGCTTTCAGGAGGGTATTTGGCAATATCGATCCAAATTTTAAAACCACATACTTTTTGGCCAGAAATTTCTCTGCTAGGCATTTACCCAGTGGAATGTTTGCAAAAGTGCAACAAGATATATGTGCTAGAATCTCTGTGGGAGATTGGTTTAAAATATTAAGCTACAATCATATAATGAATATGGAGTCATTTATAAAGAATGAGGGGGATTTATATATGCTAATAAGGATATAATTCTAAAATATAAAATTCTTAAGTGAATTTTCAGATGAGGAACTATATGTATGAGTGTATTTATATTACATATAAATATTATATATAATATTTTGTGAGACAGAAAGAGAGAGGAATCTTTTCTTTTTCTGGAAGAAAGAAAGAAAAAAGTGCCTGTGATTACTTAGACAAAAAGTACTGGGGTTGTAAGTGAAGGTATTTGGAAGGAGATAGAAAAGGAAAGCTTTCCCCTTTCAGTTTGTATCTTTCTATACCACATAGATTTTCCTTATCACATTCAAGTATTTATTTAACATATCAATGCATTACCTAGGTGACAAAATTTTAGGGCAGTATTTACTTTCATTATTTTATTTATCTAAATTAAAAATAAAACAGAAATTAATGCTATTTTAACATTTCAAATAAATTGCTTTACATTGTCTATAATTCACTCTAAAATACTGCAGTATAGACAATATGATAGATTAGTTTCAGTTTAATCTTGCCCTAGGTAATTATCATTTGAAGTATACTAATCAGGAAGATCTACTTCAGGGGCAGTTAGTTAGCATTGACCCAAACCTGCAATCCAGAGGCTGCTACACCAGGCTTTCAAGTACGATATTTTATCTCTGGTCAACACCAAAGGCTTTAGATGTTAAAAGTGATTTTCACTGGTGAAATGAATGATGCTCAGATGCATGCATTGGTTAGAAATAATGTACAGATTTTCCTACCTTTGAATGAATAGCTTAGTATCTAGGCAACTAATGTCCTAACACTTCTGAATAAAGCCCAAGCTTATGATTATAAATAAATTATTTGACTGCCTGATGGAGGATTTTTGTCACCTGACTCTGTTAAAAGCTTAGCTGTATTTGACACTGAAACATACATTTGTCTCTATTGATGTTTGTATGCAAGTTTCTGTTAGAGTGACTAAAATGATACAGTTTGCAGAACAGGTTTTATGACTTTTTTTCAATAAACATTGCTATGAAATCTTCGTATGTGCAGCAAATTTGGTCTGAGACTCGTTTTCATTGTAACATATCATCTCATAGTGAAGTTATGGAGGAGGAAACTTACAGCCCTCACCTAAATTTGAATTATGGGAAGTCACTTCACATATCAACCCCAAAAAGATGAGTTATTGTGAATGACCAAATTATTTTAGATGAGTGTGCAACAAATTTATAATACAAGTCTTAAGGGTAGTAGCTACAAGAAGAGAGCTTAGAAACAATCTCAGCATGGTATACTCCCTCTCGGTTATCATACTTTATCTCCAGAAATATAGACCTGGAATTAGAAATTTAAGATTTGATTATGGCATCTTTATATTTTTTTATTAAGCTTATAGAATTGTCTATTCCCCCCAACTTTCCTGTGTCATTTGAGATCACTATCATATTTCCGATTCTCCACCCCAGTGAGCATTTTTGCCTGGCATGTTGGCAACATTTCTCTGCAAATATGAAAGTATTCTGCTGGTTTCTCAATCAGCAACGCCCAAGGACTTGTTTAGGGCCTTTCATCATTCTGCCAAAAGCCATGATAAAATCTGCTGACTGCAAAAAAAATCCTGAATTCACAGTCAAAATATAGTCCTTCATAACATAAATTTCTGTTTTTATTCCAATTATCTTCATTTAGCACTGCCAGGATACCCACATTACCTGAAATAACAGTTGCATTTTTTGGACAAAGTTTATTTTCTCACCAGTTTTACTCCTTGGGCATGTGCCACTTTTTAATTCCTATGCAAAAATTTAAATCATCTAATCATTTATTAATTAACTTTTAGAATTTCATCCATTTAGGTCTGTTTTAAAAGATGTTCATTCTTTAAATATAATATAGTTCCAAGAGTAGTTAAAATAAGTTTGAATATCTTGCCTTTGCAAATCTAAATCTTCTGTGTGCTTCCCGGGTAGTTTATGTTGGTATACCACTTTGGCATTATCAATTTAAGTTATATTTAGAGCTCCTCAGTCTCATAATATCCTTCCCTATGTCCCTTAACAAAATTCTGACTAAGAATATTAAATATACATTATTTAATCCTCAAACAAGACATCATCATCTATATTACAAATTAACTCCTTGATTGGGAAAAATTACGTGAGACTATTTTATTCTTCTCACCTGGAAATGAAACTGCTCATCTTGCCATGAATTTTACACTGTGCCCTCAGATCACCTGATACCTGTGAAAACAGTTCTAATTACTAGAAACACAAAATATGCAAAAGATCTCAGGGACAGTCTGGTTCAGTACAGTTATTTTAAAGGAAAATTGTGTTTCTCAGAGAGGTTTAACAGGTTGCTCAGGGTTATTTAGCATGTCGGTGACAAAGGGAAACCAGAACCCAAATTTCCTGACTCTAGCCCATTTCCTCCAAGGATATCACACCACTTTCTTCTTCAATTAACTGATTAACTAAGGTTTTTTTCATGAACAGTCTTGAAAAGCCAACATGTCAGCAATTAAGAGTATGGTGAAATTGAAATAAAATCCATATGGAAATTTCAAACCCCACTGTTTAGATCTAGACAGATACCCTAAGGAACAACATTAATTCCTTGTCACCTTTAACAACAACAAAAATAATACCTGTTTTATGCTTTGTCCTTCATATTCCCAGATTAAGGGAGGTGTGAAATTGATGGTGTTATTCCTTTTTTATTTCTTTGTAGTCATCATATAAAATTAGAAACCCTTAAAATCTTTCTCTGATTGAGCTCCCCTGAAGCATCCTTTTCAAGTTTCATTCTTTGTGTTTCACATTTCATTCCTCATTTTGCTTCTAACCCTAAAACTGTCAACTTCTTTCCCTGTCCTTTCCTCAATGTTAAATTAACAAATGATGGGCAAATAGGTTCATAAATAGGTGAAATTATAAAGTACGCTTTTTCACTCTGAAGCCAAGATAATTTTTCAGTTATATACATTTAATGCTTTCTAGTAATTGGCAAAGAATCTGAATGGTGCTGCATTCAAATGAATAAATGACTCCATAGCATGAAATATTATGGTAATAATATGGGATATGCTACCCAGAAAAAGTAAGGATTTTATATCTACCAAATTATGGACAAAATCTAACATCTGTTACAATCATGAAAGGTGTGGGTTAAAAGTTTTTTTCAAAGTTAACTAAAATATACAATGTCTTAGAAATGCCTAAATACTGTTGAATATTACCAATTAACTTTTTTTAAATTTAGCTTGGCATTTTCTCATTTCCTTTGACAACATGTTTTGTACCGAGCTTGTTAGTGCCCTTCTTTTAAAAACTCAAGGTATTTTACCACCTACTCTGCACTGTCAATGCACTCTCATTTCTCACTCTGTAGTTCTCATTTCTTATTCTTATGGTGTGGTTCTTTGTTTTGTTTTTTTTTTTCAAGTACCAGATTTGCAAGTAGAAAGATCTTTGTTTCTAAATGCATGGGACATGATACACTTGGAGAAGTGACTACCAAAGAGGCATGTTTATAACTGAATTCAGACACAGGGGAATGAAAGACATTGTCAATTTTTATTTATTTATTTATTCTTTGAGGAATTATCTCTGTGGTCACCTTCTATGAACCATAATTTCCTTATCCATACAACAGAGATCCAAAATACATCATCTAAGTTCTAATTATAGGAAATTAAAGCAGCTACTTCAATGTCTATCCTATAACATAGCATAGTAACATAATCAGGTAATGTTATTCAGCAATTTGTTAGCCCACAACACTCCCCTTTCCTGTTGCCTGCCCGAACTCAGGTTTGGAATAAACATACATTTCCAAAAAGCCCATAAAGATGTAATTATGAGATTTTCTACTCTGGTAGCAGGTCGACAGATAATGAAGTCATAGTCTCTTTAATTGTAAAACCACAACACATGATATGATAGGCACTGTGATAAGCCTAACGCCTTACTATATTCAGGATTTGGAAGATGAAATTAAGTAGATATTCTTTGAAATTGCTGTTCCCCAATACATTTAAATACACCTTCTCCCCCTTGGATTTTCAACTATTTCCTTCATATGGCTATAAAAGAATAAAAACTGACAGATTTGTATTATGCTACAACATATAGTAGAACTCTGAGTAAGTAAGACATCATATATTAGTATTATAAAATTATATAATCATAAAATTGGGTTATAGACTCTTGTGATGAGGTATTTATTTTACTTACCAACACTGGCATCCAGTCATAGGAACTGAACTGTAAAGTAAAAGTGACCCTCCTTGACAAGAGTAAACACAAGGAATTAAGATGAAAGATGCCTTAGTTTATGTAATGTTTGGATTCCAGTGATTATTATTCTGAAAATAATCTTGAGTGGCACATTTGACATTTTCTGAAGCCAAAGTAAGTTTGATGTTAGATATTGAAATGCAATGATTGAGATAGTTCATTGTCAGGTTTTCTATTTTTTCTAGAAAATTTTAGAGTTATTCAAGAAATCTTAAGAATCAGTTCTCTTAGATGTGATTCTAAGACTACCTGTCTTCTTATTTGTGAATACAGATGATTTTAAAACAAAGAGGAAAAGGGAGAAGATGGAAAAACTTAAGAAAAAAATAGTATTATCTGGTTAAAGAATCTTAAATAGCCATTAGTTATAAATCCTAAAAATTAACGTCATTACTTTAATAATGAATAATCAAGAAGATTTAAAACTTGGTATATTAGTCTGCTCAGGCTGCCATAAGAAAATACCACAAACTGGTGGTTTAAATAATAAAATTTATTTTCTCTCAGAAGTCTGTGATCACGATGCCAGTAAATTCAGTTTCTGGTGAGGGCTCTCTTCTTGGCTTGCAGATGGCTGCCTTCTCAAAATGTCCTCAACATGGTCTTTCCACTGTGCATGTGTATATATAGAGAAAAAGCTCTTGCATCTCTTTGTCTTCTTATAAGGACATCAGTCCTATGAGATTAGGGTTCTACCCTTGTGACCTTATTTAACCTTAATGATTTTTTTTAAAGGCTCTTCTCCAAATACATTGGGATTGGGCAGCACAAAATGAATTTGGGGGAGGGAAGAACACAATTCCATTCATAACGTGTATCTTTTGGAATACCCCCAAAATATTGGCTTTTCTACTTCAGGTCAAGC
Organism: Pan troglodytes; assembly: GCF_028858775.2. Lineage (NCBI taxonomy): Eukaryota > Metazoa > Chordata > Mammalia > Primates > Hominidae > Pan > Pan troglodytes. The sequence goes on along the minus strand of NC_072404.2, from coordinate 128,339,164 downwards.
ATTTCATGATAATTGTTATAAAATGTTTACTAATTGTGATAATCACAGAAAGTTAATTTTTAATTCACAAGACCATCTCAGTATTATCATATTATAAGAATTTTATGCTTTGCCCCCAAGAAAAACAATGCAGAAAGATTGTAACACAATATATTTAGCATATTTATGTTGAAAGGAGAATGTGAATGTGTCTGCTCCCTTCTTTAAGTAAGCTCAGTCCCCCTTCTTGGGACTATGCCTTTCATAATTCTTGATACGTTATAAAGAAGGATTACAAGATGGGCTCACATATAGGGAAATTTCTCCTTATAATAATGGTAACAGTACAGGAATAGCAGAGTAGCTAGTATCAGACTAAACCTCTTGTAGACATTAATTACAAACTCTTGTAAACATTAATTACAAATTACAAGAAAAAATACAAACACATACACAACTATTTGAAAGCATTATAAAGTGATCAAAAGCAGGTAGGAACTGAAAAGGAATTCAATTCTTGAAAGGAGAAAACGGCACTCAATAAGATCCATATTTATATATATTTTCCCCTAAGGCCATAGAGCAATTAGAACACAAACAGAAAGCCACATTTTTATTGGCTTAAGTATCAGAGGACAGAATTTGAGGATGCTGATAATTGGAAACTTTGTAAATAAATCCACAAAGGAGGGTGCCATAGAGAGGCAAGACTTAAAATCTTGATATAGACTACTTTTAAACTTTTGGATAACCCCAAACTGCACATATCTAGGGCAGAGTCCAAGGAAGACAGGGAACGGCAACTGAAGTAAGGTTTTAAAAGCTGGGCAAGTAATCTAGCTGTTGACTACATCATAGAAAATGGATTTTGAAGTTTGACTTTAGTCCAGTTGAAGGGGCTTGGTAAATGCCTCGAGCTTTCCATTGAAATACCAGAACAATCATAATTTTTGATTCTAATAATAGTCTACTTTCTACGATGGAATTATATATCCTAAGACTAAGAGCAAAGGTAAACACTAAGATTACGGGTAAAACCTTCCCTAACAAAGTATAAAATGCAAGCCTTGACAAGTTCAAGGTGATCAGCTAGTAACTTCACTGACCGGGCACATAAAAATTAACACTTCTCAGAGAGATATTTAAAAATCCTAAGTCTCTATAATGCATCATTCACAGTGTGCACTCAAAAAGTACTAGACATGCCAAGAAATAAAAGAGTAAAACCCCTATTCAAAAGAAAAAAGAATCAATAGAAAAAGGTCTCCAATTGGCCTGGATGTTAAAATTAGCAGGCAAGGACTTTAAAAGAAATAATCATAAAGATGTTCATGACCTAAAGAAAAAGATTATCAAAATGAGTGAACAGATGGGCAAATCTCAACAGAGAAACAAAATTATATAAAAGAACCAAATAACAATTCTATGACTTTATTAGTCATCAGGGAAGTGCAAATTACAAACACCATGAAATAGCATTTCACACCCTTAGAATAGCTACAATTTAAAAGGTAACAACACCAAGTGTTGGCAAGGATGTAGAGCAACCAGAACTTTCATACATTGCTAGGAAGAGTAAAAAAGATAAAGCCACTTTGGAAACAAGTTTTGTCACTTTCTTATAAAGTAAAATATATACCTATCCTAGGAAATCCCAACATTTCCACTCTTATTTATTAAAAAACAAATAAAAAAATATGTCTACATAAATATTGCAAACAAATGTTAACAGAAACAACTCAAATGTTCATTAGCAGGTTATTAGATAATTAATTATGATCAGTTTATACAATGGAATACTACCCAGCAATAGAAAAAGAATGTACTATTATGCAACAACATGAATAAATATGAAAGACATCATGTTGTTTGAAAGAAGCCAGATGCAAAGGAGCACACTGTATCCTTCCTTTCTTAAGAAGTTCAACAATAAACAAAATATCCCTATACTGACACAATCAGAATATTGATTGCATATGGGGAGCAGAGATTGATTGGAAGGGACATAGTGTAACCTCCTGGAATGATTTAAAAATGTTCTATATCTTGTTTAAATTGATGTTTACATGGCTGTATTCATCTATTGAAACTCACCACCATGTATGTATATTTTATCTGAATTTTAAAAATGGTATCAGAAAGCATCTGCAGACTATATATTCACTTATAAAATTTAAATTCCTCAAGACCATTAGAGAATATGAACCCACTGCATTTAATTACTCTCCATGAAAAATCATTGCTGTATATAGTTGTCCATGTGATCAAACATAAATACTAAATATAGAAAGCAATGTGAATACAAAAAAAGAAAAAGGAACAAGAAATTTTCCAGTCTTACAAAATAGTGCTTACTTGGGAAAGGGAAACTACAGATATTTTCTGTTCCTTGTTAAAATTCTTTTTGCCTTCAGAAATTTACATTAGAAGTGGGAGAGAATTCAAATTGTTCCACTCTTTGGAATGGGTTCTGGGTCCAGCTAAGCAGAGTAAATTATTATAACATAGCATTTTAAATTGCATATTCATTGTATCCTAAAATCTTATAAGTTAAAAAAATAGTGACAAATTGAAAGTTAACTCACTTATATTCTGATTTTTAAAAAGTTGTCACTAGAGGTACATGATTTTTAAAAAAGACAATAAGGAGTGTGTGATTCTAAAGCAACTGTTCTCAACCCTAGCTATACGATAGAATCACCTGGCCAGATTATAAAATACTATTTACCAGGACTTGAGCCTTATTAATTAAAGCAGAATCTTTATGAGGAAAGACTTTTTTTCTATTTTATTTACTGTTACATCCCCAGAGCTTAGAACAGTGCCTGGCACATAGTAGGCTCAATGAATAAATGAATGAATGAATGAATGAACGAATGATAAACAAGTTTTTGAAAGCCAAGGAATCATTTTGGTCTTATACATAATGGCAGAATTCCTTTAGGTGATGTAGAATGAAGGAATGCCAAGCTGTTATTTTATTAAAATGTTTGATAATTTGTGTTAACTTTAGCTGAAAATTAAGTTTTTATTGAAATTTCCTATGGATCAGGTTTCATGCTAGAGTCAGGTTTATAAATGTGAAAAGATGTGAACGTGCATTTGGGAAATTCCCAGTCTATTATGGATTAGTGGCAAAGAGAAAGTCTAGCATATAAGCATTCACCCATTAATCCATTGATTAGCACTTATTTATTAAGTGCTTATTATGTGCCATACACATATGTGCTAGGATACACTGTGGCAAACAAGACAAATATAATACCTGTCCTCAAGGAGCTTACTGTTTAGTAAAGGAGAAAGATAATAAATAAGGAAACAAATAATAAAATTTGTGATGAATTTGATGACCTAAATGAGTACAATGGTGTTATGTATTAACAGAATTTTGGTCAGGTGGAGAGCACTATTTTATATTGGATGGTCAGAAAATACCTCTGTAGGGAGGAAACATTTGTGTGGAGACATTCACGATGAAAAGAAGCCAACAAAGCAAAGTGCTAAGGGGAGAGAATTTCTAGCAGAAGAAAAAATATGTTCAAAATAGTTGAAGTAGAAAAGAACTTGGCATGTTCAAGGACCTGAGAGAATCCAATTGCTGGAACATAAATAGAAAGTAGAACAAGTTGAAAGTGGAATAAAAGGTGGGGTTATAAAATGCACAGCCTGGTAGGCCATGGTAGACAGTTTGAATTTTATTAAGTACAACATGAATCTATTAAATAGTTTTAGGCAAAGAAATGGCATGTTGCAATTTGTGTATTTAAAAGATTATTTCTTTTTCTATATGTAGAATAGACTCAAGTGTGGACAAAAGTGGAGGCTTGTAGACTAGTTAGGAAGCCTTTGCAGAAGTCCAGGTGAGAGATGATAGAGGCAATACATTGCTGCAATCACCGTGGCAAAGGGGAAAAGTGAGCAGCTCGGAATATATTTGGAAGGAATTGTTAGGACTTGGTGAGGGATTGAGTGGATGAAAGAGAACGAAGAATCAACATGAACCCCAGAGTTCTGGCTTATACAAATGGAAGGATTGAGGAAATATCTGCATAGATGAGAAAAAATAGGTCAACTCCACCATTTAAAATTTGGATAGAAAAGGAACCAACTAGGAGTAACCAGAGAGGGAGGGAAAAAAAACCCCTAGAGCATGAGGAATCTCAGAATCTAAAAATCTCCCTTAAAAACTAGAGTATTTCAAGAAGGAAGAAGTGATCAAATACGCTCAGTGGTGCTAAGCAGCTAAGATAAGGGCAGAAAAGAATCCCCTGAATATGGCAAAATGAAGATTATCGGTAATCCTAACTGAAGCAATTTCAGTAGAGTGAGTGAAATAAAATTCAGATAGGAGTAGGCTGAAAAGTGAATGGGAAGCAAGGCAGTTGAAGAAGCTGAAGTAGACAACTCTTTCAAGTTTAGTTTTGAAGGGAAGCAGAAAAGTGAAATGAGAGCTGGAGGAAACTATTACTGAAGAGGAGATACCAGAGAATATTTGTGCATTGATGGGAATGCTCTAGTATAGACAAAAAGATCGATGATTCCGGGAAAGAGGGACTGTCAATTAAGAAGTCAAAGAGAGGAGCATAGTATATTAGGATGTTCTCAAAAGAATGTGACACCGACTCACACCAGTCAGAATGGCTACTATTCCCCCCACCCCACCCCACCCTGAGACGGAGTCTTGCTCTGTCGCCCAGGCTGGAGTGCAGTGGCATGATCTCGGCTCACGGCAACCTCCGCCTCCTGGGGTCAAGCGATTCTCTTGCCTCAGCCTCCCGAGTAGCTAGGATTATAGATGACCGCCACCACGCCTTGCTAATTTTTGTATTTTTAGTAGAGTTGCAAATAACAGAGGTCTACATAGGTGAACTTAACAACAAAAAATAAATAAATAATAAACTTAAGGGGGCTGTTCAATAAAAGGGTACAGGTATACTATAGAATCCAAGAGTGGGAATACAATGACAACCTGAGAAGAGGCTAGAATATTGCCAGTCCTTTGTCAATAATTTATCCTTTTCTTTCCCAGTCTGTTTCCTTCTTCTCCATTCCACATATTATAATGTGGCAACTACATAACTCATAATTACAGTCTTTATAGGGGGAGAATAATTGACTCCATTCAAGTGTTCGCTCCTGTTTCAATCAACTATGGCTGAAGAGTGAGGAGACATTTGGAATAAATATGGCTTCTGGGGGCCCATTCCTATGGATCAGCAGCTGGCTTCTGGAGGCCCATTCCTGTGAATCGTCGATCTCATAGAAGATAATATTGTTAGAAGGTAGGTAGGCAGTTCTCAAACTGTGAAGCTATTGGAAAGTGTTTTTGTTTTTGTTTTAAGCATGGCATGGAAGGAACATGCTCAAATCCATCATTTAAAAAAGAGAACTCCAGCAGCAATATGAATAACAGATTGGAAGGGAGATTAACCAGATTCAAAGAGGTAAGCCCAATGAGAAAACCATTAAGAAAAGTTACAAGCAAAAAATAAGAGACTATTTTTTGTATTGGGAGAGTAATAGTAGCAATGGAAAGGCATGGGCAGATACTGAACACATTTCAGAGGTTGAATGGACCATATTTGAATATAAGTAGTGAGGAAAGGTGTAAAGGAAATGAATACTTCAAGATTCCTAGCTTGGGCAATAGGATAGATAGGATTGCTGAGAATTGAGACAAGGAAAACAAGAAAAGAAAATACAAGATTGGAGAGGGCAATCTTGAGCCTGAAAAGTTACAGTACATTCAATGTCAGATCCAAAGCTTCAGAATGTTGAGTAATCAGTATTTGAGAGATACATAGGTAATAGTTGGTGCTTCAGGATCACATAAGATCATTCAGAAAATTCATGTAGAGTGAGAAAAGAGAGTAGTTTGCTCAGAAAATTCCAGCAGAAGAGATGGTACTAAAAGAAAGATAAAGAGCAAACAGAGACACATGGGAAGAATAAGAGCTGCATCTTAGAAGCCAAGAAGGAGTTTTAAGAAGAAGGAAATGATAAACAATCAAATTCTGCAGAAAAGAAAAGTAGGATGAGAGCTGAAAGAGGCTAACATATTTGACAATCACATCATTGCTGACCTTTCTCGAAGCAATTTCCGCAGAGTTGCGGGGGTGAAAACCAGGTTGCAGTGGGCTGAAATTAGACCGAGAGACAAGGAAGTGGAAGCAATGCCTATGACCTACTCTTTCCAAAACGGTGTCAACTGAAGTATGTACTGCTAGATAATGGTTTATTCTGTTAAAATTTATTTTATCACTATATTGTTTGGACTAAAACTAGATCATTAAAAAGCTCGAATTGAACCATGGACTCCTGACTTCCACATTTCTAGAAGTCATCTTACCTGTAGGCAAATTAATTCTATAGCCTTCTGTAGACATAGCTCCAATAATATCTCTCATCCTTATTTTCAGTGGTATTCATGGTATTTATTTTCAGTGGTATTCATGGTATTGTCTCCCACCATCTTTCCCTTTTACTCCATCTCAGCTCTCAGACACATGACCTTTTTGCCAATCTCATTACAACTTGTGCTCATTTTCTCAAGTTTCCTATCAACTGGGGTAATTGCTTCCTACAAAACCCACTCTCCTATTAACTGGCTCATTACCTTGAGGTAAAAGTTCAGAAACTTCTTCAAAGTGAAATCACTGTAGAGTCCTGAAAAGAAACTACTTTTGAAGATACTGACACATGTGTATGCCAAGACAATTCTTGGGTTGTATTCAATGATTTACAGACCCAACCCATTCCTTGTTAAGTTTCTATCAGCATTAATTTTCCTTCTTCACTATAATGGTACATTTATTACTCTCCAAGTCATAATAGCAGACATATAGAGTAGAAGAAGACAAAATCAGTTAATGTGTTGATCACAGCTCTATGTTGATAGAGCTAATGTGGTTCAGAAAAGAAATACTATTAAAGTTCCTCTAGTTCTCTCTCCAGCTGAAGACAATTAGCTTAATAAACATTCTACTCATTATTTCCATGCTAACTAGTTTTATCTTTGCATTTTTTAGGCTTACCTCATTGATGCTGAACATCCTAAAAAGCTTCTGCTGCTTTGAGTCACTGAAAAAGACCAAGAAACATGAATTTAAAAAAAAATTTCAAATGTTATAAAATAAATAATATGAACTCATTATACCTACAATGAATAATTTAAATTCTTCTTTGGTAGTCCAGGTAAATATTTTCTCAAATAGATTTTTTTAAGCATCTGTATAAGTTCAAGATGTACATCACTTCATGTAGAATAACATCTCCTAAAAAGAACTGAAATGCCTCAGGATACAACCAGCTGACCTGGCTATCAAACACTTATTTAGCACATATTACATGATGGACACTTTGATGTAGATACGGACCTTGGGTTGTGTCCTCAAGGATCATACAGTGGGTTGAGGAAATAGGATATGCTATCCATAGGAAAGTAAATAATAATATGACAGCTTATTTTCAATGAGAAGTGAATAGTACAAAGAATAAGAGTTGCCAGATTTCAAAAGGAAAGAGCTATCACACAGAGGCGGAACAATTAGAAATTTTTCATGAAGGAAGTGTTCTTTGTGCTGGACCTTGGAGAAAGTATAGAATGTAGATTAGCAAAAAGGCATGGAAAAGGCATGATAGGTAGGAGAGACAAGTTAGGCAAAGGTCCATTAGAATTGCTCAAGATATAATAGACCAACTTGGCCTGAAAAAGGCCTGGAAGTATCCTCTTTTGTGCTCTGTGAGAAGTTTGCCACCATGTAAAAAGTCTAACTACCCTAAGGCAACCATGCTCTGAGAAGCCCAACCTATCCAGGTGGAGAGGTCCTGTAGAGAATTGAGGCCACTGGCCCTGAGCTCCCAGTTGAAATAGACAATATCAACATGTCAGCAGGGTGAATGAGACCATCTTGGAAGTGGGTCCTCCAAGAGTAGTTGAGCCATCCTGCCTAAATTTCAGCATTTTGAGCAAATAAATGATTTATACCATTTTAAATCACTATATTTTTGAGTGAATCACTGACTTTTTTCTTAATTAAGCATGGGTTTAGAAACTATGAAAACCCTAGAAGAAAACCTAGGCAATGCCATTCAGGACATAGGCACGGACAAAGATTTCATGACGAAGACGCCAAAAACAACTGCAACAAAAGCAAAAATTGACAGATGGGATCTCATTAAACTAAAGAGCTTCCATACATCAAAAGAAGCTACGATGAGAGTGAACAGACAACCTACAGAATGGGAGAAAAATTTTGCAATCTGTTCATCTGACAAAGGTCTAATATCCAGCATCTACAAGGAACTTAAATAAATTTACAAGAAAAAAAACAAACCCATTAGAAAATGGGCAAAGGACATGAAAAGATACTTCTCAAAAGACATACATGTGGCCAACAATCATAAAAAAAAAAACCTCAACATCACTGATGATTAGAAAAATGCTAATCAAAACCACAACGAGATACCATCTCATACCTGTCAGAATGGCTATTAATAAAAAGTTAAAAAACAACAGATGCTGGTGACGTTGTGGAGAAAAAGGAATGCTGTTATACTGTTGGTGGGAATGTAAATTAGTTCAACCGTTGTGGGAGACAGTGTGGCATTTCCTCAAAGACCTAGAGGCAGAAATACCGTTTGACTCAGCAATCACGTTACTGGGTATATACCCAAAGGAATATAAATCATTCTATTATAAAGATACATGCATGCACATGTTCACTGCAGTATTATTCACAATAGCAAAGACATGGAATCAACCCAAATGCCCATCAATAATACACTAGATAAAGAAAATGTGGTATATATACACCATGGAATACTATTCAGCCATAAAAAGGAATGAGATCAAGTCCTTTGCAGGAACATGGATGAAGCTGAAGGCCATCATCTTCAGCAAACTAACACAGGAACAGAAAATAAAATACCACATATTCTCACTTACAACTGGGAGCTGAATGATGAGGACATATGGACACATATAGGGGCACAACACACACTGGGGCCTGTTGGAGGGTGCTGGGGGGAGGAGGCAGAGCATCAGGAAGAATAGCTAATGGATTCTGGGCTTAATACCTAAGTGATGAGATGATCTGTGCAGCAAACTACCATAGTACATGTTTACCTATGTAACAAACCTGTACGTCCTGCACATGTACCCCTGAACATTAAAAAAGTGTGTTTAAATTGTGAGATAAGGAATCAAGAGGGCCTCTTGCTTCATTATTGTTCACTTTCCTAGCTTTAAGTTTTCTCTTCTATTTATCATAAGTATTTATTCTTAAATGCCATGTCAAATGATGACTGGTTAATTAATTATTATTATTTTTTAGTTCAAAGGGTCCCTTCTAATGTTATTTATCTTTTAACAAGGGAACACAGGAATATTTTCAAGATCCAAGTATTTAAAAAGGTGGAAGTGAGGTAGGATCGGGGTATGGAATGAAGTAGAAAGAAAAGGAAACATGTAAAAATGTAAAATCACCATGTAGGAGCCCAACATATCCAATATAAGCTATACTGCTTTGGGTTATCTAGCTCGTAATTTTACTTTGCCTAATTTCTCTACTTAGAAATACCATGTCACTTACGGTGTGTTTTTAATTGAGAAAAGTTAATTACTAACTATTGTTTTGTAAAACTCATATGCCAATTTATTCTAGGCTAAAATCAACTTGGCAGATAATTATTTTTAAATAACAAACAAAAGACTTTTCCTTTCTGATGCTTTTCCCAAAACATGCAATATAAACCAAAGAGTAAAACAAAATAATGTGTTACACTTCTCTTCAACTAGTCTACCATCACTTCTGTTTAACTGGTTTGATACATTCATGAAAAATTTCCTTTAAAAGACATATTCTTCTAAAACTAATTTAAAACAAAACTCTTATTAATATTTTCAGTTCCTACCACTATCAATTATTTGGAATTAGACCAGGTTAAGAATTTAAAACTTTGCCTATCATTTTCTATTTTAAAGTCATGGGTATTGATAAGGGACTAATATTTAGGAATTATTTTATGTCTTTCATTTCCACTTATCTTCTCAGTTAACAGGTATGCTGAGCCTTTGCTATTTTCACAATAAACTGATTACTTGGTTGATTTAGGTAGCAAAAAGATAATGAACCTGTATCAAATTTCTACTTGCATTATTTTATGCATAGTAAATAAAAATTTCATTGCTGTGCATCCTCTTACTAGTAACTACAAATTTTATAAAAGTACAATTTTTAAATTATTTTGCCACTGAAGCTGCAATGACTAGCAGAATGTCTGGCATATAACAAGTGCAGAATTATTTTTAATAGATTTATTGAGGTATATTAATATACAATAAAATGCCCACATTTAAATTGTTTTGACATTTTGACAATTGTTTTGACACACAAAATAAGTTCTGACACATGTACAGACTCATAAAGCCCTCACCAAAATCAGGGTAATCAACATATTCATTACTCCCAAAAGTTTCCTCATGCTTTCTTTGTAATCTCGCCCAACAATCACCCCGCACCCCATCCCCATGCAACCAGTGATCTGTTTTCTGTCACCATAGATTAGTTTGCATTTTCTAGAATTTGATATAAGTGAAATTGAACAGTATATATTGTTTTCTGCCTGGCTTCTTTCACTCAGCTTAATTATTTTGAGATTCATTTGTCATGTGCGAAACCATAGCTTATTTATTTTTATTCCTTTTGTTGACTAGTATTCTACTGTATGGCTGTACTACAGTTTGTTTATCCATTCATCTGTTGATGAACATTTGAGTCGTTCCCAGTTTTTGGCTTTTACAGATTAAGCTACTGTGATGATGGATACGTAAGTCTTTATTTAGACATACTTTCATTTTTCTTGGGTGACACTTCAGAGTAGGATGGCTGGATCATACAGTAGGTGTATGTTTGACTTTTTAACAGACTGCCAAACTGTTATCCAAAGTGATTCTACTATTTAACATTTTCATCTGCATTGTATAGCATTCTCCCTTCCTCTCACTGTTGGTATGGTCAGTCTTTTGAATTTTAGCCACTCTCATAGGTATACAGTGGTATCTCATTGTGGTTTTGCTTTTCTCTAATGTTTAATGATGTTTAGCATTCATACATTTTTTTTTTTTTTGCCATCTGTTCATCATTTTTAGTGAAGTGTCTTCATGTCTTTTTCCCATTTGGTATAGGAAGGGAGTTGGTTGTTTTCTTATTACTTAGCTTTAAGAGCTCTTTGTATATTCTGGATATTAGTCCTTTATGAGACATACGATTTCAAATATTTTCTCCCATTCAGTGGCTTATCTTTTCAGTCCTTTAACAGTGTCTTTCAAAGAGCAGAAGTTTATGATTTTGCTGAAGTCCAAGTTATCAATTTTATATGGATTGTATTTTGAGTCAACCCTTAAAAAAAAAAATTGCCTGACTGAAGGTCATAAAGATTTTCTCCTATATTTTCTTCTAGAAGTTTTATAGTTTTAGGTTTTATATTTAGGTCTGTGTTCCATTTTGAGTTAATTTGAAGGGTTTTTTTGCATATAGATGTCCGATTGTTTCAGCATTATTTGTTGAAAATATGACTCTTTCTCCACTGAATTGCTTTTGCGTCTTTGTGGAAAATTCAGTTATTTATACACATGTGGGTCTGTTTCTGAATTCTGTCTCCTGTTCCATTGATCTATCTGTTATTTATGCCAATACCACACTGTCTTGATTACTGTGGTTATATACTACTCTTAAAATATTCAACTTTCTTCTGTGTTTTCAAAATTGTTTCACATCTTCTAGTTTCTTTGTTTTTCCATATGAACTTTAGAATCAGCTTATCTCTTTTTGTTTGTTTGTTTTTTGAGAGAGAGCCTCACTCTGTCACCCAGGCTGGAATGCAGTGCCAATGATCACGGCTCACCACAGCCTCAACCTCCTGGGCGCAGGTGATCCTCCCACCTCAGCCTCCCGAATAGCTGGGACTATAGGCACACACCACCATGCCCAACTAATTTTTGTAGTTTTTGTAGAGACAGGGCTTTGCCATGTTGCCCAGGCTGGTCTCAAACTCCTGGGCTCAAGCAATCCTCCCATGTCCACCTCGCGAAGTGCCAGGATTACAGGCATAAGCCACCATGCCTGTCCCAGATTATCAATTTCTACCAAAAAAAAAAAAAAAATTGCCAGAATTTTGCTTGACACTTTTTTTATTCTTTAGGTCAATCCAAGGAAAATTGACTTATTATAACCATATTGAGACTTCTGACTCATGGCTCAATATATTTTTGTTAAATAAAAGAAGAATTTTTGAAACGGGTTTTGGAATAATTTTCAGAAGCTCTAGGAAAATTAGAAATATCATGTTTAACTGCTGAAAGAAATCATAGATGACACAAACAAATGAAAACACATCTCATGCTCGGGGTGGGGGGAGGAAATCAATATTGTGAAAATTACCATACTGCCCAAAGCAATCTACAGATTCAATGCAATTCCTATGAAAATACCATCATCATTCTTCACAGAACTAGAAAAAAAATCCTAAAATTCATATGGAACCTGCATAGCCAAAGCAATACAAAGCAAAAAGAACAAATCTGGAGGCATCACATCACCCAACTTCAAACTATACTACAAGGTTATCGTTACCAAAACAGCATGGTACTTGTATAAAAATAGGCACATAGACCAATGGAACAGAATAGAGAACTCAGAAATAAAGCCAAATACTTATAGCCAACTGATCTTTAACAAAGCAAACAAAAACATAAAATGGAGAAAGGACACCCTATTCAACAAATGGTGCTGGGATAATTGGCAAGCCACATGTAGGATAATGAAACTGGATCCTCATCTCTTACCTTATACAAAAGCCAACTCAAGATGAATCAACGACTTAAATCTAAGGGCTGAAACCATAAAAATTCTAGAAGACAACATCAGAAAAGCCCTTCTAGACATTGCCTTAGGCAAAGAATTCATGACCAGGAACCCAAAGCAAATGCAACGAAAACAAAAATAAATAAATGGGACATAATTAAACCAAAAAGTTTCTGTACAGCAAAAGAAAGAATCAGCAGAGTAAACACATAACCCACAGAATAGGAGAAAATATTCACAAAGCATGAATCTGAGAGAGGACTAATATCCAGAATCTATAAGGAACTCAAACAAATCAGCAAGAAAAGAAATAAATAATCCCATCAAAATGTGGGCAAAGAACATGAATAAATAATTCTCAAAAAAGATATATAAACAGTCAACAAATATATGAAAACATGCTCAACATCACTAATTATCAGGGAAATGCAAATTAAAATTGCAATGAGATACCCCCTTACTTCTGCAAGAATGGCCATAATATGAAAAAGACACTTGCACATGCATGTTTATAGCAGCAAAATTCATAATTGCAAAAATATGGAACCAACATACCTGCCCATCAATCAATGAGTGGATAAAGAAAATGTGGTATATATCCACCATCGAATGTGGTATATATGCACTCAGTCTTAAAAAGAAATGAGATAATGTATGTTGCACCAACTTGGATGGAGCTGGAGGCCATTATTCTACATGAAGTAACCCTCAGGAATGAAAAACCAAATAATGTATGTTCTCACTTATAAGTAGGAGCTAAGCTGTGAGAATGCAAAGGCTTAAGAATGATATCATTCTTAAGCTTTGGAGACTTGTGGGGAAGGATGGGAGGGGGGTGAGAGACAAAAGACTACACATTGGGTACAGTGTACACTGCTCAGGTGACAGGTGCACCAAAATCTCAGAAATCACCACTAAAGAGCTTATCACTGTAACCAAAAACCACCTGTTCACCAAAAGCTATTGAAATTTTAAAAAGAGATAAAATAAAAATGCATAGTTTAAAAATGTAGATAGTATTCATATGGTTCAAAACTCCAAAATTATAGAAGAATACAGAGCATCGCTCCCACTCTTGCCTCCCAGGAACCCAATTCTCATCCTCCATGATCTGCACATTAAAAGTTTCCTCATTCATTTTTATGGCCCTGGATGTAGGGCCATAAAATGACCTGTAAGGATGTTCCATAATTTATTTAATCAGTGTCTTAGTGAGGGACATTTAGATTATTTCCAATTCTCTGCCACTACAAAAATTCCACAATAAATAACCTTGTACAATCATAATTTCCTACATGTATGTACATAGCTGAAGAATAAATTCTTTAAAATGGGATTGACACCTCAAAGGGTATAGATATTTATACTTTTGATAGTTACTGCCAAATTGCCATCCAAAGGCAATAGAAAATGTATATTCTCAATTTTTAGATCTTTGTAAATCTCATAGATGAAAAATGTCATCAGAGCACAGTTTTTTATTTCTTTTACTATGAATGAGGTGAGTATATTTTGATATATTTAAGAACAATTTATATTTCTTTGTATGAACTACTTAAATGTTCTTACTTTAGTTTCTTCATTTGTACCTCAGTTTCCTCATAGGGTTGTTGTAAAGATAAAATAATTCGTATGCAGAAATATCAAGAACAGTGCCTAGAACATAATAAGCACCATGTAAGTGGTTACTCTTATTGCCATGATCATCATTTGTTCATATCCTTTATCCATTTTTCTACTGGGTTGTTGATCTGTCCTCCTGTTTTTGTAGAAATTACTGAAGTGTAAGAAGGGTGGCCACATATCACACATCTCAGTTTGTCTGAGAAAGTCCCAATGTATGCCTATTGTCTTAGCATAATAATTAATAAGGCTCCTGTACACTTTCAAATGGTAGTGATTTGAATGATATGGTCACTTTCAAATGGTAGTGATTTGAATTACATGGTGAAGTAAATTAAAACTGCATCTGGAATCTCAAAAAAAAAGACAAATACATAGAAACAGAGAGCAGAATGGTGGTTACTAGAGGTGGGGATTGGGAACACACAAAGGGGATGGGGAGATGGAGGTAAAAGGGTGCAAAGCTGTAGTTGTATGTAGGATGAATAAGTCTAGAGAGTAAGACTAAAGATCCAATGTATAGCATGAGGACTATAGTTAATAGTATTGCACTGCATGCTGGAAATTTGCTGAGAGAATAGATTTCAGGTGCTTTTAACACACAACGAGGGAAAGGTAACTATGTGAGAAGATGTGTATATTAACTTGCTTGATTGCAGTAACATTCCACTGTGTATATCAAAACATCATGTGGTCAGGAACAATGACTCATGCCTGTAATCCCATTGCTTTAGGAAAGGCAAGGCAGGGAGGATCCCTTGAGACCAGAAGTTCAAGACCAGCCTGGGCAACACAGCAAGACCCCCATCTCTAAAAAAGAAAAAAAAACTTAATTAGCCAGGCATGGTGACATGCACCTGTGGACCTAGCTACTCAGGAGGCTGAGGGGGGATGATCACTTGAGCCCAGGAGTTTGAGGTTACAGTGAACTATGATTGCGCTGCTACACTCCAGCCTGGACAACACAGCAAGGCCCTATCTCTAGAAAGAAAAAATTTTTTAAATAATTAAATATATATAATTTTTAAAAAAGAAATATGTTTATTAAAATATGGTAGTAAATTTTGATCTGGCTTTTCATAAAACATTTATTCTAATTATCTTACAAAAACTTTGGGGGAGAGATAACAGTCAACTTTAGGAATTATATGGAATTATATGGTGATTACTTCATACTTGGACATACAAAACCTTGTAATTTCAGAGCTAATATGGGAATATGTTCTACCTTCAGGAAAAGAAAAAAATGGGAAGTCAGTGACAAACTATTAAAATCTAAAAAGAGACTGATGTACATTTAATAAAAGAAGTGTAAATTTAGCTTCCTGCATTTAGAAAAATTTCACTTTTTCTGGCCCTTTAGAAACAATTTACATCTATACCATTTATTCACATTTGTACTTTCTTAACTTTTTGAAACACTTTCAGTCCGTAATTTCTTTTTATTCACACAACTTTGTGAGGTAGGAATGGTAAGTCGTCATTATCTGACAGCTAGGAAACCAAGGAACCTAGCAGATAGCAGATCACTTCAAGTCACAGAGAAAGCTAGCAAACACTGCTTCTCGATCACCTAATTCTCTTCCAGAATGTCTCAGCACTAGCCACCTCTGTGCAATAAAAAAATACAACTCACTTCAGCGAGTTCAAATAGAAAAGGCATCCCAGATCTCCAGAAGGATCAGAGAGGCAGACTTGGAGACTACGCAGCCCAGATCCCCACATAAGTCGACCCAGCAACTACTGTGGGAAAGACCCATTGCCCCTATTATTTGGCTTATAAAGCAAATGTTAGACACTGGAAGGTAGACCCTTGGGCTTGGTGATCCTAAAAGAACTACACCTCCACTCTCCCTCAACAGGCCAAAATATTCCCTATAGCTTCTATTTCGTCATTTTGCTCTCTTCCAAATAGACACTTCATTCAGAGACTATGGTTAGCAGAGTCTAGGTCACTTCTCTGAGCCCGCATTCAGAATGTAAGAAATCTCCCAAGGTAAAAATGATGTTTGAAAGGACTGAGTAGACTCAACATGGTAAGGTACATCTCATAAAGCTTTCTCAAAATCAATGTGAGTCATAGAATTACTGTGGTTTGGGGACTGAAAGGGATCTTTCCAATTGCCAGTATTTTATAAATTTTAGGCCGTGATTCATTAGAGGGCCATAAAATCAACGTAATGCACCCTATAGTTCTAAAAAACTAAAAATAG
Organism: Pan troglodytes; assembly: GCF_028858775.2. Classification (NCBI taxonomy): domain Eukaryota; kingdom Metazoa; phylum Chordata; class Mammalia; order Primates; family Hominidae; genus Pan; species Pan troglodytes. The sequence goes on along the minus strand of NC_072404.2, from coordinate 128,322,483 downwards.
AATGGAAAATACCACCATGCACTGCATTAGTGAAGATAAGTATTGCTTGGTGAAACTTTTGTCCTCATTATATATGTGGGTATAAATTTACATATATATATATTTATAATATATATATATGTAGAGTACATATATACACATATATATATTTATTATATATATATGTAGAGTACATATATAGATACACATATATATATACATGTAGAGTATATGTCTAAGTGTCCTGTGCCATCAGGTAATATGTATTTCTTACTAGAGTCAGAGTAAAAAAAAAAATTGAAAAACACTAGTCAAATCCAACCTCTTCATTTTACATTTGACAGAGGATAAATAAGGCTCAGAGAACCTTGCTCTGTTGGTTAATGCAAGGCTGGAATTAGGACACAGAAAATTTTAGTCCTACATTTCATTGTAAGGACATTATCACTTAGAAGAAGTGTACTTCTTTTTTATGTAGATCTATTCCTACATTAGCCCTGTTATGATTATCAGATATATTTCATTAATTAGTATATCACAAAATAGTGTGTTTTATAATTGTATTTTGAGGTAAGCATTAATTAATGATTGTCACTTGGTTAACACCAGTCTATTAACTTTTGAAAGATAACAAATCTAAGTGTTATTTTGAATACTTTTAATGTTCACAGTTAAATTATGAATTGCAGGGAAGTCATTGAAATAGTAAAGACATAAATTTTTAAAGAAAATAACCCTTTTAATTTTTAATAAATAGAAGGATTTTTAAGTTGTAATCTGCCATATTGAATAGAAATATATCACTAAAAATATTTTTCTTGTTAGTTCTCCACTGTTTGTCTCTATTAAAACATTAAATACGGAATTTTCCAAAGAAAGTTTCTATGATTTGAAATAAGATACGAAAAACAAAAGGCTTAACAATTTCTCTATAATGTGCTCAACTAAAGATACATCTACTTTTAAAAATTCTGAATACAAAAAATCATTTAAACTTCATGGATATTTTTATATTCATGGGTAAGAATTTTGGAAAGAGTGGTAAATATTTTCAAAAAACATAGATTTTACTTTTCCAGTCCTCATTTTAATTGAATTCCTAAAGATTCTATTTCTAAATAGTCATGAACCAAAGATTTGTCCAGCTTGGAATACAGCCGTATCTTCAATAATAAAGCTGATCAAGTCTTTTTGCACAATTGACATACACTGTTGTTTTAACATTTCTATGTTTTAGAAACAGAAGTTTAATATTAATACTTTTATTATACAACATTAAAGTCTAATTGCTTTTATGATTTTTATAATAAAGAGGGCCAAAGCAAAGTAGATAATACCAAGTCACTGAAGAATAAAAATAAATAATGCCTTAGATCATTCAAAGAAGCCCAATTTCTTTTTTTTCTTTCTTTCTTTTTTTTGTTTGAGACAGGGTCCCACTCTGTCACCCAGGCTGGAGTACAGCGGCACAATCATGGCTCACTGCAGCCTTGACCTTCTGGTCTCAAGTGATCCTCCCACCTCAGCCTCCCAAAGTGCCTGGATTACAGGTGTGAGCCACCAAATTTGGCCAAGAACCCCAATTTCTATTATGTAGTCTTCTCTCTTCTACAGCAATACTCAAGAGGGTCAGAATGAAATGTACAACACTTTTACAAAGCACACCCAGAATCTACTGGTTACCTCAGTGCCTCATCCCAGATTTTGATATGGATTTTTAAGTTGACTTTTCATCACCCATTAATTTTTTCAAACTCACAGTGGGAATAGAACATATTTTATTACTGCAATATGTTGACTCTTTACACCCTTTGTAGGAATTTGTGTTACTTATAAAGAATATAACTGTAAACAAAGATGACAGGTATTTTTCTTACCAAAAACATTTTTTCTGTACTGAGTGGTTCTTGAACAAAGGAAGCTTATTTGACCTATCTAATGTGTAAGGAATTAGGTACAGAAGCTGGTTAGGTAAGGCAAAGAATGAGGATGAGAAATTTACTTATCAGGGGTTTAGAGCAATCATTAGAAAAGCCTCTACTTCCCAGACTGGTTTGTCCTGCTCAGTGAAGAGTGTTTTATTCCAACATCCTCTTTCCCTAACAGGCATTTAAAATAATGAGAGAATTTTTTAAAACACGATATTTACAGTAAATAAAAACCTGTCACCACAAAGGGGGGAAAGTTGCTGACATTTTCCTGGGCATAGGATATGCTCATTGAATATGGCAACAAGCCTGCTTCCTTCAGTGAATCCATTTTATCAGCAATTAGGACTGTTGTTTCACTTAAATGGAGAATTCCATTATGATTCCTCAGCAACCTTAACAGATAGAAAGCTTTTTGTAATATTACTAACTACACAGGAGGAAAGTAGTTATAAACTCCCTTTTGTGCTGTGGTGGATAGTCAGTGGAAAAAAAATCACCTTAAAATGTTTCTCAGGACATGTTGGCCTATACCTCATTTGAATTCATGCATCTTTAAAATAAAATCTGTGCCTGGCGCCGTGGCTCACGCCTGTAATCCCAGCACTTTGGGAGGCCAAGGTGGGTGGATTACCTGAGGTCGGGAGTTTGAGAGCGGCCTGACCAATATGGAGAAACCCCATCTCTACTATAAATACAGAATTAGCCGGGCATGGTGGCGCATGCCTGTAATCCCACCTACTCGGGAGGCTGAGGCAGGAGAATCGTTTGAACCTAGGAGTCGGAGGTTGCAGTGAGCCGAGAATGCGCCACTGCACTCCAGCCTGGGCAACAAGAGTGAAACTCCATCTCAAAATAAAATAAAATAAAATAAAATAAAATAAATCTTATTTTTATATTTAAAATAAAATCTTTATTTTATAATAAAAAATTTAAAATTTTTTAAATGAAAATTTTAAATAAAACATTTTTTAAATAAAAAATTTAAAGAAAATAAAAAGATTTCATTTTCTTTAAAATAAAATCTGGCTGTCCAATTGTTATTTCTTCGGTTGCTTTTCAAGAAAGTGTGAAGTCAAAAAGTAATTTTAAAAGGTAGGACTCTTCAATCTGCTTGAACAACGACAACTAGATAGTCTTAAATAAGTTCCTTTTATTTATTCTTACGTTGGTATTTTAAGTTAAATATCATACCAATAAGAATAGCTAGTTACGAAACAGCAGGAAATTCCACATATTTATTAAAAAATAGACATGTTTTTAAAATCTCATTAATGACTTTGTAAATTGTAATACCTACCTTTGGTAAGGGTGCAATGAAATAAACACCCATAGGTACTACTGGACATGGCATAAACTGCTACTATCTTTCAGAAAAGGCAATTTCATAATATACATCAAAACCCTAACATGTTTGATCCTTTGCTTCAGAAATTGAACTTTTAGGAGTTTAGCCTGATGGAATGTATAATTAAAGAAATGGACAAATACTTGTGTGCAAATGTGTTTGTCATGACATTATCTGTAACACAAAAAAGATGGAAAAAACATAAATCTACAATAACTGGGAATTGTTAATGAAATAGTAGGCTATTCATACAATAGATTGCCACATAGGCATCAAGAAATATCCTATTTGAAATTAGTATATACAAACAAAGAAAAAATGTTAACAGTTGTTATCTCTCAGTCCAGATGACTTATTTTCTTTACTCTTTTCTGTATTTTCCAAATTTCCTTCAGTGAACATCTTCAGTTAAGAGGCCTTAAAAGTTCATTTGCTAGTATTATGCTGAAAAGTTCTTTTTTAAAAAATAAAACTACAGTTCAGCACAAGTGAAATTTAATGCTGTTTTTACTATCATTGTATCTTTCGAATATCTGCACCATTATTTGCCTTCCATATGTATTAAAATATGGAAAGAGCCAAGAGACATGTAATTCAAGCTCCCCTTTCTTCCCAAATGATATTCCCCCAAATAAGACCACCATATTTTCAATTTATTAGGCACTTCCGCTTAACTTCTCTTCATAATTATAAGGAGTTCTTTTGAAGTTTATATGTCCTTGTCTTTGTGTTTGATCTGTCTCTTCACTGTGCTGTAGGGACACATCTTCCGCCTTTAAATTCCATCAATCTCCCTTCACCTCCCGCTTCTCCTGTGTCCTAGACAGTGTGTATAATTCTTTGCTCTTCAGCGTATTCAATATAAAGAAGGTAGCATATAAAACAGTTACATAATGCAAGCTTTATTCGTAGTTAGAAAATCATTATCAAAATGTTACCATTGCAATCATTTCCATAGACTGTCACGTAACCAACACCTGCAATGGGGAAGTGGTACACAATCCAACACAACTCATTAGGGGCTCTCAGTCTATTCAATCTCTGACACTCCAGCAGCCTCAGTACCACTTCAGGAGCCAATGCAGTCTACCTCTCTCCAGAGAGCAGTGTTCCACCTTTCTGGGACAGAAGTCAACAATCGCGTTCCCCAAGAGATGGAAAAGAAGTGGAGGAGGGTGAACAGGTTACCAAACCCACTTAGATACACTCCGCATAGACTAACTCTCCAAATTAAAGGGCAGGAGGTCACCTGAGCTGACCATAAAAGCTCAGAGTGCTGATGCGAATAAGATCAGGGAAGGCTGCTTATTAACACCGTGGTCACTACAAAAGTTCTTGAGGGCATCTGCTGTGAGTTTTCCATCGTTCCTTATTGTCCTCCTGCATCTCCTGTTGCTTTTCTTGGCCCTCTCCTTTTCGCATTTTCTATGTCCTTTGCCCAGCAGTAGTACTGCAGGCATTAACCATCGTCGACCTGAGAATTAAATTATCATTTGGTAGCCAGACCTCTCCTTGAGCCTTAGAAAGCTTGTGTGCTTGAGGTCCCTGAAGTGTAACGTCATCTCAAAGCGCAAGTAACTAAAGGGAACCTACATGTGACAAGGTGCAGCGGAGGTTCAAGCAGAGCACCCCGGCCGCATCGCAACAGATTATAAAGTGTAGGGGATGAAAATGATGGAAGACATCAGAAAGCCGAGCTGTAAAAAAGCCCAAACTAAGCAAACTGAGACGCGCACGCGCGTTGCTCACAGCTTGGCTCCCGAGGCCGGGCCACAGCGCCGGCGCACAGAATCCGGGGAGGGTGGGGAAGAGATGAGCACCCAGGCCTAGAGCTCCCACTGCCTCAGCCTCCCTATCCCCGCAAGCTCCGCCTCCTCCAGCTGCTCGCCTTCCCAAACAACCGGGTTCGCCGCCGGCGCTTTCTGCCCATTGGCCCTTAGCCTTTTCCGTTTCCGCCCAGCCCTCAAAATCCACCAATCAGCTTGCACTTTTGGGTGAGGGTCCACCTCCAAGGCTGTCGCTCCGGCTCCTCTGCATCCTCTGGCTGCTGCCTCCGCAGCTCCCTCCTCCTACCCCACCTCCTCCATCTGGGGAGCGTCTGCGGGGGCCTGAGGGGCGGCGGCGGCGGCGGCTGCGATATGGAGCCAGGGGCCGGCGGCCGAAATACTGCTCGTGGGCAGAGGGCCGGGTCCCCGAACACTCCGCCGCCCCGGGAGCAGGAGCGGAAACTGGAGCAGGAGAAGCTCTCCGGTGTGGTGAAGAGCGTCCACCGGCGGCTCCGCAAGAAGTACCGAGAAGGTAAACAGCGCGCTGAGTGAGGGAGGAAGGGGAGGCCTCATCACCCCCAACCGCTTGTCACCTCTTCCCTCCTCCAAAGAGGCCACCATTAAAACGTAAAGGATCTGCACGTCCCCCCAGCCGCTGCTGCTCTCCCGGGCCTGGTCTGAGCCCTGTAGTCGGCATCAGACGCGCTCCTCCCCGCCCCCTTTTCTTTGAGGGCCCTTCGGGAGAGTTCTAGGCCTGTAAAGGAATTGAGTTCCCACCCCCTCCAAGCCCCTGTCCCCAGCCGGGGTGCTGAGGTTGTTGTCACGGCACACACAAACACATACACGCTCACAGAGGAGGTGGGGGTCGCTTTTTGCAAGAGATGCCGAGGTAAAACAAGACAGGTAAAATCCATTTGTAAAAGACGAAAAGAAACCTGAGTTGTCCCTCCTTTACGCTTGACCTACCGGCTGTACCATTTGCTTCCTTATCAGACCCCCTTCCTAGTACTTCATTCCTACAACCATGCCGAGCCTTCCTCGCGTTGGCTTCCAGGGCTGGGAAGCCAGCAGGCCTTTTAGCTGACTGGACTTCACATTGTTAAAAGGGGGCGGGCTACACTCGTGGCTCCCACTCCCATTTCTTAAATACTTGGTCTTACTGTTTATTTAGGCGGTGAGGAAGAGATCTGGGCAGGTTCTGAAAATACCTTTTGTATTGGAAGCCTCCCAAAGACACATGCCGATAAAGCCCACCCTCGGCTTCCGTGGATGGGGTTCCGGTGAGAACCCCCTCTGTGGAAGCTCATAGAGGAAGAAGCCTTAGTGGCTTTTGCCTGTGCCTGAAGAGTGTTTATAGTTGGAGTCTACAGTTATCCTCGATATCTTTAAATATAGGCTTTTGTACACAGCTGTTTTATAAGATTTTGACAGTGAAAATTCTGTTTTCATAGGCTTGGGAGAGAGACTTCTCCTGAGTATCGAAATGAGGAAAGCTTTCCACTGGTTCTCATTTTAGCTTAATTGCAAACTGAAAAGTCAGCAGCCTTCTGGTGTTAGTCCTATACTTAGTTAATAATTTAGGATTAGAAGGAAAATTATGGCAGTGAAGGAATACAGACAGGTAAGATCATGTTACTGTTGATTTATACACACGTTTCGACTACTCTAGAAAGTTAAAACTAAGTATCCTTTGTTCTTTTGAATGTAGTTGATATGTTTCATTTTTCAAACTTTAAAGGTTTCTTTCGTTAGCAAATCAAGCTTAGCTTTTAATAGAGGCTGTTTAATCATCCCCAAATGGGGCTTGTAGTTATTGTTTAACAGATAGCAATAGAAAGAGTCTTATCAGACCTACTTAGGATGGTGAAATATGTTTTTTGAAAGAATGCTACCCAAACCCACAATTTAGTCAATAAAATGAGTAGTTACCATAGCAACAACTGCATCATTCTTGATATTCAAAGAATGCTCTTACATAATGGCATTCACTGTAGATTTTATGTTATTTGGAGAAATTAGGAAATAAATGGACACATTTTCCTGCAATTTATCCTGCTATTTTGTACAAATTTAAGTGCATCTTTTTAGCATAGAATTCCATTTCTATTTTTACATTTTAATAATTTCATTATTCATTTATTCATAAATGAATAGGTTCCACTCAAATTAACACACTAATGTGGCATCTCTTCAAGTGCTGTTTATATGTGCTTAGTTCCCACATGTTTAACCATGTTTTAAGCCTGAGTATTAACCACAGGAACTCTTGTTTATGAGAATTGGGAGTTACCAGATCTAGAATAGATACATGGAGTTCATAAGTGAATGATCTAGTATGCTTCTGGGGAGTTAAAGTCCTGGCAGTTTAAACATTTGAATGAGACTATTCTTTAGGCCTTTTAATACCCTGAATTTCACTGATGATCTAGACTTCTCTAGGCTTTGCTTGAATGATATACAAAGCCCCATCAGTGAATTAGCAGAATAAGTGATCCTAATGAGCATGCTCCTTCTGCCTTTATTTCTGACATATAGGCTAAATATTAGTAGTAAAAAAGTCATCTGTGAAAAACTCTGTGCACATAATAATACTAAGGAAATAATTTTTAGTGTTTTACTTTGAGGACTTAGTATTGTGCTGATGGTCCCCAGTCTGTAAACATATTTTACAAGTTCATTTGCAAGTCAGCTGTTATGGTAATCTGAAGATTGCTTAAGTGCTAGATCAGTCTGCAAAGGCCCATTGAATCAATAACATACCTGAACTATAGCACCAATAACTATGGAAACTGTACCCCTTTTATCACAATTCTTCTACCAGCAAATGCAGTGAAAATTCCAGCTTAGGATCTTGGAGTTTTAGACTAGAAGGAACCTCTTAGCATTTGGCAGTGATTCCCAAACATGGCTGATCAGCAGATTCAACTGGGTGCCTCTTAGACAACTCCTGTATTCTACCTCAGATCTGTAGTTTAAGATCCCTATTATTAGGAACTGGAAATTGTCAGCCAGATATTAGAATGGTGATCTAATAGCTTCTTCATTTTACAGATAAGTGAGCGGAGTCCTAAAAAGATTAAAATAACTTTCTTGACGCTTTGGTAGTTCATTATTAATACTATACATATTTTATGGGAATAATATAGGTTCCCCACCCCCAACTCCAAACCTAATATTAGTGACTCCAAATGTTAGAATAGGAGGGAAAATGAGAAGCAGGAAGTGGCCCTAGAATTTCCATTAGGTGAAAAGATATAAATTGATGGGAATGGATGATCCATAGGATAGGTATGATTAGCTGAGTTGGGGCTATACAAGGTGAGGGTTTTTTGGGGAGAGATGGCAGGGAAGGAAATAAGTTAGGGTAGAATAAGGAGGCAAAACAGCCATTGAATATTAAGGACAGGAGTGAGGACTAGATAGTGACTGGGAGGTTGGAGAACAGAGCCTTCTTTTCCCTTATCTCTATTAGTGGAATTGAAAATAAAACAGGAAAAACAATGAAAATAAGTTGTGTTGTTCTTTTTTGCTGTGATAAGAAAAGATTTTTTTCCACTCTTCTCCAACCGTTTGCCCAACTGATGCTAGTTGATGGTGATGAACAGGCTTGGGGTGGGGAAGGGTGAATAGGGTTGTAAAGAGTAGCAGGTAGGCTTAATGCACTCTTTTCGTTTACCACTTTTTCCTTCCCCAGTTTACGGCCTGCCCTGTGTCACCACTTAAGAGATGCTGTACCAATTTGTCTAAAGGTAAAGTGAGAACTGGAGATAAAGGTGTGTTCCAGGCAGCACTCGTATCTGAAGCAGTTACTAAAAAGAAATGGTAGGGAGATGCCTAGCAGTGGTGATGCAAAGGGGTATTTCTGGTGTCTGCCATTGATAGTTAAGAGACAGTCTTTTAAAGTGAGGTTATATTCATAAGATATTCATAAGATAGGTTTTTCACTATCTAGTGAATAGATCCATATTTATAAATGGAAATATGCTTGCACATATAGGTGTTTTCTGTCTTTGCATACATAATTTTTAAAATTTGACCTCCATGTAAACCAAAAATATTTTAAATGTATAAGAGTTATAGACAGCTTTTTAATAAAAAAAACTAGTTTCGCTTTTCAAACAGGGACTTCATTATTTAATTAGATGAGCCTGACAAATATGTATCAAATCAAGAACTGAAGTAGAGCCATGTGTGTTTTTGGTTGTCTTTGTATGATTTTTTTTTCCATAATCATATTCACATGAACCCATTCCTATAATGATTGCTTTTATGCCTGGCATTTCTCTTTCTAAACTTAAAGTGTTTATATAAAAATTCCAAGAAAATATAAAAGGCTGCAGTTGTCAGGAGTAAAAGTACACTTTTCATTCCATTTCGTTTTTATTTTTTTAACCTATCTTATGAATATCTTTGGGAATTTTATCAAATTATTCAATCCCTGAATTTACTTGTTCTGCATACCAAACAGATTTAAAACAGTTTATCACATAAACACCTGCAGCTTATAAATCAATCACAAAAAAAGTAAAAGTATGTACTAAACTGTTAAAAGAGGTATTCTTAAGGTCATGGAATTAGGGGGTGATCTTAACAGGTGAATTAGCACGGCAGTGTAGGATAAGCTGAAAAATATATTTGTGATTGACTATTCTTCAGCAAACACTTAAAATGAGAATTGTGGGGGAAGGGGAAAAACTTTTGTATTAAAATAATTTTAAACCAAAAAGTCTAAAAATAAGAGAATGAATGTAATGTTGGTGTTTTTCCAGAAACAAAGTTTTGAAGTTGTTTTAAAAATTAGAATGAGACTCCTTTTAATTGAACTTTTCTTATTTTTTTTCCTCAGTGGACTTTAAACACAGCTGCTTTAAAATTTTGACCAAGTCCAAGACCTTAAGAAACTTTGAACAGATTCTTTTCTCAAGTGAGGTTTTGCTGTTTTCTTTTTGTGTTCTTCTTATACTTATTCTGATATAGAATCAGAAAGCTTTTTGTGATAGAATATTTGCCTGATCAGTGAAATAAATAAGGTGAAGGTTGTCACAGAAGGTCCTGTTAAGTTTGCACTAGGAGAGTTTGAACTGCCTTTCCCAACAGAAGAAAAATAATGAAAAGAGTTCAGTAATCAGTAATACTAAAAGATAAAGGGACCATTTATATAGTCAGTTCAATGAAGGGCATGTAGGTATACAATGTACATTAGTGTTTAGCTATTTGATTTTGTTATTATTAGTGTTCTTTGTGACAAGGTATCGTTTTAGGGGCTTTTTGCAGTTGAAAAGATACACTAGAAACCAAAAGCATTGTTGCAGATTCCTTGATTGTTTAATGGAAAATAAACCCACTAACATAGCGGTTCTTAGCCTTGGTTCCACATCAGTATAATCTTTGGAACTTTGTGGAACACAGACATCTGTATATATAAAAGCTCCCAGAGTACACAGTGGACAAAGAGGTTCAGAAACACGGCTATTGTAGTAGGAGGAATCTAGGAGAAAGGAGGCTTTTATACTAACCTGATCTAAAGTTAATAATAGCTTAAATAACAGTAGTGATGATGAAAATAGAAGAAGACAGACTTCGAAGATCAGAATAGGCAGTTTCAGTGAAAATAAAGAAGGGTCAAAGATGATGCCAATATTTCTTTCCTGGAAAAATGTAGATAGCTATTAGCATACACTTTGGAAATGGTAGGAGTTGGAGGCAAGAGGAACAGGGTAGTCAGGCAGATTGGCTTGTTATAGGGATAATGGTAATGATTTAGTTTGCAATCTATCCTTTGGAAGTTTAGGATTTGGAAGCCCTCTGTGGAGGGTGAAGCTTTGAGGCAAGTAAACTGCACAATGGGGTTGTAATATAGAACTGAGGACAGATCCTTGGAAGACACCAGTGGTTAGAGTTTGGAAGAAGAAAGTGGAACCATCGCAGAACACAGGGAGTACTCCCAGGGATTGGGTGTCTGCTGTGCTGGGTACCAACACAGTAGTAGAACTGTATCTGCCGCCATTTATGCTTCATTTACAGTAGAGTGAAGGTGTTCATAGTGACAGCCTAAAGTCCTCAAGAAAACGTAAAATTACGTTTACTATAATATTTCTTAAGAAAATATTGATTTGCTTTGATTTTCAAAGAGTCCCAGTCTTTCAAAATCAAACAAATCAGTATTTTCAGTTGGTTTTGGTGCATTTGTTTTCTTTAATAAGTATATATCATGTTTGCAGCTTTAAAGCGTCTAAGGCCATGGTTCTTAAAACGTTAGTTGGCTCCAGAATCTTCCGGTGAACTTTTTAAAATGCTGATTCTTAGGTCCCCAGAAAGCAATTTGGTGGATCTGAGATTTGGGGCCCAGGAATCTGCATACTTAATGTCCCTTATGTGATTCTAATTCAGGTGATCATTGGAACACTTTTTGAGAAAACGTTGAACTAAGATTTTTCTGTTGCAAAGAAAAGCAGGGTACTTTACTAAAGGATGTGCTCGTCCTGGGAGTTCAAATTGTTTTTCACATTCATTCCTTCCTCATATGTGTCTATGAAATATTTATTTCTGTCATAAAAATACAGTATACAGAGTGAAACATCAGTTGAGATAACTGAATTAGTTAATGATTTTTCAATAATAGGTAGTCTCGCTACACCACTGTGTAAGGAGCTACTTGTTTTTAAGGCACACTTTAAGAAGTTGTCTTTAAATTTCTTCATTGATAGTTTTGACACATTTTTATATTAGTTTTCTATCTTTTGGTAGCCATTTCTATAGTGTCTAAATAAGTCAGGCACATTTGTCACATAGTTCCTGTTATAATCATCTCTTCTTCAGTATTTTTGTTAATTTCCTAGGGCAATCTCATACATTGTTCACATTTGACGATTAAGTTGAGACTTTCCTGTTTTATCATACAGTACTTTTGGAGCTCCTGTTTTTACTAGTCCTTGCTAATTAGCAAAAGCAGCAGGATCCCTACCCTCTTCAAGTAACAAAAATAATAGAGATGTTAACCGTAGCTATTCTGTCTTTATGTCTTCAGGGTAGCATTAAGGATTGGGTGGCTCCTGGGCATTATCCCTGCCCCTCTTCCTTCACCCACCAATTCAAGTAAAATTTTCTAAAATGTTCCTCTTTAAATCAGAAGTACTGATGTACTGGAAGTTTAGCAGCATAATGTTTTTAACAACTTTAAATCTAGATTATTAAGGATTATGGCTTAGAGTCCGATCTTCAGGCCTCTTTTGAAATGACCTCTTCGTGGTTGGTCTTTTAGGCCAGTTTATTGTAATGTAAACTCTTGAAACAAAGATCTGGGTTTTTATTAATCATCACAACCCCATCCCCACAAACACAGTTGTGTACAGCACCTAGCACAGAATCCTACATAAGTAAGTGCCCCTACCTAAGTGCCCCTCTTACCTTGTGCTTCCATAGCATGATTGTGCCTACCTTTATGGTATTTATAACTTACCAGTTCATTTGTCTGTTTTATCTACTAAACTTAGTTTCTTGAGTAAAACTCTGCCTTTTATCTCTGTAGCCTTAGTACATAGCACCAGGCCTTGTAGATTTAAGGCACACGCACAAAAGAAGCTAATGTAAATATTTCCAGATAGTTGAGTTTTATCTTTTTATATTCATAACTTTAAAATTTTAACTTGTGGGTACCCATCTTTTCTAATTTATGCTCATGTCTTCTTAAATTGAGTATATTAGATTAATTTTACCCTTTTTTAAATGGTCCAAGTTATTCTGAATAGCATTCTATTTTTCTATAAATATAATGGTAAATATATCCTTACACTCATTATGGTATCTTTATTTGTTCTCATAAGGATGTTGTAGTGGGTATAATGTATGTCTCTCTGTATGTTGGTAATAAAAATAGTAATAGTGAGCTGGGTACAGTGGCTCATGCCTGTAATCCCAGCACTTTGGGAGGCCGAGGCAGGTGGATCACGAGGTCAAGAGATAGAGACCATCGTGGTTAACTCGGTGAAACCCTGTCTCTACTAAAAATACAAAAAATTAGCCGGGTATGGTGGCATGTGCCTGTAGTCCCAGCTACTTGTGAGACTGAGGTAGGAGAATCACTTGAACCTGGATGGCGGAGGTTGCAGTGAGCCGAGATTGCACCACTGCACTCCAGCCTGGGTGACAGAATGAGACTCTATCCCAAAAAAAGAAAAAAAAAAAAGTAATAGTTTTGTGTATTTGTTTATATTTACAGATAAAAAATTTCAACCCCAGTATATCAGTCTCTTAAATTTGAAGTGAAATTTATACTAGTTACAAAATCTAACATCTGACAACCACTAAACTATACTGACTTATTGTGCTTTAAGTGTAGATACACTAATACCCATTGCTGTGTTTATTTTAGAATAGGTGGTTAATCTTCATGCATTTAGAGCAGCATGTGAGTATCCATTTCCATTTATATAGAAATTAGGATAAGACTTTTTCATTGAACATATGAAAATTAAGTTCCAAAAGGCTGTTCATAAATCCTTTTGTTTGAAAGTTGAAAATTAAACTAAGCAAGTGCTCTGTGTGGTCATAGACCCATCTGTGAAGTTCACTTTCACAAGGGAATAACATGTTGGTGACATTGGTTATGATTTTTCTTGATTTCTTTCCATCTCCCTTATAGGATGTGTTCACAGACTTGCATTTTGGAGTATTTTTATCGTTGATATGTTTATTATAAAAGGCTGTTCCAAGAACAGAAGATACACCGTGAGCCAATGTTTGTAGATATTAAGTTTAATCCATGCATTGATTTGTTTTGTTGTGTTTTTTTTTTGTTAATTAAATTGGACTCTTAAGGTTGTCCCAATCCCCCTGCTCTCTATATTATTTTGCCAGGCTTTTAAGCTCACAACCTTGCTATACACCATTGGTTTTAAGCCATAGCTACACGTTGGATTCATCTGGGGAGTGTTAAAATAAATGACCAGTTGCCACTCCAGACCAGTTAAATGAAACTTCTGGGTGATTCCAATGTGCAGCCAGAATTGGCAGCCAGAATTGAGAACCACTGCCAGAAATCTAACAAATAATGCAGTTGTAGAGACTAAATAACTGCATTTGACTGACAAAAGACCATTTGTTTGTGGTTAGTAGAGTCTGTGTACTTTCCTCTGTTGCAAAGCTTCGCTCATATCCATGAAAGTTCATGAATTAAAAACTTATGAAGAGAAGCAAAGTTTGTGGTTAGGAGCATGACTTTAGCTTTTGACTACCAGGTTTGTTGTGTAACCTTGGAAAAGTTTACTTAATCGCTCTACTTCAGTTTCCTCATCTATAAAGTAAAATATCTGCCTCAATGGATTGGTATTATAATTAAATGAGTTAATATTTGAAAAGCACTTAAAACAACATTTGGCATATAGGAAACACACTAAGCTTGTAAAATACAGAAATTTAAAAATAACAGCTCTTTTATCTGTAGCTATACTGCTTCAGTGCATTTAAGGACTATGACATTAAAGACTGGATGGCTCCTGGAATTTTTACCTAGACTGTTCTGTAGTCTTCTCAGTATTAAAATGACTTTTTCTTTTTCTTCTTTTTTTTTTTTTTTTTGCCCCTTTTGCTGTTTGTGTTTCTAAGTTTTTATATGAAAAGTCCAACCTTTTTAGCATGTCAGAATATTGGTGGTGGTCTCTTCCCACATGAGAGAAATAACTATTCATAACATGTTGGCTATAAGATGCAGGTTTTCAAACTTTTTGTTTTCTGGTTACTTTTTGGCTCTTAATTACCAAACACCTTGGATGTTTTTTATCCCACTTTTAGATGTGTCACTGTATCAGGTGCTCAAGAGCTGAGAAGACTGGTCTGTGTATGGCTTAACTATGTGAGACAATCTGAATTCTGAACATTTTGTTTTAATGCCTTGAAATGGTAGCTGAACTTGTTTGCACTTAGTCATGAGTTTCTTTACTTACCTTGTGTTAGAGAAAATGACCGTTAAAGGTACTTTGAACTTGAATTTGGTAGTCTTGTCATCTACAGATAAGGCATCTTAGGGCCCGTATTTGGCAATATGCCTAAGTCAGAACCAAATAAATTGTTCTGAATTTCTAAAAGTTTAAGACTTTTGATACTCATGTATTTTTTTGCTTCTTTAGAGAATTTGATGTCCCTCAAATTTAATGAAATATAATCTTAATTTTGTAACATATACCATGCTTGTGGCACATCATTTTTAAAAATTAAATTTATTGAGGTATGATTCATGTACAGTAAATTGTGTCTTTTTAAAGTATATAATTCCGTAAGTTTTGACAATGCATGCATCTCTGTAAAACCATTACCACAATAAGGCATAGAACATTTTCATCACTGCCAAAATTTTCTCATACTTCTTTGCAGTCAGTCTCTCTCTATACTCTCAGTCTCACATGTCTTTTCACTATAGATTCACCTCCATTTATTTTCGTTTCTTAGCTATTGTGAGTAATGCTGCAATGATTATAGGATTGCAGATATCTCTTTGACATACTGATTTCGTTTCCTTTGGATAAATACCCATAGTGGGATTGCTGAATCATGTAGTAGTTTTATTTTTAATTTTTTTAGGAACCTCCATACTGTTTTGGCTGTACTAATTTACATACCCAACATAAGTATACAGGATTCACTTTTCTTCACATCCTCACCAATGCTTGTTATCTCTGGTCTTTCTGATAATAGCCATCCTAACAGATGGGAGGTAGTATCTTATTGTGGTTTTAATTTGCATTTTCCTGATGATTAGTTTTGTTGAGCACCCTTTTATATACCCATTGGCCATTTTTTGTGTTGTCTTTGGAAAAATATCTATTCAGGTCATTGCCCATTTTTTAGTCAGATTATTTGTTTTTTTGCTATTCAGTTTGTATGAGTTTTTCTTATATATCTTTTGGATATTAACCCCTTGTCAGGTATATGGTTTGTAAATATATTTTTATCTTAAAATGGCATCACATATATACTTGCTAACTTATTTTCTGTGCTTTATATGTTTTGAAAAGGAGAATTAGGATAGTTATTGAGAAAAAATATTGTTTTTATATACATCAAGTATATAAAAATCAAGTGGTCCTGGCATGTAAAAATGCATGAACCTTAGCACCACCTATTCATTTTTTTCACATATAAGTAATTCTTTATCTATTTGGTGGTGTTACTGTTCATTTCTCCTTGAGCTAATAAATTTTTCGAGAAGATCTGTGTACTGCTATTAAAGAACTTAATGGATATGACTGGACTGTCAGCTGCAAGGTTTTCTTTTGACAATAACACAAAATGAAAAAGCCTTTTTAATAAGCTTAAAACAATGGTCTCTAGAAAAATGACATTGAAATTATTGCTTTTCTGACCTTGGAACTCTTACTTTGAAAACAGTAACTATTGTTAAAAATTTAAATTCTGCTTTTGAGTCACTGCTATTTATTGACAGCCATCATCTGTAGTTTGAATTTTATCTTAGCAATTTAATTTGTTTATACTTTTCATGTTTATTATTTAAGCATGATGAAAATTTAAATATTTTGTCCTCCACTGACTGAGCACCCTAATTAACTTCTCTAATTTATACAAATTATAAATCAAAAGTAGTCTTTGCTTTTCCATTTATACTTTCTATTGGGAAAATCACACCTGGTTTTAACAGACAATATGTATAAATGAGTGACAAAGTACCGTAAGGATGGCAGATGAGGGAGGTATAAGATGATAAAGTGGGAGGCAGATAAACCCTCTTGAAGAAAATATGAATTCAGTTACATTTTGAAGGAAAAAAAATGCTGTACCAGATGGCAGGAGAGAGGTTAATTCATAAAGAAAGAATAATATCAACTCTAAATAAATAATTTAGGGATTCCATTGGTTCACTTTAATTTGGAATTGTTTTAGAGCTGCGCTTCTGGATGTTACGTAGAGCAAAAATACTTTTAAACCCATTTCCTTGTACTTGTTTTTTTACAAAGGCAGTTGCATTGTAATAATGTCTTAATCACAAAGTTATTAAAAATGGAACTCTTTTTAAATTAATGAAGGTGCTATTCTTTGCTAGTTGTCATTGTCCTTTTATTAGTAGCTCCTAATTTATTTTTTAGTTGTGACATAGTGTTTTTGAAGGTGAGTTTAGTCAATGCAATAGTTATGGTATTATCTTGATATAAGATTCAAAATAATTTGGTTCATTGATTATCATATTGAACTTGGTTTGGCAACTTTAAGTTGGCATCACTCATGTTTAAAATTATGAATTTGTTTTTTAAAATGGGTGTTTAAAAAATTTAAATGTTATGGGATAACTAAATAGAAGTCATGTTAATGTGAACTTTGTTCTAGAATTTTGTAAGACAATTTAAGCTGTAGAGCATATATTTTTAAATTGTGCTTTCTAAAAATAATTTGTGAATTCTCTGTAGTTGGTCAAAGTAAAATGTGTGTACCCATTGCAGATTTTGTTCTCCACGCCTCCCTTTCCCCTTGTACCTGTCTCTTTCTCTCTCTCTTTCTCTCTGTCTCACTTTTACTTTAAGACACATGTATTTTTTCTAGAATGCCTATAAGAAATTGGTAAGAAAATGGGTTATTAATTACAACACTTTTGAGTCATTCACAGATGCCATTATATTAAAATAAATCATAAGGCTAATTATTAATTCATTGAGAGTTCTGATAGAACTTGAAGACCTAAATGTTTCTTATACTGTGTTGACTAGACCTTTCATGCAAACTTCAAGAAGTTCTAGCTCCTGATTTACCTTTTAATAATGAAAAAATGTTGTCCTTTTAAATAGTATATCTTTTAATTATTAGTTGACCTAATAACTAAGTGATAAAAAAATCCTTAAAATTGAGTTTTAATATATTGTTTGTATATGCAGTTTGAGTTGGTAGAGGAGTTTTAAATATTATACTGGGCACTGGTGAACCCTAACTTTTTTTGGATTTTAGAACCTGAATCATAGATTACTTTGAAAAACTTTGCTCAAAATTTAAATACCATTATTTTAAATACTATAAAAACAAAAAGTGGGCTATTATGAAAATACTTACCTTTTCTCATTCCTTTTTAATAATTTCATTTATTTTTAAAATTACCTTAAGCTTTCAGAGGTATTTTGGGAAGTGGAATTTTCTCATAACTAAAGGCCAGCTATGTTTTTTGTTCAATTTTATAACCACCAGACTTTTAACAAAATGTATACACAGTAGTCAGAGTTTGAAACATTTTTATTTTATAAATATATGAAATAAAAGTTTTGGGTCCAGGATGCCTTGCATAGGATATAGGGAACCCGTCAGGTTCATATCTCTTTTATAGCATTTCCACATTTTACATGTCTTCTCCCCTTTTTTTGATACCAATGCCTGCTCATTAACTTTATTTTCTGTAGCATTTAATATGGAGTATTTTTAAAAGAAAATCTGTTGAAAGAAGGAAAAATATATACAGTTGCATCATCTACTGTCAGTTATATATTTAAGTATACTTCACTTTATGAATCACATCAATTTTCAGTGTCAACACACTTTGTGAGAGTCTGCAGACTCCTCAATGTTAATGAAATCGTTAAATTGAAGTTGTTTGGTTAATCTGAGTTGCATTAGCCTACAAAGTTTGAATTCTTCCTTAGGACTTCAGTGAGGTAGATAGCCATAAAATTTCATTAGGTGGTATTTCATAGAATTTTGTTGAGTATGAAAAACTAGAGGTCTTCTAAAAAGTTGTAGGGTAGTAGGTTTCTGTATATTTTCAGTTCTTTGCATCTTATAGCTAGTAGAATAATTATAGAGTAAATTGGGTTTCAAAGTATATAGTGACATGGCAAGGACTCTAAGAATTTCTAACAGATGCCTTTGTTGCCTCACATAGCACACCCTTTGTCCTCACCCATGGTAGATAGACACTTTGAGCTCAGATTCACTAGCCCTTACATAGACCCACTTTAAATGAGTGCTGCTTTTTTGTGTTCTGCCTTTCTCCCACACTGCTGGAGCCCACTGAGATTGTCCCCTTATTCAGTGGCTAAGCGCAGACTAGCAGTGCAGATTGTTAATAATTCTCAGTTAATGGGGATAAGAACTTAGCGATAAATGCCGTGGCCTCCCATTCTTTAGGTACACAATTCTGGACACATTCGGTATGCTTTTCAGTTTGCCAACAGCAGCAACCTCAGTAAAGCAACCTTGTATTAGTTTTTTCTCCTTCCCATCTTTCTCTCTACTTCCTTACTCCTGTTTCCTAGGATTCTCACCCAATTAAACTACATGGACCCAGGTCTTTGTCTTAAGTTGTACTTTTTTTTTTTTTTTGAGACAGAGCTTGGCTCTTGTCACCCAGGTTGGAGTGCAGTGGCATGATCTCAGCTCATAGCCACCTCCCAGGTTCAAGGGATTCTCCTGCCTCAGCCTCCCGAATAGCTGGGATTACAGGCACGCGCCACCACACCTGGCTAATTTTGTATTTTGTAGTAGACGCAGGGTTTTACCATGTTTGTCAGGATGGTCTCAAACTCCTGACCTCAGGTAATCTGCCGGCCTTGGCCTCCCAAAGTGCTGGGATTACAGGCAAGAGCTACCACACCCAACCAAGTTGTACATTCTATAGATGCTAAGTCTTGCAGAAAGGAAAAGAAAATATGTTTGTTTTAAGCATAGCTTTTCCCAGGTATATGTTATCATAGAACTTGTGTTTGAATGACTCCTATTAACAGCACATATAATACATTTATGTATTTATTTATAATGTGTAGATTCTATAGGGCAGTGAAACTTAAAAGTTCAAAAAAAGGCCTTCTAGACTTGACGATTCACCTTTAAAATTATACAATACCTTAATGAATGATTTAGTTTCAAATTTGATGGATAAAGTCAGAAATAGTGTTATGTACCATCATGGGTTTATGAAAGTGTCATTAATTAAAATATTGTTTCAAATGCCTCAGTTTCTGAAGTTCTATTTAGAGACTTGATAAATAACTACATCTGAAAGATGTTGCTAAAACTGAGGAAAGCAGTAGTGTGTTTAAATTAATATTCCAATACAGCAGGCAGGCCCTCAAACTGTATGTCTTAAATGAACTTCGGTATGTGGTATTCTGACAGGAACATTTGTGTATACCTTCTACTTGAACATTGAATCTGCCTCAAACTTCACCCTTTTTTCTTTTTCCTTGGACTTGTGTTTTATGAATAGTTATTTTATCACAGAAGGTCATTTTCAAATGAAACTGCTGGAAAAAAACATTAATAGGAATTCAAGTCAAACTGCTAAAAAAAAATAACATTGGCCATTATATTAAAATAAATCATAATTTATTATGATTTAACATGATTGAACTTGAATACCTTAACATTTCTAAAACTGAGGAATTTTTATTTGAGAATCTAGAAAACTTTTCCCTGCTTTTTTTAAGTTAATAGTTATTGCCAGTCTGATATGTAACAAATTGAGAGGCCAGTCACTACCCAAATGTTAGTGATTAATGGAAATATTTGTATATGAGTACATAGCCCCCTCAAAAATAATTCTCTCAGGTTTAAAATCAGTATTCAGGCCAAGACTCAGACTGATATATAGTCATCTTAACAATGTGTGAGAGGGTTTGTTTGTATCCTTACTCTTCTTTCCTGATCAAATTAGAGGGCTAATAGTTTGGTTTTCAACTCAGTACTTATTAGACTGTAGACCCTAAAATACCCATTAACTGGGATTAACAGAAAGATTTTCAAATTTGAATAGTTAAGTATTGGTTGTTACATTTGGACTATTATAATTCCTTTTCTGTTTAAAAAAAACCTCTTAGATGTAAGAATTCAATAATCTTAAGTGGAGGAAGAATTTTTGTATAATTATCTCCCACATTTGGCTGTTCTATTTATAGTTTTTTTCTTTTTTTTTATTATTATTATACTTTAAGTTTTAGGGTACATGTGCACAATGTGCAGGTTAGTTACATATGTATACATGTGCCATGCTGGTGTGCTGCACCCATTAACTCGTCCTTTAGCATTAGGTATATCTCCTAATGCTATCCCTCCCCCCTCCCCCCACCCCACAACAGTCCCCAGAGTGTGACCTTCCCCTTCCTGTGTCCAAGTGTTCTCATTGTTCAGTTCCCACCTATGAGTAAGAATATGCGGTGTTTGGTTTTTTGTTCTTGTGATAGTTTACTGAGAATGATGATTTCCAGTCTCATCCATATCCCTACAAAGGACATGACATGAACTCATCATTTTTTATGGCTGCATAGTATTCCATGGTGTATATGTGCCACATTTTCTTAATCCAGTCTATCATTGTTGGACATTTGGGTTGGTTCCAAGTCTTTGCTATTGTGAATAGTGCCGCAATAAACATACGTGTGCATGTGTCTTTATAGCAGCATGATTTATAGTCCTTTGGATATATACCCAGTAATGGGATGGCTGGGTCAAATGGTATTTCTAGTTCTAGATCCCTGAGGAATCGCCACACTGACTTCCACAATGGTTGAACTAGTTTACAGTCCCACCAACAGTGTAAAAGTGTTACTATTTCTCCACATCCTCTACAGCACCTGTTGTTTCCTGACTTTTTAATGATCACCATTCTAACTGGTGTGAGATGGTATCTCATTGTGGTTTTGATTTGCATTTCTCTGATGGCCAGTGATGGTGAGCATTTTTTCATGTGTTTTTTGGCTGCATAAATGTCTTCTTTTGAGAAGTGTCTGTTCATGTCCTTCGCCTACTTGCTGATGGGGTTGTTTGGTTTTTTTTCTTGTAAGTTTGAGTTCATTGTAGATTCTGGATATTAGCCCTTTGTCAGATGAGTAGGTTGCGAAAATTTTCTCCCATTTTGTAGGTTGCCTGTTCACTCTGATGGTAGTTTCTTTTGCTGTGCAGAAGCTCTTAACTAGATCCCATTTGTCAATTTTGGCTTTTGTTGCCATTGCTTTTGGTGTTTTAGACATGAAGTCCTTGCCCATGCCTATGTCCTGAATGGTAATGCCTAGGTTTTCTTTTAGGGTTTTTATGGTTTTTGGTCTAACGTTTAAGTCTTTAATCCATCTTGAATTAATTTTTGTATAAGGTGTAAGGAAGGGATCCGGTTTCAGCTTTCTACATATGGCTAGCCAGTTTTCCCAGCACCATTTATTAAATAGGGAATCCTTTCCCCATTGCTTGTTTTTGTCAGCTTTGTCAAAGATCAGATAGTTGTATATGCGGTGTTATTTCTGAGGGCTCTGTTCTGTTCCTTTGATCTATATCTCTGTTTTGGTACCATTACCATGCTGTTTTGGTTACTGTAGCCTTGTAGTATAGTTTGAAGACAGGTAGCGTGATGCCTCCAGCTTTGTTCTTTCGGCTTAGGATTGCCTTGGCGATTCGGGCTCTTTTTTTGGTTCCATATGAACTTTAAAGTAGTTTTTTTCCAATTCTGTGAAGAAAGTCATTGGTAGCTTGATGGGGATGGCATTGAATCTATAAATTACCTTGGGCAATATGGCCATTTTCATCATATTGATTCTTCCTACCCATGAGCATGGAATGTTCTTCCATTTGTTTGTATCCTCTTTTATTTCCTTGAGCAGTGGTTTGTAGTTCTCCTTGAAGAGGTCCTTCACGTCCCTTGTAAGTTGGATTCCTAGGTATTTTATTCTCTTTGAAGCAATTGTGAATGGGAGTTCACTCATGATTTGGCTGTTTGTCTATTATTGGTGTATAAGAATGCTTGTGATTTTTGTACATTGATTTTATATCCTGAGACTTTGTGGAAGTTGCTTATCGGCTTAAGGAGATTTTGGGCTGGGACAGTGGGGTTTTCTAGATATACAATCATGTCATCTGCAAACAGGGACAATTTGACTTCCTCTTTTCCTAATTGAATACTCTTTATTTCCTTCTCCTGCCTAATTGCCCTGGCCAGAACTTCCAACACTATGTTGAATAGGAGTGGTGAGAGAGGGCATCCCTGTCTTGTGCCAGTTTTCAAAGGGAATGCTTCCAGTTTTTGCCCATTCAGTATGATATTGGCTGTGGGTTTGTCATAGATAGCTCTTATTATTTTGAGGTGTGTCCCATCAATACCTAATTTATTGAGAGTTTTTAGCATGAAGGGTTGTTGAATTTTGTCAAAGGCCTTTTCTGCATCTATTGAGGTAATCATGTGGTTTTTGTCTTTGGCTCTGTTTATATGCTGGATTACATTTATTGATTTGCGTATATTGAACCAGCCTTGCATCCCAGGGATGAAGCCCACTTGATCATGGCGGATAAGCTTTTTGATGTGCTGCTGGATTCAGTTTGCCAGTATTTTATTGAGGATTTTTGCATCAATGTTCATCAAGGATATTGGTTTAAAATTCTCTTTTTTGGTTGTGTCTCTGCCAGTCTTTGGTATCAGGATGATGCTGGCCTCATAAAATGAGTTAGGGAAGATTCCCTCTTTTTCTATTGATTGGAATAGTTTCAGAAGGAATGGTACCAGTTCCTCCTTGTACCTCTGGTAGAATTCGGCTGTGAATCCATCTGGTCCTGGACTCTTTTTGGTTGGTAAGCTATTGATTATTGCCACAATTTCAGAGCATGTTATTGGTCTATTCGGAGTTTCAACTTCTTCCTGGTTTAGTCTCGAGAGGGTGTATGTGTCGAGGAATTTACCCATTTCTTCTAGATTTTCTAGTTTATTTGCATAGAGGTGTTTGTAGTATTCTCTGATGGTAGTTTGTATTTCTGTGGGATCGGTGGTGATATCCCCTTTATCATTTTTTATTGCATCTATTTGATTCTTCTCTCTTTTCTTCTTTATTAGTCTTGCTCTAGTGGTCTATCAATTTTGTTGATCCTTTCAGAAAACCAGCTCCTGGATTCATTAATTTTTTGAAGGGTTTTTTGTGTCTCTATTTCCTTCAGTTCTGCTCTGATTTTAGTTATTTCTTGCCTTCTGCTAGCTTTTGAATGTGTTTGCTCTAGCTTTTCTAGTTCTTTTAATTGTGATGTTAGGGTGTCAATTTTGGATCTTTCCTGCTTTCTCTTGTGGGCATTTAGTGCTATAAATTTCCCTCTACACACTGCTTTGAATGTGTCCCAGAGATTCTGGTATGTTGTATCTTTGTTCTCATTGGTTTCAAAGAACATCTTTATTTCTGCCTTCATTTCGTTATGTACCCAGTAGTCATTCAGGAGCAGGTTGTTCAGTTTCCATGTAGTTGAGCGGTTTTGAGTGAGTTTCTTAATCCTGAGTTCTAGTTTGATTGCACTGTGGTCTGAGAGACAGTTTGTTATAATTTCTGTTCTTTTACATTTGCTGAGGAGAGCTTTACTTCCAAGTATGTGGTCAATTTTGGAATAGGTGTGGTGTGGTGCTGAAAAAAATGTATATTCTGTTGATTTGGGGTGGAGAGTTCTGTAGATGTCTATTAGGTCCACTTGGTGCAGAGCTGAGTTCAGTTCCTGGGTATCTTTGTTAACTTTCTGTCTCGTTGATCTGTTTAATGTTGACAGTGGGGTGTTAAAGTCTCCCATTATTATTGTGCGGGAGTCTAAGTCTCTTTGTAGGTCACTCAGGACTTGCTTTATGAATTTGGGTGCTCCTGTATTGGGTGCATATACATTTAGGACAGTTAGCTCTTCTTGTTGAATTGATCCCTTTACCATTATGTAATGGCCTTCTTTGTCTCTTTTGATCTTTGTTGGTTTAAAGTCTGTTTTATCAGAGACTAGGATTGCAACCGCTGCCTTTTTTAGTTTTCCATTTGCTTAGTAGATCTTCCTCCATCCCTTTATTTTGAGCCTATGTGTGTCTCTGCATGTGAGATGGGTTTCCTGAATACAGCACACTGATGGGTTTTGACTCTTTATCCAATTTGCCAGTCTGTGTCTTTTAATTGGAGCATTTAGTCCATTTACATTTAAAGTTAATATTGTTATGTGTGAATTTGATCCTGTCATTATGATGTTAGCTGGTTATTTTGCTCATTAGTTGATGCAGTTTATTCCTAGCCTTGATGGTCTTTACAATTTGGCATGATTTTGCAGTGGCTGATACTGGTTGTTCCTTTCCATGTTTAGTGCTTCCTTCAGGAGCTCTTTTAGGGCAGGCCTGGTGGTGACAGAATCTCTCAGCATTTGCTTGTCTGTAAAGTATTTTATTTCTCCTTCACTTATGAAGCTTAGTTTGGCTGGATATGAAATTCTGGGTTGAAAATTCTTTTCTTTAAGAATGTTGAATATTGGCCCCCACTCTCTTCTGGCTTGTAGGGTTTCTGCCGAGAGATCTGCTATTAGTCTGATGGGCTTCCCTTTGTGGGTAACCCGACCTTTCTCTCTGGCTGCCCTTAACATTTTTTTCTTCATTTCAACTTTGGCAGATCTGACAATTATGTGTCTTGGAGTTGCTCTTCTTTAGAAGTATCTTTGTGGCGTTCTCTGTATTTCCTGAATCTGAACGTTGGCCTGCCTTGCTAGATTGGGGAAGTTCTCCTGGATAATATCCTGCAGAGTGTTTTCCAACTTGGTTCCATTCTCCCCGTCACTTTCAGGTACACCAATCAGACGTAGATTTGGTCTTTTCACATAGTCTCATATTTCTTGGAGGCTTTGTTCATTTCTTTTTATTCTTTTTTCTCTAAACTTCCCTTCTTGCTTCATTTCATTCATTTCATCTTCCATCACTGATACCCTTTCTTCCAGTTGATCACGTCGGCTCCTGAGGCTTCTGCATTCTTCACGTACTTCTCGAGCCTTGGCTTTCAGCTCCATCAGCTCCTTTAAGCACTTCTCTGTATTGGTTATTCTAGTTATACATTCGTCTAAATTTTTTTCAAAGTTTTTAACTTCTTTGCCTTTGGTTTGAATTTTCTCCTTTAGCTCGGAGTAGTTTGATCGTCTGAAGCCTTCCTCTCTCAACTAGTCAAAGTCATTCTCTGCCCAACTTTATTCCGTTGCTGGTGAAGAACTGCGTTCCTTTGGAGGAGGAGAGGCGCTCTGCTTTTTAGAGTTTCCAGTTTTTCTGCTCTGTTTTTTCCCCATCTTTGTGGTTTTATCTACTTTTGGTCTTTGATGATGGTGATGTACAGATGGGTTTTTGGTGTGGATGTCCTTTCTGTTTGTTAGTTTTCCTTCTAACAGACAGGACCCTCAGCTGCAGGTCTGTTGGAGTTTGCCAGAGGTCCACTCCAGACCCTGTTTGCCTGGAGCAGCGGTGGCTGCAGAACAGCAGATTTTCGTGAACCACAAATGCTGCTGTCTGATCGTTCCTCTGGAAGTTTTGTCTCAGAGGAGTACCCGGCCGTGTGAGGTGTCAGTCTGCCCCTTGTGGGGGGTGCCTCCCAGGTAGGCTGCTCAGGGGTCAGGGGTCAGGGACCCACTTGAGGAGGCAGTCTGCCTGTTCTCAGATCTCCAGCTGCGTGCTGGGAGAACCACTGCTCTCTTCTTCAAAGCCGTCAGACAGGGACATTTAAGTCTGCAGAGGTTACTGCTGTCTTTTTGTTTGTCTGTGCCCTGCCCCCAGAGGTGGAGCCTACAGAGGCAGGCAGGCCTCCTTGAGCTGTGGTGGGCTCCACCCAGTTCGAGCTTCCCTGCTGCTTTGTTTACCTAAGCAAGCCTGGGCAATGGCGGGTGCCCCTCCCCCAGCCTTGCTGCCGCCTTGCAATTTGATCTCAGACTGCTGTGCTAGCAATCAGGGAGACTCCGTGGGCGTAGGACCCTCTGAGCCAGGTGTGGGATATAATCTCCTGTTGCGCCGTTTCCCAAGCCCGTCGGAAAAGCGCAGTATTAGGGTGGGAGTGACCCGATTTTCCAGGTGCTGTCCGTCACCCGTTTCTTTGACTAGGAAAGGGAACTCCCTGACCTCTTGCGCTTCCCAAGTGAGGCTATGCCTCGCCCCCCTTCGGCTCGCGCATGGTGCACTGCACCCACCGTCCTGCGCCCACTGTCTGGCACTCCCCAGTGAGATGAACCCGGTACTTCAGATGGAAATGCAGAAATCACCTGTCTTCTGCTTCAGTCATGCTGGGAGCTGTAGACTGGAGCTGTTCCTATTCGGCCATCTTGGCTCTGACCCCCTCTATTTATAGTTTTAAGTTCATTCTGTCCCCAATTAATGGCCTACATTTCATTATGGGGTGTGAGAACCTAACTCCTATGTCCAAGGACAGTGAATGAAACTACCCTGTAAATTTTGTTTACTCTATTACCATTACAGTTGCATTAATGTCCTTTATTTAGCAATAGCATTCTCCTACCTTTATTAGTCATCACAGTGATGTTTTCAATTTCATATTGTGATGACTGATTTAATTTTATTTAAATAAAAGGTAGTAGTTGAATGGATAATGTAGTCAGCTTATAGTTTTTATATAGGACATTTTTTAAGGCTTACAAACTTTGGAGAGGCTTCCAAAGTAATTTCCTTTAAGGCAGTTTTTGACTTTTTTGACCTAGAATTATAAATTTTTAAACTACATTATGCCTAGAGCAAGTCCAAGTGTGTAAATAGAAATATTTACTTCATTGCTTAATTTACATTGTCATCTTACCTACCAACCCCTTTTTAATAAATGTAGAAATACAAGAAGATAACAGTCAATAGAAACACAAGAAAATAACAGTCAAGAAGCAGGTTTATGTGTTTGTACTGAGCTCCTGCAAAGTTATATCGCCCAACAGTAACAGGAAAATTAATTCTTGAGTACTCAGCTGTAATTGTTTCTTACCAGCATGTCTTTGGATTATTAACTGATAACTCATATATACAGTATCTGCGTATATGTTGTCAATTTTTCCAGCTTCACAAATCTGTTATCATTCATTTATTTATTAAAAATAATTAAAACGATGCATCCCTTTACATAAAGGAACTTTTATTTAAACATTTTTATTTTTATTTAAATGTGTAAACGTTTATTTAAACATTTTAAATGTTTAAAATGTTATGGTTTTACTTTATAATTTTGCTTGTATTTATCTTTAAATAATTTCAGATTGTGCTAAAACTTATTTCAAGAGTCTGACATGTTTCAGTGTAAACTTAATTCATTTATCTCTTTGTTTTTAGTGGGAGATTTTGATAAGATCTGGCGAGAACACTGTGAGGATGAAGAAACTCTTTGTGAATATGCCGTTGCAATGAAAAATTTGGCAGATAATCATTGGGCAAAAACTTGTGAGGGCGAAGGTCGTATTGAATGGTGTTGTAGGTAAGTACTTTTATGAATTAACGTTTTTGGTTTCGAATGTATTGTTGTAACTTCTTTTTTTTTTTTTTTCTTCCTGAGACGGAGTCTTGCTCTGTCACCCAGGCTGGAGTGCATGGCGTGATCTTGGCTCACTGCAACCTCCACCTCCCGGGTTCAATCAGTTCTTCTGCCTCAGCCTCCCAAGTAGCTGGGATTATAGGCACCCACCACCGCGCCCAGCTATTTTTGTATTTTTAGTAGAGATGGGGTTTCAGCTGGTCTCAAACTCCTGACCTCGTGACCTGCCTGCCTCAGCCTCCCAAAGTGCTGGGATTACAGACGTGAGCCACCGCACCTGGCCAAAACTCTTAAGTGATGCTGTGTATTATTCATAGTGCCAAAATAGAATACCAGAAATACTGTGAAAGAGATCATGTCTTTTAAAACAACTTTTCTCCCTTTTGCTTCACTTTCCCTAGGTGTTTCATTCACCTTTTTAAATAAAAATGCTTTTGACACACTTGTTTTAACTTTTAAAAAATATGGCTTTAAATGCATTTAATACATACAATACATTTAAATATAATGATTTAATACTTGACTCATTAATAAGTTATGGTATAAAAATTTCTTTAGATAATTATTTAGATTCAAGTAAAAGTGAGTTCTATAAAGTCTTAAAACATCTTAAAATTTTTTAAATCTTGAATTTTTGATGTACGGTTCAGGGTATTCCAGCATTTATATTGACTTTGGATAATGTTTATTTTCTCATGATATTGATTCTAATGCTAAAAATATCAGAAAATGAAATAATGCAGATACTAGTTCTCTTAATGTGGTAAAATTATAAGAAAGGATAAGTATATTGACTAAACTTAAACATGAATTCCCTGAAAAACTCCCTATTGGGTACTATGCTTATTGCCCGGGTGGTGAAATAATCTGTATACCAAACCCCTGTGACGTGCAATTTACCTATATAACAAACCTGCAAAAGTAACGCTGGACCAAAAAAAAAAAAAAAAACCTAGAGGCTAAATAAATAAACATGAATTCCCAAAAATAAAGCATTGTCTTTCTCATGGACAGTAAGTTTATGATAACTTCTGGTTTACATTTTCTTTCCATTTTTATTCAAAAATTTTTACATCTCATTTTAAAACTGTAATAATGCATATTTCATTCATTCAACAAATAATTCAGAGAAAAATATGTATTTAACTTAGTTCTTTTATTTAATAAATAATATTTAGTGATTGTCTACTTTGTACCAGTCATATTATAGGCACTAGGAGTACAATAAAACTCACAAAATCCTTGCTCTCATAGAGCTTACGTGCTAGTTGGGGTGAGTGGCCAGAAACAATATGTTGGTTAAATTTATACTAGTTCAGACAGTGGTGAGCACCATGAGAAAAATAAAGCAAGGAAAACTAAAACAATTTTAAGTAAGGTAGGGGAAGAGGGTTTCACTGTTGTGATGTGTGCCAATGATATAAAGGAAATGAGAGAGTAAGCCAGCCCTAGCAAGTCTGAAGACCTTGAAGAAGAGGCATGCTGGCATGTTTCAGAAACAGCCAGGAGACCAGTGTGGCCAGAGCAAAATGACAGAGGGAGAGAGGTAGAAAATAAGATAATGAACAGCTAGATTTTGTAGGGTCTTGTGGGCCATTTTAAGACATTGATTTTTACTCTGACATGGGAAGTCATATGGCTGTTTTGACAAAAGAAGTGACAGGATTTTATTAACCTTTTGCAAGATGTCAAGAATTCTTAAGAATTAATTTCTGTGTTAAGAATAGACTATAGGAAGGGCAAGGGTGTCAGTAAGGGAACCCAGTTAGAAAACTACTTCAATAATCATGGCACGAAATTATAGTTAAACAGTTGGTGAATGAGATAGTGAGTTGACAGGACAGTGTACTAGGATTAATGCTCAAATAAGTATAATGACTCAGAGGAGCCAGGGAGGTGATGGGGCACACATTTTAGTGATTATGATATGTAAGGGAATTGAAAATATAAGGTATAGTGAGAAAGTGGTACCATCAGTGGATTGTGGAGTCAAAGAATAATGGAGTTAAGGAACTAAAGAAAGGTGCCAAAATAATAGGAAATGGGATGGTTGGGGTGAGAAGATGGTTATAAATCTGACTGTTTTACAGAATATACATTTTCTCCCTCAAGTTAAGAAACACAAAATGAGGCATACTACTGAACCAAATAGTTCCCCTGTAACAGAAAGTCAGGAAATCAGTACTATTGCTGTTTAAGACCATCATTGTTGGATTTTAGCGTAGTGCTTTTAAATTACTATTACAGTACAGCAGGCAGGCCCTCAAACTATATCTCTTAAATGAACTTTGATAGGTAGTATTCTTATTGGAGCAATTGCTTTCACCTTCTACTTGAACAATGAATCTGCCTCAAACTTCAGTCTTCTTCCTTTTTCCTTGGATTTTTGTTTTATCAATCGTTATATTATCACGAGGTCATTTTTTATGTAAACTGATGAAAAAATCATTAGGAATTTAGGTCATACTGTTAAAAAAAGAACAGTGGCAAGATATGGTTAAATTTCTTTATTTTTTTTTCTATCAGAAGTAATACTAAGAGAAGTTATGTAACATCTTTAAACATAAAACTAGGTTTGGGGAAAAGACTTTAAAACAATATTATGTTTTGAAATTTGAGTTATATATAATTATGAGCTATATGCAGTTTTTTTCTCTTTTTGATAATTCTAAAAGCATGTCAGTTTGAAAGCTAAAGTGGGCTTTAAAAAGGGTTGGACAAAAGTTTGCTTCTTGTTATACTTAAAACTTATGGGACTATGTTATATGAGGTAAGCCTTACTGACATTATCCTGCCAAGGACAGAATAATAAAATTTTATATGTAATATGAATCATTAAAAGCCAGGGGAAAAAATGCAATATACAGGTATAGCTATACCTTCAATAAAGGAATTTGCCTTTTTTAGCTCTTTAAATACAGAGAAACATATACTATAAACACACTATTTCCTGAACTATTTGAAAGTAAATTACAGATAACATTACATTTTATCCCTAAATCTATTAGCACACATCTCCTAAGAATTAGGAAATTTTTCTACATAACCACAACACCGTCATCATATTAAGACAGTTAACAGTAATCTAATTTTCTAAAATACTTAGTTCATAAGTTCAGATTTTTCTTACTGTCTTCAAAATATATTTTAAAATTTATATATATATATATTTTTTCTAAATCCAATCAAGTCTCATACATTGCATTTGGTGGTTACAATTCTTTAGGTTCTTGGTTTTTTTGTTTGTTTCATAACATTGAGTTTTTAGACAAATGTCAGTTAATTTGTAGAATATCCCACATTCTGCATTTTGCAATTGTTGGTTCAAGCTGGTTAATAGTGTTGTGCAAGTATTCTATATATCTTTACTGATTTTTCTTCCTTGGCTTTTTTATCTATCATTAACCAATAAAGATGTTTTTAAGATACCATTTTTCCCAGTTTTTCTATAATAGTTACTTGGCTTTTTAGAGATTTAATTTTTCTGTTGAAGTTCTCTGTTTTTGTCCATTTGGGTTGTCTTTTTCTCTATTAAAAAAAAAAATTTAAAATAGTTATTTTAAAGTTTTTGTCTGCTTATTCTAACGTGTCTTATCTGTTGGTCTGTTTCTTTTGGCTATTTTTTTCTTTTGGTTATGGGTCATTTTTTCCTGCTTTATGTGTGGTAATTCTGTTTTTATACTGGCATTGTGTTTAGAAGAGATTGGCATAAATACCCTTTTTCTCCAGAGAGACATGCTTTTTTTGCTCTGAAAGGCAGCTAGAATGAAAGACTGAACACTTTGATACCATCAGGAGTTGAGCTGTATTGGAGCTGGATGACCTCTTTAGGTGGTTTCAATTCACTTCTGGTCTCAAGTGCTTTGATAGTGAATGAATCCTGTTCTGTGTGTATTACAGGTGCAACTCTCTTGCAGGACATAAGCCTAATGTTTTTCTGCTTTTTAGTTCCACTCGCAGCCACCAGTGCTGTTGCTGCCTTCACATACTCATAAATAGACCTGTGGAGGGAATCAGGAGGAGAATGGGGAGAATTATCTCTACATTTGAGTTTCTTAAAGGTATCAATCTGTCACACAGCCAAGCAGTTGTTAAAAGCTCTGCCATTTCCCTTTAATCCAGCAGAGTATTTCTACCCTGGAAGGCTTGATTCTCTGCAGCCCAGGTACCATTTCAGCAAATTCCCCAGTGCCTGTGATCCCTTCTCATTTTGGAAGGACTTGTGCTTGTCTGTAATTTATTTCCTTTAGACCCCTTTGCATTCTCATCTCTCATGATTTCTTTTTAATAGGTTGTTTTTTAAATTGTATCATATGAGCTGTTCTGATAATCTGTATCCTAATTCCAAATTAGTTTTGTGTTCTACATGCAGGATTATCTGATTGTTTTCTCATGGTACCAATTATTTCCTCAATCTCATTTATTTCCTGTAAACTGAAAGTTGGGTCTAAAGGATTGATTCAGGTCAGATATTTTTGCAAAAATATCTATTAGATGAAGCTTCATACATCATTTTGTGTCATATTAGTAGGTTTTTGTTGTGAGGTGTACCGCCATTAGAGATACTAAATGTTATCATTTGGTTAAGATGGTATCTACTCAATCTTTCCATTGTAAACTTAAGTTATCCCTTTATAATTAAGTAATATGTACAGTGATATTTTGGCTTGTGGATCAATCCTCTTTCCTAACAGTCTTTCAACAAACAGTTTTACTTCCATTTATTAAATAATATTTGGGGTTACAAAACAATTATTTTTAAAATTGTATTATTTCTTGACATTTATTAGCTGGCATTCTTTTGTAAATAAAAGAATTTTCCTTTATAAATGGTGAATGATGATTACATGTTATCCAGAAAATCAGATTAAAAAAATATGTAATTCTGTTTAATTACCAATTTTCACGAAAGCAATTGGTATAATAGTCAATTACAGTTAGGACAACGGGGTTGTGGGGTTTATTTTTTTGGACTGTCACAGTAACATCTTGGGTTTTTGTTCCATTTTTCATTATTAGTCTTTTTTTTGGGGGGTGGGGTGTTCAAATAATTTCATGTTAGGCAGCAGGAGCCCAAAGTTTACTTCTGTGTTTTACATCACCTGTGAGCACTTTCTTGCTCTGTAGTACAAAGATGAGTCTTTGCTTCCCCTCGTCGAGACCTGGCATCAGACTGTTTCTTCAGGGAGTCCTAGTTTCATTTAGTGGGAAATGGCATTTGAAAAGTAACATGTGGATACTAGATGTGCACAGGGTGTGCTTTATTCTGCATCTTTTTGGTAAAGAGAATTAGAAAAATATATAATATTATATAGTGTTATATATAAATATTCAATCAAATTCCTAATTGATATTTTCCACTCCAGTTTAATATTATAAGATTTTTGCTTAACAACTTTGTTTTATATTTATATTTATTTTTGCTTAACTTATCTGTTTTTTATTTCTCTTCTGTTACACCGAAGGACTTGGTTCTGAATTACATTAATACATTAGCCTTTTCCTACAATTTACATAAAATGATTTAAAAATTGCAATACTGATTTTCTAAAAATAAAATAACTGAAATGTAAGATTTCTTTGCAGTTCTTTTGTCTTTAGAACATATCCCACCAAGGATCAGAATATATGCTTAAAAGTTGCTTGAAACAGTTATTTTCTGTATGGTTGTAATACCAATTTGCTATACAGTTGATTTCACTTAATTTTCAGTTTGGGGCATTTTTTATTGTTATTTTAATTTTGGAGAATATAAAACATTTACGTGGTTCAAAAGTCAAACCTTATAAAAAGATGTACTCAAAAAAGACTCCCTTTTATTTTCTTCATTTACACCTGCCTCTGTTACCAACAAAGCTGGTTCCCCAAAAGATGGGGTCTTTCCCTGTTCATTGTCACAAAACCAGTACACAAAACCAGAAGTGAGTATCAAGCAGTGCAGGCTTTATTTGATGGCCATGGAATTGAGAAGCAGGAGCATGGCTCACAATTCAACTTCTCCACTAGTGAGAGGCTGGGGGGTTAAAATACAGGGTTTTCTAATGAAGGCATTGGACATTAAAAGCAAGAAGATTAATATTCATGTCTTTTCTAGAAATGGGCAGTGAACTTTCTAGAACTGGAGTGCCACCATCCTTTTTGTCCTTTTATGGCTTCTTCCAGTTGTTATGGTCATTTGCCAACTGTCATGGAACTGGTGGGAGTACCATTTCATTTAGCATGGAAATGAGATGATAATGAAACATGAGGTCTTTTCATTAGGTCAGCTATCTTGGTTCTAACCAGTCTCACCTGGTCTCATTATTTCAAAGGGAACTTTTTATTACAGGTATCCTGTTTCTTAAAGGTAAGCAGAGTTGGGGCAGGATCAGAATTCAACTGTCATATAGGTATTACACCGGGTAACACCTCCTATGGGTAACCATTTTCATTTGTTTCGTTTTTATCCTACCAGTGTTTGTTTTTGCAACAATAAACAAATTCATATCCATGTACATATGCATATGTACATATATCCACCCTTTCTTATCCCTGTAGGTGGTAGTGTGTTGTATACTGTTACATACTCTGTACCTTTCTTTTTTACTTGATATGAGAATTACTGTATTTGGTATTGGTCAGGAGTCTTCAGAGAAACAGAAGCAATAGGATGTGTCTGTTTGTGTGTATAGTAAGATTTGTTATAAAGAATTAATGCATATGATTATCGAGTTTGACAACTAAGATCTGCAAGGTGAGGGGACAAGGTGGCAATCCATGAGAGCTGAAGGTATAGATCCAGTCTAAAGGCCAGCAGCCTCTAGACCCACTTCGAGTCTGAAGCCAGGAAAAAGCTGGTGTCCCAGTTCAAAGGCAGTCAGGCAGGAGGAATTCTCTTTAATTATTCATGAGAGAGTCAGCTTTTTTGTTCTATTCAGGCATCAACTGACTGACTGAGGCCCACTCACATTAAGGAAAGGCAGTCTGCTTTATTTAGTCTACCAATGTAAATGTTAATATCATCCAAAAACACCCTCAAAGAAACACCTAAGATAATGTTTGACAATTGATACCTAAAATTAACCATCACAGGTATACAGATATATTCCTCATTTTCATGACTTGTTTACAAGCTTTTGCTATTACAAATAGTGCTGTAATGAATAACCTTGTGTATGTGCATTTTGTATTTTTGTCATTGTATATTTGTAGATTCCTAGGTGTGGAATTGCAGGAATGGAGATTAAATGCATGTGTGATTTTATTAGATGTGCTGCCAAATTGCCCTGTGTAGAGGTTATATCATTTTGCAGTTTCACCAGCAAATAAATAAATAAATAAGTAAATAAGTAAGAATACCTATTTCTTTATAACTTCACCAACATAGTATGTGGCTCAGCTATTGAATTTTTCTCTGATAGATTGGAATTGGTATCTCTAGCTTGAGTTTATTTTACATTTCTCTTATGAATGAGTTAAAGTACCTTTTTATATATTTAGGAGTCATTTGCCTTTTTTTTCTGTGAATTATGTGATCATGTTTTTGATAGTTTTTTTTTTTTCTGTTGACTTTTGGTCTCTAATTTTTCTTGATTTTTTTAGAGCTCTTTATATCATTTATAAATATTTGTGCCCTTTGTCTTTGACTATATCTTTTGCCATACAGAAAGTTTTTGCTTTTGTGTAGTTAGATGTATCAGTCTTTTGTTTTATTGCTTCCAGATTTTTATTGTCTTAGAAAAGCTTTCCTAATTACCAGACTGTAGGAATTCAAATAACAATTTGTTATTCACTCATGTTTTCTTCTAGTACTTAGGGGATTTCTCATTTATTACATTAAATCTCTGACCTGTTTAAAAGTCAAATTTGGTATTTCTTGTGAAGTATTGATCTAATTTTTTTTCTACCAAAGTTATCCATTTCCCCAACATTTATTAAAAACTTTACCTTTTCTTCAGTAATTTGATATGACACTTAGATGATGTACTAAGTTTTCCCACATAGTTGGTTTTGTTTTAGCTTTTCTGTCATATTCCATTGTGTATATCATTGATCCATGCCTACTATCACTATTTTAATCATAAAGACTTACAATGCTGTTCTGTAGCATCTTCTCTCCATACCCCCATCTCACACTATTCTTTTTCAGGGTTTTCTTGGTTTTTCTTGCTTTTGCTTTTTTCCACATGTACTTTAGGATCAACTGGTCCAACTACATTTTAAAAATTACTTTTATTGAGATTACATTAATTTTTCATTAATTGGGAACAACAGATATCTCAATAATGTTGAGTCATCCTATCCATTAAAAAGATATGTCGGCCGGGCATGGTGGCTCATGCCTATAATCCCAGCACTTTGGGAGGCCGAGGCGGGCAGATCACAAGGTCAAGGGATTGAGACCATCCTGGCCAACATGGTGAATCCCTGTCCCTACTAAAAATACAAAAATTAGCTGGGCATGGTGGTGTGCACCTGTAGTCCCAGCTACTTGGGAGGCTGAGGCAGGAGAATCACTTGAACCCAGGAGGCAGAGGAGGTTGCAGTGAGCCAAGATCACACCACTGCACTCCAGCCTGGTGACAGAGCAAGACTCTGTCTCAAAAAAAAAAAAAAAAAGATATGTCTTTCCATTTGTTCTAGTCTACTTTAGTCAAAAGTAGCAGACTACTTTGCAAAGTAGTGTTTTAAGGTTTTCTGTATAGTGGTTATGCACATTTCTTGTTGGGCTTACTCCTAGGTATTTTGTCATTTTTATTGCTGTTGTAAATGTCCCCTTCCCTTCTGTTACACAGCTATGCACTGCATAATGACATCTCCATCAACAGTGGAAATATATGGACTACATACAATGGTAGCCCCATAAGATTATAATATTGTACTTTTACTATACCTTTCCTATGTTTAGATACACAAATACTTAACCATTGTGTTACAGTGGCCTACAGTATTCAGTATGGTAACATGCTGTAGGTATGTAGTAGGCTATACCATCTAGATTTAAGTATACTTGGGTGATTTCACAATAATGAAGTCACCTTAATGATGCACTTCTTGGGACATATCCCCATTGTTAAGCAACACATGACTATATTCTAACAGGATATTGTTGTGTGTGTACATATACATATGGATGATTTTCATTTTTTAGTGTTTTACATCCTACCATTTTAATGAATTTTCTTTCTGTTTATATGAGTTTATGATTGATTCTCTTGGGTTGTCAAGGTATATATGTTATGTCATCTATAAATACACAAAGTTTTATTTCTTCCTCTCTTATTCATTTGACTAAATCTTTTTCTCTTGTCTATTACATAGCTGTGCTTTATTCATTTTGCAGTAATGTATGTGGTGTATCTTCATTAAGTTGCTGGCTTTTT
This sequence comes from Pan troglodytes, assembly GCF_028858775.2. Taxonomy (NCBI): domain Eukaryota; kingdom Metazoa; phylum Chordata; class Mammalia; order Primates; family Hominidae; genus Pan; species Pan troglodytes. The sequence goes on along the minus strand of NC_072404.2, from coordinate 128,284,866 downwards.
GGCTGATGTGTGTGTATATATATATATATATATATTTCTAATATTAAGGAAGTGTTTGCCAACTTGTATTTTATTGTTTATATTAGGAATGGGTTTGAATTTTGTTGAATGGCCTTTCAACATCTATGGAGAAGAATAAATGTGTTTTCTTCTTAGATTTATGAATATAGTGAATTATATTAGTGGATTTTCTTATGCTGAACCATCCTTGCATTCCTGAAATATGTATCACTTGGTCATATTTAATTCTGTTTAAAATTTAATTTCATATTTTTATTCATATTTATAAGTGATATTGGCCTTTATTTTTGTAGTCTTTATGAGATCAGATAAGTATTATTGTAATTTTGCTCCCTGAAAATGAATTTGGAAAAATGTTTTTGTTTCTATGGTTTGGAACAGTTTAAGTACTTTTGGGGTTGTCTCACATGTATCAGTGGAATTTTAATTTATAGAGGTGACTGAGGGAAAACATGGAGTGATCAATGCCATTGAAATAATTATTTATTACTTATATTTCCTGAGAGAAGGGGACATACTGCACCATGCAGGGCTACAAAGGAAGCACCAGATTTTGTCAGGAGTCAGAAGCAGGAGCTAAAGGAAAGCCTAGACCAGAGCTGTTATTGACCTTTTTATGGAAAAGCCAAGGCAGGGCAGAGTAAACGGTTTAGGATTGGCTAGGTTGAATAATTTCAGTAGGCTTTGGGGACTAGAGGCTGTCCGTTGTTGTCTGGTATATGGTCTTGAGTTGATTTAGTAGTGGGGAATTAATGTTCTATGTGTAAAAGTTAGATAGCGGTTGGCTTGCATATGAGAAATGTTTTCCCAAGTAAGTTTACCGCCTTAAGGAATTAGCTGGTCCTGAGAGGGGCAGTCTCTCTCTGGATGTATAAGCACACCCTCCAACACCCCTCCCAAAATATCAAAATATGAAAGATAAAGTAAAAAACATGATTAATACAGGGGTTATCTGGTTTTTGAAGGCTTGTACTGGTGCTTTTTAGTAAGATTAACTCTGATAACTATTTCATCTTTGGATTTTGTTTAAACTTTTTATTTCTACTGAGTCAAGTTTAAGAAATTTTTCTATTCTATATATTTGGTGTATTTTTCTGGAAAAAAGTTGCACAAGTTTTTGTGTATTTGTTGGCACTCTTCCTTTCTTTTGCTTTATTTTCTAATCCTTTGAGTTCCATGTTTATTTCATTTGATTTTCTTCTTTTGTTTGTATTGATATAAGCATTAAAGCATCTCAATTTTCATCAGATTGCTATTTTAGTTGCATTCCTTAGCTTCTGACTTGTAATGCTTTCATTAATTTTTTTTAGATATTCTGTGATTTTATTAGTATTTGCCCTCTGACCCAGTTATTTACTTTTTTAAAAAATAGCAGAATGGATTTCTTGTTTTTGGTTAATTCTCATTTTATTGCATTGCAATTGTATAATTTTGTCTGTATTTTTTCATTATGGTTTTTACTATGGTTTTCTTCATGACTTAATACACATATATGGTAATTTTTGTGACTATTCCATGTATAATTAAAAAGAAGCTATTCTCTCTGAATGCAGAGTTCATCTTCTAGCAATAAGGTAAACTTTATTATGTTTTTTAGGGCTTCTGTAACCTTTTCATTCTCTTGATTGAAAGTGGAAAGTCCCTGTTGTTGGTGTTTGTCTGTTTCTCCATACATCTCATGGAATTTCTTCTTTGTAAAGATGTCTGCTGTGATAAGTGATACATAACTATTTATAATAGTTATATCTTCACTGGGAATTGAAGTGAATTGAATGCCTTTAGCATTTTAAAGTACCCGCTTTTTTAAAAGTGATTTAATGCTTTTTATTCCCTACTTCTTCACCAACATTTCTTAATCATCTCATAGATGAAGTTTATCTTCCAGTAGATTTTTTAAAAACAACTTGGAATTATGATGTTCTCTGAGTTCACCCATCTTACAAACTGGTTTTGTATAATTTTGTTACAAGATACGTAGTTTGGATGGATATAAAATCCTTGACTCACACTTTCTTTCCTTCAGCTTCTGAAAAAATGTTACTCTACTTAGTCTTACTTTTGTTTCTTGTTCCTCTTTCTCCTCTGGGTCCTTTTTCTCTCTTGCTCTCTGCTGAACCTTTTGAGAGTCAGTTACAGAAATTACCAGACTTTTATTCCTGAATACTTCAGTGTGTATCATGTAAGAACATTCTTCTACATAATCATAATACAACTATCACACTCCAGAAATTTAGCATTAATGTGATGCTAACTAATAATGTAATCCATAATCAAATTTCCCCAGTTTTCACAATAGTGTTCTTTATACCTGTATTTTTTTTTTTCAATCCAGGATCCCATCAGGGATAACTCATTGCACTTAGTTGTGAAGCCTTTTTGGTCTTTAATCTAAAAAAATTCATCATTTTTTTTCTTTTCTTTTTTGTCTTTTTATGATATGACTTTTTTTTTTTTTTTGAGACAGTTTCGCTGTTGTTACCCAGGCTGGAGTGCAGTGATACGATCTTGGCTCACTGCAGCCTCCACTTCCTGGGTTAAGCAATTCTCCTGCCTCAGCCTCCCGAGTAGCTGGGATTACAGGCACCTGCCACCACACCCAGCTAATTTTTATATTTTAGAAGAGGCGGGGTTTTACTATGTTGGTCAGGCGGGTCTTGAACTCCTGACCTCAGGTGATCTGCCTGCCTCGGCCTCCCAAAGTGCTGGGATTACAGGCATGAGCCACCGTGCCTGGCCTATGCGGCCATTTTTTAAAAGTCAACATTTTATAGATTGCCTCTCAATTTGGATATGTGTAGTTTATTTGTGATTAGATATAAGTTAAGTGTATCATTAGCAAGAGTTTTGCATAGGTGATGTTGTGTCCCTCTCAGTTTAATACACCAGGAGATACATGATATATTTATCCCAAGGTTGGTTTGTTTTCTCTTTTAAGTAGACTTTTTTTTTAGAGCAGTGGGTTTACAACACAATTGACCAGAAACCCACAATAAAATTGACCAGAAAGTACAGAAAGTTCCCATATACAACCACTCCATCCCAAACATGCATAGCCTCCCCCACTGTCAACATCCAGCACTAGAGTGGTACATTTGTTAGAGTTGTTAAACTTACACTGATAGATCATTATCACCCAAAGTCCATAGTTTACCATAGGGTTCATTCTTGATATTGTACATTCTATGGTTTTTGAAAAATGTATAATGACATGTATCCTCCGTTATAGTATTATACAGAATAGTTTAACTGCCCTAAAAATCCTTTGTGCCGGCCTTTTCACCCATCTGCAACCACCAACTTTTTTGGGTTTTTTTTTTTGAGACGGAGTTTTGCTCTTGTTGCCCAGGCTGGAGTGCAATGCCGCGATCTCAGCTCACCGCAACCTCCGTCCACTGCAGCCTCCGCCTCCCGGTTCAAGCAATTTTCCTGCCTCAGCCTCCCAAGTAGCTGGGATTACAGGCCTGCGCCACCATGCCTGGCTAATTTTGTATTTTTAGTAGACACGGATTTCTCCATATAAGTCAGGCTGGTCTCAAACTCCTGACCTCAGGTGATCCACCCACCTCGGCCTCCCAAAGTGCTGGGATTACAGGCATGAGCCACCACGCCCGGCCTGCAACCACCAACTTTTTTACTGACTTCATAGATTGCCTTTTCCAGAATGTCATATAGTTGGAATTATAAAGTTTGTAGCTTTTTCTGATTGGCTTCTTTTACTTAGTAATTAGCATTTAAGGTTCTTCTATGTCTTTTTATGGCTTGATATCTCATTTCTTTATACTGCCGAATAATACTCTGTTGTCTAGATGTATCACAGTTTATCCATCCACCTATGGAAGGATATCTTGGTTGCTTCCAAGTTTTGATAATTATGAATAAAGCTGCTGTAAAAAGTGTAACATTTTGCATTCTCATCAGCACTTGATAAGCATTCTTGTTGCTTCCACTCTGTGTATCTTCTTTGATGAGATGTCTGTTCAGGTCTTTTACCTGGTTTTTAAATTTATTTGCTTTCTTACAGAGTTTTAAGAGTTCTTTCTATATTTTAGATAACAGTTCTTCATTGTATATGTCAGCAGTCCTCAACTTTTCTGGCACTAGGGACTGGTTTTATGGAAGACAATTTTTCCATTGACTGGAGTGGAAGCAGGTGGTTTCGGGGTGATTCAAGTGCATTACATTTATTGTGCACTTTATTTCTATTATTATTACATTGTAATATATAATGAAATAATTGTACAACTCATCATAATGTAGAATCAGTGAGAGCCCTGAGCTTGTTTTCCTGCAATTAGCCGGTCCCATCTGGGGGTTATATGGGATACAGTGACAGATCATCAGGCTTTAGATTCTCATAAGGAGCGTGCAGCCTAGATCCCTCACATGCACATTTCACAATAAGGGTTCGTGCTTCTATGAGAATCTAGTGCTGTCACTGATCTGACAGGGTGCAAAGCTTAGGCAGTAATGTGAGCGATGGGGAGCAGCTGTAAATACAGACGAAGCTTCACTCACTCACCTGCCACTTACCTCCTGCTGTGCAGCCCAGTTCCTAACAGGTCACGGACCAGTACTGGGGGTTGGGGACCCCTGATATGTATGATTTGCAAATATTTTCTCAGTGTCTGTGGCTTTTCTTTTCATTCTCTTGACAATGTCTTTCACAAAGCAAAAAAATTTAATTTAGTGACATTCAGCTTATCAACTTTTTCTTTTACAGATCATGCCTTTGGTGTCATGTCTAAAAAGTCATCACCATACCCAATGCCATCTAGGTTTTCTCCTATGTTACCTTTTAGACAGTTTATAGTTTTGCATTTATGACGCATTTCAAGATAATTTTTGTCAAAGGTGTAAGGTCTATATCTAGATTTACTTTTTTTCTTTTTTTGCATGTGGATGTCTAGTTCTAGCATGACTTGTTGAAAAAATTATCTTTTTTCTCCATTGTATTGCCTTTGCTCCTTTTTCAAAGATCTGTTGACCATATTTTTGTAGGTATATTTTTGCACTCTCTATTGTTCCATTGATGTATTTGTCTTTTCTTTCACCATTACCACACTGTCTTGATTACTATAGCTTTATAGTAAGTCTTGAAGTTGGTAGTAGTCCTTCAGTTTGTTTTTCTCTGTCAATATTGTGTTGCCTATGTTAATTTTAGGTATTATGGAATATTATTCACAACTTTACTGATTCAAAAGGTACGCAGATACTTGGCCGAACATTATTTCCGGCTGTGTCTGCGAGAGTGTTTCCAAATGAGATTGACATTTGAATCTGTAGACTGAGTAAAGCAGATTGCCCTCTCTATTGTGGGTGAGTAGGCCTCTTTTGAGGCCTTCCCTCTAGCTGGAACCTACACCATTGACACTTCTTGTTCTTAGGCCTTTGAACTTAGACTACAACTTATAAAATGGTTCTCAAGCCTTTTTGGACTTGGACCAGAACTTATAAAATAGTTCTCAAGCCTTTGGACTTGGATTGGAGCTTTCCTGGTTTTACAGCTTAGGCATAGCAGATTGTGGGACATTTCAGTCTGCATAATCACATAAGCCAATTCCTTATTACAAATCTCTTCTTAGATATCTATTTTTATATATATATATGTACAGATATAATAAATTTATCCTATTGGGTTTTTTCCTCTGAATATATGAATAGTTTATGCACTACAATTACAGTATTAGAGTATTCTGAATTTAACTATGTATGTACCTTTACCAGTGAGTTTTATATTATACTTTCAGATGATTTCTTATTGTGTGTTAGCATCCTTTTCTTTCAAGTTGAAAAATTCTCTTTAGCATTTCTGGTAAGGTAGGTCTGGTGTGAAGTCCTTCATCTTTGTTTATCTACATATTTCTCCTTTGTGTTTGAAGAATAGCTTTGCGGGGTACAGTATTCTCAGTTGAAAGTTGTTTCCTTTTTTTTTTTTTTCCCTTCAGCACATTGAATATGTCATCTCATTCCCTCTTGGCCTGTAAGGTTTCCACTGAGAAGTGTGCTGCCAGATGTATTGGAGTTCCTTCATTTGTTACCTGTTTCTTTTCTCTTACTGCTTTTAGGATCCTTTCTTTGTCCTTAACCTATAAGAGTTTGATTTTATGCCTTGAAGGTAGTCTTATTTGGGGTGAAGCTGCTTGGTGTTCTTTGATCTTATAACTGCATATTTGTATCTTTGTCTAGGTTTGGAAAACTGTTATTATTCCTTTGAATAAACATTCTACCCCAGTCTCCGTACTTCCTCTTTAAGGCCAATAACTCTTAGATTTGCCCTTTTGAGGCTATTTTCCAGACTTGTAAGCATTCTTCTTTCTTTTTCACTCCTTTTTTCTTTTTCTCCCCTGATTCTGTATTTTGAAATAGCCTGTCTTTAAGCTAATTCTTTCTTCTGCTTGATCAATTCTGTTTAGATAGTAATACATATTTTTGTTCATTAATTGAATATTTCAGCTCCAGGATTTTTGTTGGATTCTTTAAATTATTTTAATCTCTTTGTTAAATTTCCCTGAAAGATCTATGAATTCCTTCTCTGTTTTTTTGAAGTTCATTGAGATTCCTCAAAAAGCTATTTGGAATTCCCTGAGAAGTCATATATCTGTACTACTCCAGGATTGGTCACTGGTGCCTCATTTAGTCTGTTTGGTGAGGTCACATTTTCCTGACTGTTCTTGATGCTTGTGGATGTTTTTCAGTGTCTGGGCATAGAAGAGTTAGATATTTATTCCAGTCTTTGTAATCTGGACTTGTTAGTATCCATCCTTTTTCAGAGGGCCTTCTAAGCATTCAGAGTTTATCTAAAGTATTATCTAAGCCTGTGGTCACTGTAACCATTTCAGCACTAGAGGGCACTCTAAGCCCAGGTACACTGCAAGTTCTGCAGATTGCTGAATTCCCAGCCCTAATGGACTTGAAGATAAAGGAGAAGTTGCTGGGTTCCCAGGCAAAATCCCTCTTCTTCCCTCAAGTGGAATGAGTGTCTCTTTATGCTGGTCTGACCAGAGTTGGGGAAGAGGTGACACAGACACTCTTGTGGCCACCACAGCTGGCCTCATGCTGGGTCATATTTGAACTGTCATTGATGTTTACTGAAGGTTCAAGGCCACTTTAGTCAGCAGGTAATGAATCCTGCAGGGACTTGGGGTCCATCCCCCCAGGGCAGAGGATTCCCTTCTGTCCCAGGGTGGGTCTAGAAGTGCCATGTGGGAACAACAGCCTGGAATCAGGGGCTTTAGGATTCTGCCTGGTGCTTTGTTTCACTGTGGCTGGGCTACCTGGGTTGCAAGGCAAAGTCTCCTATACTCTTCCTCTCCTTCCCCCAAGTGGAAGAAGTCTCTACACTGCACTGCCTAGAATGAGGGGAGGGGTGATGGAGGCATTCCCATGGCCACCACAGCTGGTGTCACACTTGGTTGTAGTACCCTGGGCTCACAGCCTCTGCTGAGACCAGCACAGCACTGGGGCTCACCCAAAGACTACAGTTGCCATGGTCTGGCTGCCACTGACATTTATTGGGAGCCCAAGGCCAATTTATTCAGCCGGTAGCGAAGCAGACTAGGACTAAGATTCCTCCCACTAGGGCAGCAGACTTCTTTCTGTCTGTTCAAGGATGGTCTAAATGCCCCCTGTGGACACCAGTAGATTTCTGCCCAGTGCTGTGTTCCACTGTGACAGGGCAACGTGGAGTTCCAGTGCAAAGTCCCATAGTTATTTCACACTCCCTCCACAAAGCACAAAGATTATCTCTCTGGGGTGTACTGCCGGGGCTTGGGAGAGGATGGTATAGACAGTTCAAGACTGTCTATGGAGTTCCTATCATCTTCAATGCATCTTTTCTTGTTAGGCTAAAACCAGAAACTGTGATCTCTTTACTGACTTAGTTCTTATGAAGGTGCTTTTTTGCATGGATAGTTACTCAATTTGATATTCTTGCAGGTCTAGGGGGTGATTGCTGGCAGATTCTGTTTGGCCACCTTTTCATACATTTCTCTCTTTTATGCAGTCGTCATCTGACTCTGTACTTTGAGTGGCCTCCAAAGCCAACTCGGTTTCAGATTTTTATATTTTCAATAACAAGTAAAATGAAGTGTTACTTTTTATTTCCTTGTTATGCCATAGGTATAAATGGTAAGTGCTTTTATTCGCTCTCTTTATTGATCTGTATGTTTTTTTGAGGGTATATGGGGATATTGGAATTTAGATGGTTGTCATTATTCTATGAGAACTTAGAATTTTAGCCCTTTAAGTATTTTACTGCCTTAGTAGCTGTTAGGTTAGACCACATAAAATTGCAGTTCTTGTAGCTCAAGAACTTTTGAATATCACCAGTTTTATATGGTTCTACCTGATAGAAACATAAGCAAGCTTTTTAGTATTAATTTCAAGTTGATAAAGTCTACATTTTTATCAGCTTTACTGAGGTATAATTTATATACAATAAAATGCACCCATCTAGTGTACAGGTAGTGGGTATTTACAGTTGTTTACACTTATGTAACCACCACCACTATCAAGATATAGAACATTTTTCTCCAGAAAGCTCCCTTGTACCCCTTTGCACTCATCCCCACACCCTACCCCAGGCAACCTCTAAACTGCTCTTTGTCATTAGATTAGATTTGTAAAGACTGCATTTAAAAATTGGCCTGTGGATCCTGCGTGATTTGAAGCTTGCATACCTTGGCTCTCCTTCCTCTTTATGTGTGCACTAGGCTCAGGGTTTTTTCATTTGAGAATAGGTCCACTCATCTTCTGCCCAGTACTTTAAACTTCATGTATCTTGAACTGAGGTACATCTCTGAAGACTCATTCTGCTTTTCTCTTTCATGTCTTTGCTTATGCTGTCCTTTCTGCCTAGAAAGTTTCCACTCTACTTTACTTTCCTGGTTTATTCCTACTTATCTTTCTAAAATCCATTTATATTGCTGATTTTAGATTGGGTTAGGTACTTTATTTATAGAAATAACTATCTTTGTTTATCTGTTTATCAATCATGTTTTTTATTGTTATATATAGTAATTATTTGTGTCCTTTACTGAGGTAACAGTAGCTTCTTGAGGGTAACAACTATGCCTTCTGCAATTTGGCCATCATTATGCACCTCTACACATGATGCATACTTAATAAATGTTTAATTCATGCTGAATAAGTTTCAACTTCTGCGTATAGAGTTAAAAGTAAATCTACATAGTATAAGTTAAAGAAGTCTTGCATAATAGGAACTAAGAAAAACTGAAGTTGAACTAATGGGATCCTGTAAGCATGAAGGAGAAATGGGCATAGTTCCCTTGGACCATGGTTGTACTTGCTGAAACCAGTTTTGCATGAATTCTTTGCTCTTCAATTCTTCTCTTGCCATGTATTTTTGGAACTTCACCAAGCAATGTCTGTGGAGAATGATAAAGTAGCTTTGTGTAAAGTATGAGCTATATGTAGTAAATTAAGTGCAAATAAGAAAAATGAGCTCGCTCTCTCTATATATATACATATATACATATATATACACATACATACAAACACACACACACACGCGCGTGCTCACACTCACCCTGACTTTGTTATCATAAACCAAGAGGGACCTCAAGAACAGCTGTTGGGTTATCTGTCTACTACTAGTAAAGCCAGCTCAAAATTAACTGCGACTACTATTCCTTCTGGATGTTGTCACTGCATAGTAGAGTTATGTAAGCTTTGCTGGAGAAGTTTTAGTCAAGAGAGAAGTTCAGTAAAGTATATACAAACACATCTGTAATCCTGAAAAAACATATTTTTTATTTACTAAACATAATTTGTGATCATTCTTTATTGTATAGTAATTTTTAAAAATTTGAAAGTGCTACAAGGTGCTCAAATTTATCTCAGTTTGACATTTTCAAAGCAGAAATCTTAAATTTGAAAGTTTCCCATCTTGATTAATAAAAGCCAATTTTTCCGTCTTATTTTATAGTCGTACACAGTATGTTAAAATACAACTTTATTTTTACTTGTAGTGTATGCAGAGAATATTTCCAAAATGGTGGGAAGAGAAAAGCACTTGAGAAAGATGAAAAAAGAGCTGTACTTGCCACTAAGACCACTCCAGCCTTAAATATGCATGAGTCTTCTCAACTTGAAGGTCATTTAACCAACCTCAGCTTTACAAACCCTGAATTTATAACTGAGTAAGTATACTTTTTCTACTTTGATTATCCTGGATAACTGTATTAATGTGAAATAATGCAGTGGTTCATACTAAACAGTGAGCAGTTTACTTGCTCCTCCAGTAGTTACATGATAGACTGAGAAATGCAGATAGGTAATATTATTAGATTAAAAACTAGCAGAAAATTGTAAGAGCTATCTGGAAAACTAGTGGTTCTGTAGCATGTGTTGTTCTAACTGAAAATGAGAAAGAATAGTTCATTAAATACGATTATATAATTATACATTATGTTACATAATTATATATATTACATATATGTTATGGCTATATGTGTGTATATAACATATAATTGTTATATAATAGTATTATATAGTTATAATGTACAATGTAATATATAATTATATAACAATATGTAATTCTTATGTAATTATCAAAACAAAGAATCAAAACAGCAAAATACAATTAAAGTGGCTATCCACTAAGAATTTACAAATAAGGAAAAATAATGAAAGGTTATTAATAGAACCAATTACCATTGTTTTATTGTTGGTAAGAAAATCTGCCTGCTAGTAAGATTATATGCATATAGGCATAAATTTTATAAGTACATGACTATTATAATCCAATTAATTATTAGTACAGGCATAACTCATTTATTGCGCTTGCTTTATTGTACTTCACAGATACTACATTTTTTACAAATTGAAGGTTTGTGGCAACCCTGAGTCAAGCAAGTCGATTGGCACCATTTTCCCAATAGCATGTACTCACTGTGGCTCTGTGATATGATTTAATTGTGTCCCCACCCAAATCTCATCTTGAGTTGTAGCTCCAATAATTCTCATGTGTTGTGGGAAAGACCCTGTGGGAAATAATTGAATCATGGGGGCGGTTTCCCCCATACTGTTCTCGTGGTAGTGAGTAAGTCTCACGAGATCTGATGGTTTTATAAGGAGTTTCCCCTTTAGCTTGGCTCTCATTCTCTCTTGCCTGCCACCATGTAAGTAAGATATGCCTTTCGCCTTCCATCATGATTGTGAGGCCTCCCCAGCAACATGGAGCTGTGAGTCCATTAAACCTCTTTTTCTTTATAAATTACCCAGGCTCAGAGATGTCTTTATCAGCAGCATGAAAACGCACTAATACACTGTCACATTTTAGTAATTCTTACAATATTTCAAACTTTTTCATTATTATGATGTCTGTTTTGGTGATCTGTGATCAGTGATCTTTGATGTTACTATTAAGATTTTTTAGGGGCACCATATAAGACAGTGAACTTATTATCAACCATATAAGACAGTGAACTTATTCAATAAATGTCATGTATGTTCTAACTGCTCCACGGATCCACTGTTCCCCAGTCTCTCTGCCCTCTCCCCACTCTTCCCTCTCCCCGTCCCCCTCTTCTCTCTCTCTTTCCCTTCACCCCCAGGCCTCTCTATTCCATAAGACACTAGGGAAATTTGGCCAGTTAATAAACCTACAATGGCCTTTAAGTATACAAGTAAAAAGAGGCACTCCTCTGACTAAATCAAAAGCTAGAAGTGATTAAACTTAGTGAGGTAGGCATGTCAAAAGCTGATATAGGCTGAAAGCTAGGCCTTTTCTACCAAAGAATTAACTGAGTTGTGAATTCAAAGGAAAAGTCATTTATTTTATTTTATTTTATTTTATTTTTGAGACGGAGTCTCGCTCTGTCGCCCAGGCTGGAGTGCAGTGGCATGATCTCGGCTCACTGCAAGCTCCGCCTCCCAGGTTCACGCCATTCTCCTGCCTCAGCCTCCTGAGTAGCTGGGACTACAGGTGCGTGCCACTGTGCCAAGCCAATTTTTGTGTTTTTAGTAGAGACGGGGTTTCACCATGTTGGCCAGGATGGTCTGGATCTCTTGACCTCGTGATCCACCTACCTCGGCCTCCCAAAGTGAAGGAAAAGTTATTTTTAAAATTGAAAGTGCTATTCAGTGAACACGGGAATGAGAAGAAAGTAAAACAACTTGATTGTGGATGTGGAGAAAGTTTGAGTGGTCTGGATACAAGATCAAACCAACCACAGCATTCCCTCAAGCCAATACCTAATCCAGAGCAAGGGTCTAACTCTCTTCAATTGAAGGCTAAGAGAGGTGAGGAAGCTTCAGAAGAAAGTTTGAAGCTTAACAGAGGTTGGTTCATGAGGTCTAAGAAACCATCTCCATGACATAAAGTGCAAGGTGAAGCAGCAAGTGATGATTTAGAAGCTGCAGCAAGTTATCCAGAAGATCTACCAAAGACCATTCATGAAGGTGGCTACAGTAAACAACTGATTTTTAATGTAGATTTAAAAGCCTTCTATTGGAAGAAGAAGGTGCCTTTTAGGAGTTTCTTGGCTAGAGATCAGAAGTCAATACCTGGCTTCAGAGCTTCAGAGGACAGGCAGCCTCTCTTGTTAGGGGCTAATGCAGCTGGTGACTTTACGTTGAAGCCAGTGTTCATTTACCATTTGAAAATCCTAGGACCCTTAAGAATTATGCTGAATCTACTCTGCCTGTGCTCTGTAAATGGAACAAAGCCTAGATGACAGCACATCTGTTTAAAGAATAGTTTACGGAATATTTAAAGCCTACTATTGAGACCTGCCGTTCAGAAAAAAATATTCCTTTCAAAATATTACTGCCCGTTGATAATGTACCAGGTCACCCAAGAGCTCTGATATATATGTACGAGGAGATGAATGTTGTTTTCGTGCCTGCTAATACAACGTCCATTCTGCAGCCCATGGATCAAGGAGTAATTTAGACTTTCAGGTCATATTATTATTATTTATTTATTTTTGGAGACGGGTCTCACTCTGTTGCCCAGGCTGGAGTGGAGTGGCATGATCACAGCTCACAGGAGCCTTGACCTCCTGGGCTCAAGTGACCCTCCCACCTCAGCCTCCCCAGTAGCTGGCACCACAAGCATGCACCACCATGCCAAGCTAACTTTTTTTAAATTTTTTGTAGAGAGAGAATCTCCCTATATTGCCCAGGCAGGTCTCAAATTTCTGGACTCAAGCAATCCTCCCATCTCAGCCTCTGGAAGTGCTAGGATTACAGGCATGAGTCACTGAGCCTGGCTCAAGTCATGTTATTTAAGAAATACATTTTGTAAGGCTGTAGTTGTCATGGCGATTTCTCTGATGGATCTGGGCAAAGTCCATTAAAACCTTCTGGAAAGGACTCACCATTCTAGATGCCATTAAGAACATTTGTGATTCATGGGAGCAGATCAGAATATTAACATGAATATGAGTTTGGAGGAGTTTATTCCAAGCCTCATGGATGAAATAACTGCAGATGTGGTGGGAAAAAAAAGTAATGGAACTAGAATTAGAAGTGGAGCCTGAAGATGGGACTGAATTGCTGCAATTTCATGATAAAACTTGAATGGATGAGGAGTTGTTTCTTATGGATGAGCAAAGGAAGTGTCTTTTTGAGATGGCATCTACTGGTGAAGATGCTGTGAACATTGTTAGAATGACAAAGGATTTAGAATATTATATAAAATTTAATTGATAAAGCAGTGGTTGGGTTTGAGAGGACTGACCAATTTTAAAAGAAATTCTGTGAGTAAAATGCTGTCAAGCAGCATCACATGCTGATGCTGCAGAGAAATCATTCATGATAGGTACAGTCAATGTATGTGGCAAACTTTAGTGTTGTCTTATTTTTAGAAATTCTGATAGCACCCCAGCTTTCAGCAACCATCATGCTGATCAGTCAGCAGCCATGAGTATCAAGGCAAAGCTTCCACCAGTAAAAAAGATTACAACTTGCTGGAGGCTCAAATGATGACTAGCATTTTTTAGCCATAAAGTATTTTAAAATTAAGATCTGTACATTGTTTTTTAGACAATGCTATTGCACACTTCATAGACTATGGTGTAGTGGAACATAACTTATATGCACTGGAAAACCAAAAAAATTTTGTAACTTGCTTTATTGCAGTAGTCTGGAACCAAAGCTGTAGTATCTCTGAGGTATTTCGCTGTAATATTAAAATTGTTCTTATACCCTTTTACCCTGTTGGTTTGTGGTATCAAGTGTATTTTGTTAATTACTTGAAAATGCTAAACTTGAATAGTTATAGAAATATTCTTGATAGACACAGAAAATAATCATGAAAGTAAGATACTCTTAAGCAGTTCCAAAACTATAGATAATAACAAGCATTACTTTTGGTTACTTTGATTTTAAATCATGTTGAAAATATTACCTAGTTTTAAGCAATTACGTTTAAAAATCAAAATATCTTTGATTACTTCAGTAGGGAACCATAAGCCATCTTTACCTTTATTGAAAGGTTACTACAAAGCTTATAATGCATAACGACTTACTAAACATCCTTTAACTCATGTGTTATGGACATTCTTAAATATTAATATTTTAAGTGTTGGCCAGTTAAAGAAATTATATAGTTATACTTCTATCAAACACAGATATGTATGGAGAATATCAACTTTAGATTTCTCTATATTTTTTATAGCTCTGTTATATTGTTGAGATTCCCTTATTTATTGAGTCATTGTTACTGCATTTTCCTTTGATTCTTTAAGCATGATTTCCTTAAATTTGTTTAATATTTTTATGGCTGGGCACATTGGCTCATGCCTGTAATCCCAGCACTTTGAGAGGCCAAGACAGGTGGATTGCTTGAGTCCAGGAGTTCAGAACCAGCCTGGACAACATGACAAAACCTGTCTCTACAAAAAAATAACAAAAAAGCCAGGTGTAGTGGCGTGTGCCTGTGGTCCTAGCTACTCGGGAGGCTAAAGCGAAAGGATCACTTGAGCCTGGAAGGTGGAGGTTGCAGTGAGTAGAGATCACACCTCTCACTGTACTCCAGCCTGAGTGACAGAGTGATACCCTGTCTTAAAAAAAAAAAAAGTATTTATATATATATGTATATATGTATACTTTTTTATTTTTATAATATATATATATTTTGTAATCACTGCCTTAAAGTTTTTGTCTGTTTAATCCAACATTTGGGCTCACTCAAGAGTCCATTTACTACTTTTTTTCCCCTGAGTATGGACTATGCTTTTCCGGGTTTTTTTGCATGTCTCATAATTTGTGGTTAAAAAGTATAGAAACTGTCATGGATTTTTTCCCCTACAAGCGTTAGTAGTAGTGATTGTTTCTCAGTAATTTGCTTAGACTTAATCTGTGGAATCTGTCTCCCTTATTATGTTTAGTGTTTTTTTCAGAGGTGGAGGGGGTTGTTATTTTTTAGGCTGATTTCCTAGGGGTTGCACCAGTATCTGCATAATTTAGTAGCCAAACAATGATAGGTTAGAGGTTGCGCTCAAACACCTCAGTCAGTAAGGCTTCCACCCTCTTCCAGTAGAGTGCGTCTTGACTGGGGAGTGCATTAAACATTTAGGCGCTTTTCAAATCTGCCTCACCTTTTACTTTCTTCTAGGCCCTCTTGGGTTTTCTCTGCATATTCACATAGCCTCCCCATTAGCCATGGCTTTGTGGGGAGCTTATCTAACTCCTCTATATCTATCTCATTTCCAGGATCTTTGTTAAATTTCTGACTAGTCCTCCATTCTGCAGCTCAACCCAACCACAACTACAGCCTGAGACTAGCGTAGCTGCTGACTTTCCATGCTTGTTTCTTCCAAGTTTGCTGCTTTTACTGACACTGCTCTGTGTAGGTTTTTTACCCTTTGCTCCAAATCAAGTTAGCCGCCTCTAGCAGTGAAGCTGCTATTTTTTAATGAGTCCTGTCCTGGAGGAAGTTTCATACCAGCTAAGCAGGGGTTGGGGGTGGTGAGAGCAGCTCCAGGCAAAGATAGGACAGATCCTCACTGTTCCTAAACTAGGTTCACCTGGTTTTTATGAATAAACACTTTTCATCTTATTTGCCTTTGTTTGAGCCCTAAAGTAGTTGTTTTTGATGATCTTATCCAGGATAGTTTTATAGTTGTTTCTTGAATCGTGGAAGGGATTAACTTAGTATTGAAATTTAGCATTAAAATGATTTAGCCCTGGATGGCTTGGTTTAGATTTTGTTCATTCTAAAAACTCTGAACTCCTTAATATAGCATCAGTCCCCATTGTGTGTGTGTGTATTCTCATTCTTCCTTCTCCTCCCACTATTCTTGCAGCCTGTATTCTGGTCACATGGACCTATTTTAAATTCCTCTAGTGTGGTACATGCTTGTTCTCACTTTCTGGCAATTGCAAATGGGATACGTTCTAATTCTGATAAACTATTGGTGTATTTTATATTAGACTATATTTGAAGCATGTTCTCTTCCAGAACTTTCTCAGAACTTCCCAAAAGAATTGATACTCTTCGATACCAGTATTGAACTTTCTTTATAACTCTGTTGTGGTATTTATATTGTGTTAAAATTCACTGTTGAACATTTTTCTAACTACAAATGAAATTGAGGTATGAAAAATTTGCCATAGAACAGATATTATAGACATAGAATAAAGATCACTCAATCCTGGTTACATTTAGGTACATTTCTTTCTAGTCTTTTTACTAGGCATTGTTATTTAAACAAAAGAGGCTATGTTGCATAAAGTATTTTGTAAACTTCTCTTCCCATGCCACTAGAATGCTGTTTTGCATAATATTTCATCATGAAAATCTACTACTGTTTGTGTCTAAATATAAAATGATCCGAAATACCAAATAATACTCCAATTTCCCAAAGAGAAATCTTTCTCTCTCTCAAACATACATACCTCACATACCACTTTTAAATATGTAGATGAAATAAAGGTCAGATATTTACTGGTTTAGTCACAGATATTATATAGGAAGATATGTATCCTTTACTATCAAAAACTATTCAACTTTTTAGTTTAGATAGCAAGTTCGGATATCAAGAGTTATCTTTTTCTCAGGCTTATCTCCAAATATCTTTCAAGTCATTTGATATCTGGGTTCAGATAGCAAGGGTTCACATAGTAAAGATATACTTTTTTGCACTTAGATTTCATGCATACCCAATTTTTGTTACTACTGGAGTCACCTTTAAGTCATCTATATCTCAGAATTTAGATATGGCACTTTTTGAATATGTGTATAGCATGATTACTGGAAATTTTATCCCAAACCCCAATTACCCATTCCCCTAACACTAGGAAAGCTGTGTGTCTACCTCTCCTTCATTGTGTACACATATATTTGTAATTATCACAAAATACTTACTTTGCTGACTTTTTAAAAACATTTATAATTTTTCAAAATATTCACCAAGTATGCTACCATATTTGGCCATAAAACACATCTTAACCAATTTAAAAAGATAGATCATTATACAGAGTATGCCTTCTCTCACACTACAACAGAATTAAACTAGAAATCAGTAACAGAGAACTGAAGAGTCCCAAAATATTTGTAGATCTAACATCACACCTCTAAATAGCACAAGGGTCAGATAAGTAAGTCTCAGAAGAATTAGAAAATGTTTTTGAACTAACTGAAAATGAAAACATACCTCATCAAATTTGTAGTATGTTCTGACAGCAGTACTTAGAGGGAAATATGTAGCATTGAATGCACATGTTAGAAAAGAAGGTGCAAAATCAATAATATAAGCATCTATCTTTGGAAACTAGAAAAGTAAGAACAAATTAAATCTAAGCAGAAGAAAAGAAAAATTAGAACAGAAATTAATGAAATTGAAAACAGAAAAACAATAGAGAAAATCAGTGAAACCAAAAGGTTTCATTTGAAAAGATCAACAAAATTAATAGACCTGTAGCCAAGCTAACCAACAAAAAAAAGAGATAGGATACAAATTACTAATACCAAAAATGAAAGAGAGCTCATCATTACTGATTCCATCAATAGTAAAAGAATAAAAAGGAATATTATGAACAATTCTACAACTGCATATTTGATAACTTGGATGAAATAGACTGGTTCCTTGAAAGATACAATCTACTAAAACTCAGACAAGGAGATATAGATAATATGGAAAGCCTATATCTATTACAGAAATTGAAGAAATAATTAACTGCCTTTTAAAACAGGAAGCACCAGGCTCAGATGGTTTCACTGGTGAAATATACCAGACATTTAAGGAAGGAAGAATACCAGTTCTCTACAATCTGTTCCTGAAAACAGAATCAGAGGGAACACTTTCTAACTCATTCTGTGAGGCCAGGAGAATGAAGTTTAAGACACTGAACCAGTTTTCCCATTTCCAAATGTGAATTAACATTTTCTTGTTCCTGACTGATTGTATAAACATGATTATTAGATAATGACTGAATCTGTATTTGGGGATTAAGTTACACTTTGGTTGCTGGTGATGGAAACAAACCTAAGGCCAGTAGGACATTGGAGAATTTATCTAGTTGCCTGATGATACGGCTGTTTAATACGATCTTTTTAAAAACGAATAATATGATCTTATATTTTTTATTTATTTATTTATTTTGAGATGGAGTCTCGCTCTGTAGCCCAGGCTGGAGTAGAGTGGCACATTCTAGGCTTACTGCAACCTCTGCCTCCCAGGTCCTGGTTCAAGCAATTCTTCTGCCTCAGCCTCCCAAGTAGCTGGCATTACAGGTGCATGCCACCATGCCCAGCTAATTTTTTGTATTTTTAGTAGAGATGGGGTTTCACCATGTTGGCCCAGGCTGGTCTTGAATTCCTGACCTCGTGATCTGCCTTCCTCGGCCTCCAAAGTGCTGGTATTACAGGAGTGAGCCGCTGTGCCTGGCCCAGTATGATCTTTTAAAGAAGACATCCAATAATTGCCATTGGAAAGCTGTACTTCAATGTATAATTACCAAATTGGTACTAAATTTCTTTGCCTCTGTGTGGGGGCAGGGAGATATGGTGGAACCAAGTTTATCAAGTGATTTCTTACCAGGTAAGTAACCAAGCTACACTGTATGAAGTCCTTTCAGGCCAGTGTTAGTTTTCCCCAAAATAGTCTTTATTGTTCAAAGTAAAAAAATTGAGAGGGCTGAATAGCATAGAAACTTTGTACGGCTCAAACATAAGCTGATGCTCTCTTTTTTGAAGGACAGTATGGTAGAAAGAATCTTGCTTTATATGAATTGTTCTTTCATTGGACATTTAGGTTGTTTCCTTTCTCACAGCTGTTTTATTTCAGCAATAAATCTTTGTGCTTGAGTTTTCATGTCTTTGGGATGGATTCCCAAAAGTGGAGTTTTAGGTTGAAGAGTATAAATGGGCTCTTGTACATATTACTGAATTCCTTTCCAGAAAGATAATATTAATTCCATTATCTCTAGCAATATAAATGCCCATTTTGCCAAAACTCACTAGCATTAAGTATTTTCATTTTTTCACTCTTTATTAACATGATGGAATAAAATGGCATCCCATCTGATATGGTTTGGCTGTGTCCTCACCCAAATGTCATCTTATATGGTAGTTCCCATAATCCCCACATGTCATAGGAGGGACCTGCTGGGAGGTAATTAAATCATGGGGGTGGTTACCCCCATGCCGTTGTTCTCATGATACCAAGTGAGTTTTCACAAGATCTCATAGTTTTATAAGGGGCTTTTCCCCCTTTTGCTCAGCACTTCTCCTTGCTGCCACCAGGTGAGGAAGGACATGTTTGCTTTCCCTTCCACCATGATTGTAAGTTTCCTGAGGCTTTCTCAGCCATGCTGAACTGTGAGTCAATTAAACCTCTTTCCTTTATAAGTTACCCAGTCTTTATTAGTAGTATGATAATGGACTAATACAGTAAATTGGTACCACAGAAAGTGGGGTGTTGCTATAAAGATACCCAAAAATGTGGGAGCAACTTTGGAACTGGGTAACAGGCAGACGTCAGAACAGTTTGGAGGGCTCAGAAGAAGACAGTAAAATGTGGGAATGCTTGGAACTTCCAAGAGACTTGAAGGTCTCAGAAGATAGGAAGATGTGGGAAAGTTTGGAACTTCCTAAAGACTTGTCAAATGGTTTTGACCAAAATCCTGGTGGTGATATGGACAATGAAGTCCATGCTGAGGCTGAGGTGGTCTCAGATGGAGATGGGGAACTCGTTGGGAACTGGAGTAAGGGTCACTCATCCTATGCAAAGAGACTGGCAGCATTTTGCTCCTGCCCCAGAGATCTGTGGAACTTTGAACTTGAGAGAGATGATTTAAGGTATCTGGTGGAAGAAATTTCTAAGTGGCAAAGTGCTCAAGAGGAAGCAGAGCATAAAAATTTGGAAAATTTGCAGCCTGATGATGCGATAGAAAAGAAAAACCCGTTTTCTGGGGAGAAATTCAAGCTGGCTACAGAAATTTGCATAGGTAACGAGGAGCCAAATGTGAATCACCAAGACAGTGGGGAAAATGCCTCCAGGGAACATCAGAGATCTTCACAGCAGCCCCTCTCATCACAGGCCTAGAAGCCTAGGAAGGAAAAATGGTTTCATGGGCTGATCCCAGGGCCCCCCTGCCCTGTGCAGCCTTGAGACATGGTGCTCTGCATCCCAGCTGCTTCAGCTCCAGCTGTGGCTAAAAGGGGCCAAGGTACAGCTCAGGCCATTGCTTCAGAGGGTGCAAGTCCCAAGACTTGAAGGCTTCCACATGGTGTTGAGCCTGTGGGTGCATACAAAGTGTGTGAATAGAAGAATTGAGGTTTGGGAACCTCTGCCTGGATTTCAGAGGATGTATGAAACATCTGAATGTCCAGGCAGAAGTTTTCTGCAGGGGTGGAACCCTCATGGAGAACCTCTGCTAGGGCAGTGTGGAAGGGAAATGTGGTCTTGGAACCTCCACACAGAGTCCCTACTGGGGCACTGCCTAGCAGAGTTGTAGGAAGAGAGCCACCATCCTCCAGATCCTAGAATGGTTAGATCCACCAGCAGCTTGCATTGTGCACCTGGAAAAGCCACAGACACTCAACACCAGCCTGTGAAAGCAGCCAGGAGAGGGGCTGTACCCTGCAAAGCCACAGGGGTGGAGCTGCCCAAGGCTGTGGGAGGCCACCTCTTGCATCAGCATGACCTGGATGTGAGACATGGAGTCCAAGGAGATCATTTTGGAACCTGGAGGTTTAATGACTGCCCTATTGGATTTCGGACTTATATGGAACCTGTAGCCCCTTTGTTTTGGCCAATTTCTCCCATTTGGAATGGGTGTATTTACCCAGTGCCTGTACCCCCATTGTATCTAGGAAGTAACTAACTTGCATTTATTTTACAAGCTTGTAGGCAGAAGGGACTTGCCTTGTCTCAGATGAGACCTTGGACTTGGACTTTTGGGTTAATAACAGAATGAGTTAAGGCTTCAAGAAACTGTAGGGAAGGCATGATGGTGTCTTGAAATGTGAGGACATGACATTTGGGAGGGGCTGGGGTAAAATTATGTGATCTGGCATTGTCCCCACCCAAATCTCATCTTGAATTCTAGTTCCCATAATCCCCACATGTTGTGGGAAGGACCGGGTGGAAGGTAATTGAATAATGGGGCAATTACCCCCATGCTGCTGTTCTCAGGATAGTGAGTGAGTTCTCACAAGATCTGATGGTTTTATTAATGGGCTTATAAAACTCCTTGCTCTGCACTTCTCCTTGCTGCTGCCATGTGAGGAAGGACGTGTTTGCTTCTCCTTCTGCTATGATTGTGTTTCCTGAGGCCTCCCCAGCCATGCTGAATTGTGAGTCACTTAAACCTATTTCCTTTATAAATTGACCCATCTGGGGTATGTCTTTATCAGCAGCATGAGAACAGACTAATACACCATTGTATTAGTGTGCATTTCTAATGGATACATAAAATACAACAAGGAAAAGCAAATTTGTAAAATAGAAGGAAAATAGTAGGAAGTCAGAAAAGTAAAATGCATTCTGCGAAATTCTAGTACTTGCCATGGCAGAAGTATGGCATGCATGTCATCATCATACTTTCCAAAATCTATGATAAATATAGGTAATTTATCATAGGATCATTCCTACAGAGCCTGGGCTTGGCCTAAGAATGCTTTATGCACAGTGCTCTAAGAAGCATTACCAGTAGTCAGTTTGAGAAAAGAAACTCATCCTCATCTGCCATTTATGTCCATTACCCTTGCTATAAATAGGAATACAGTTTTGACTTTAAGCTTCTTGGCAACTAAGACATAGCTGTGAATAGAATCATTTCTTTATTTCCTTTTTTGCTATTGTTTTTTAGAATTATCTGTTTTGGGATATTAAGTATTTACCAATTTGAGTTCTTTAGTACTCAAGATATACTTGATATATGTAGTTATTGAAGGAGGGGCTTTAACACATGCTTCTCAGGTGAAAGAATGGAAGAGACAGACAAAAGGAAAGAAGGATGGAAAGGATGGAAGGACATATTTAGAATAGCAGGGTCATGTTTTTATAACAATCTACTTGAGATTGTTAACTGGAAAAAAGGAAGAGGGGAAGGAGTAGTGGCAGTCAGCCAAAGGAAAGAGTACAAAACATATTAGATGGTCGCTGCCAATCCGAGAGTCTTACTATAGGCCTTATCTCCATTCTGCCTTAAGATATAAAATATTGGACATATTCTTAAAAGATTTGTGACAAAGAGTAATATAATGCATGACAATAGGAAATTATCTAATAAAAAGGACTGAATTAGATATTAATGCTTTTTTGCTAGTTCAGTTTATACAGTTTAAACGTGATTTTTTAATATCCTCTTTAATGCTCTCTGGTTTAGGAGTTTTTGTTTTAAGTTAGCAGTTCATTTCTGTTCAGTTTTCACATTCTTTTTATTTTCTTGGACTTTTTAATATTGGAGGTGATCCTAGTGAGCAAAAGATGTTACAGTAGTAAAGGAGGAAGTTAAACGTCCTTTTCTTTAAAAAAAAAAAAAAAAGCTGTTACAGTAGTAAAGGAGGAAGTTAAATTTTTTGTTGTTGTTGGTTGGTTGGTTGGTTGTTTTTCAAGACAGAGTCTTGCTCTGTTGGCAGGCTGGAGTGCAGTGGGGTGATCTCGGCTCACTGCAACCTCCGACTCCCTGATTCAGGCTATTCTCCTGCCTCAGCCTCCTGAGTAGCTGGGATTACAGGCACGTGCCACCACGCCCAGCTAATTTTTTAATATTTAGTAGAGATGGGGTTTCACCATGTTGGCCAGGATGATCTCGATCTCCTGACCTCATGATCCTCCTGCCTCGGCCTCCCAAAGTGCTGGGATTACAGGCGTGAGCTACTGCACCTGGCAGTTAAATGTCTTTTTAACATAATGTCTTTGGATCCTTAGGGTGTCACTTTTCCAGCCAGAAATTCCTATGGCTGGTGGTGCCTTTGTCCAAGTTTTGCTTGAGCCCACTGGGCTCATTCTGCTGACTCAGCCTGGCAGGTTGTTATCAGCTTGTGCTACCAGCCCAGATCCCATGCCTGCCAAGGGCAAGCCAGGTGCAGAGTGGCAAGGGGTGCGTGAGTGAACATGGGGTCCGGCCACTGCACACAGCCAGGCGTGCCAGCTGCTGTGGCAGGGCATGCAGCTCCAGACAAGCCTGCTGCTGGATCCAGTGTACCACAAGCAGCTTCCGCTGTGGGCATCCATGTCTGAACAAGGGGAATGCAGTGGTGCCTGGAAGCATGGAGACACCAGAAACCACAGAGCCCCAAAGAGGGTTTCACAGCCTTGGCTCAGGGAGCCAATTGGTCTGGGCTCCCCAAAGGGCCGCAGCTCTTCTCTCCTTGTTGCCCGCAATGTGTCAAGCGGGGTAGGGGGCCATTTCAGCCTCCTGTTTTGTTCAGCTCTTTCAGTCCTGTCTTGGGTGGGTCCCTAGTTCTTTTCCCGTATCCTGGAAAAATGAGGTACACAGACAGCTGGAGGGTGGGCAAGATGGAGAGGAGCTTTATTGAGTGACAGAACAGCTCTCAGGAGACCCAAGTGGTAGCTTCTCTGCAGGCAGGTTGTCCTGACAAGTGTCCAGCTCTCAGCGGAGAGGAGACCCAGAGTTGGTAACTTGTTTCTGTAGGCAGGCAGTCCTGAGTGTAACCCTCCATGGAGGGGAGACCCGGAGTGAGTAGCTCTTATTTGCAGGCATGTCATCCCAATGAGTCGAGGAGACCTGAATTGGGTAGTAGCTCCTTACCGCAGCTGGTAGTCCCAATGTCTGTTTGAGTCTGGCTGAGTCAAGGGTTTTTATGGACTCAGAAGGGAGGAAGTGTGTGCTGACTGGGCCATTGGCAGGCCCAGAAAAAGCACCATAACCTCTCAATCTGGGTGGTAGACTCCATCTGGAACTGACAACTCAGCCCCCTGGCTGAGTTGAGTCTTCAAGCTGTCCCTGGCTTGAAGGTGGGGCTTCATGTCATCCATGGCACCCAGGCTATTCATGCCAAGGGGTGCCTGCACCAGGCTACCCTTACACTGCCCTTGGCCTCCCTCCTATGCTCGTCAGTGCCCAAAGTCTGGAGGGGGCCAAGGTGGCAGGGGGCTGGAGTGTCAGCACTATACATGCACACCCAGCCAGGTTACAACAATGCCTGGACTCGGCCCACAACTTTGCTCTGAAATTGGAGTGGGCGGCAGGAGCAGGCACTTCTGAGCCTGCGGGGCAGTGGAGCTTCCCAGGCCCCCAAGAGCGCAGGGATGCCCGGGTCTGCAGCCGCAGCTGAGCAGCTGCGCCCAGGAGGGTGGGGCTCTTTCCCTTCCAACTTGGGAGGGGAAGGGTCTTCCACCTGTTCCCGGATCCTGCCAGCTTCATGGAGCGTGTAGCTCTGGCCACACCTCCCCTGCTGCAGCCAGTGTCTTTGCAGCAGCCACTCCAGACAGGCTACCACTGCCATCAATAATATACACATACAAAATTGTAAGTATTTCAGTGATGGTTTTTAATAGTTTTGCTTCTAGTTTGAAATCCATTGTATATTAATCAAATGTATATACAAATATATTGAAACCTGAAAGTTAAATCCTACATGTATTTTGCTGAAATCTTAATTGGATAAGTTTATAATTACAAATACCAGATGTCTCTGGAGGCTTAGTATTCAATATTAAGATATTAAGTCCTCTGTAAAAAATGCATAATCTAGTTTTTAAAGCTATTTATGCAGAAAGAATGCTTATTATCAATTTCAAAATTAAGTTTCCCTCCTTAGATTTTCTAGACTTAAAAAATTATATTGAAGTTTATTAATAAATGGAGTGCAAATGATCTGTGCTTATCAATTGCTTCTTTACAGTTACTTACCTAATTTTTAGCACTGGCTCAGGGAATAACTTTGGGGAAATATCTAACATTCTGAGTCTCTTTTTCTTTTATAAAAAAAATACTGTATGATCGTCTAGCTGGTTTTTTGGGGGGAATTACTATGTTTAAAAACCCTAAAGCTCTACATTTTCTGATCATGACCCAAAGCTCTAGGCATTGAGAATGAAAATAGTGATGATTATAAGGTTCAAATCATTTGGGTAACAGCTCAATTGGCAAATTCTTTTTAGAAGAATGTCATGATCCAGGTTTCTATAATGTGACTGTATAAATGAAAATGATGATTGCGGAATATTTTCTACTGAAAGAAATTGTCTGGAGGAATTCGTAAAGTAAATGTGTTTCCTTAGTCAGAGGTACAGCATTCAAAAAATTTATTCTGTTAACCTGTTTATAAGATTCTTAATGTAGTTCTGTATATTATGTCCCTAACTAGTAAATATTTACTATCTAAAACAAATTGTTTATTATTTTAGTAACTAGAATTGAATCTAATTTAATTTAAAAGGTTAACTAGACTTATATGTAAAATTATAGAAAGATAATTTAGAGAATTGAGTCTTCACTGTTTAGTTTTAACTAACAAATGACTATTTTCAAATGAGTTTTAAGCTAAAACCCTTACCAGAGCAAATATCTGTGAATATTACTCATTTTATGGGCATGGCAGATGCATGTTCTACAGGTTGAGCACTCCAAATCTGAAAATTCAGAATCAAAATTGCCCCCAAATCTCAAACTGTTGAAGCTCCAATATGTTACTTGAAGGAAGTGTTCATTGGAGCATTTCAGATAAATATAATGCAAGTATTCCAAAACCCAAAACACTTCTGGTCCTAAGCATTTCAGATTAGTACTGAGCCTGTATTAGCTTATTTTGTGGCAATAATGGCAATTTAGTAGTTAACGACAATCAACTTCTGTATTCTCCTTCCTATCTTTCTTCTGTCACTGCGATGTTATCTTCTTTTAAAAATCCTCATCTTAATTCTTGTGCTATAAAAACCTGTTTTTTAAAAATAAGTCCATCTACTTGTTTCATAATAACAGTATTTTCCCTTTCTCTGTGTCTCTCTTAATTGTTGGTCCTGGATTCTCTACTCTTCACACTCAGCATATGGCAGCTGCACATGGCGGCTTGATTAACTTTTATAGCTTTGTTTCCACATATATGCTGATTATTCCAAATCTCTGTCTTCAGTTCAGACCTCTGACTTGACCTCCATATATCTAGTTGCCCACTAGACCTCTCTGTTGCTTTTTGTGCCAGTGAAATATCCTTGTGTCATAAGCGAGCTAATTTTCTCTCCTTTCCTACCTCCTGAACCACTCAAATTGATTCCTCTTCCAGAGTTCCCTATTTCTAATTAAATCCATACACATATCCAAGCCAGAAACTTTTAAGATTTATTTTTGACCCCTTCCGCTGTTTTACTTCGCACATCTGGTTAATCACCAAGTCCTACTATCAATTCTAAATTCTCAATTTTGTGTTAGTCTGTCTACCTCTATCTCATCTCTTACTAAGTAGTCTCTTTTTCCAGTTTTACTCCAATCTGTTTTTCACAATTCAACTTGAGAGTTTCTTTGAAATACAAACCCAATAATGCCAGCTCTTTTACTAAAACTTTTTAGTGATGTCACTTTGCCTTTGAGATAAAATTCAAGTTCCTTAATATAACATAAATATGCCTCCCTCATTTCTCAGTACATTTTTAACTGTATAACTCAGTAATATTGAACTTCATTTTGCTCCTGCAAAATTCCAGCTCATGCCTGGTGTTTCCCTTCTGCCTAGAACATCCTTTTACAACCCATTACTTATTCCCTTCACCAGGATAATTTCCTGTTTGTCCTTAGATATAGTGTTAAATATTAAACTTTCTGATAGATAACTTCCTTTACTCCTAGAGTTGTTATCAACAGGGTGCATACTTCTCTAGCACAGCAAATCTCAGTGTGCTCTGTGGATCCCTAGGAGTCTCAGAAGCCCTTTCATAGAGTTGGGGGAGGAAGAGAATGGTCTGTGAATTCAAAGAATTTTTATATTCATACTAAAACATTATTTGCCTTTTTTATTGTGTTGCAATTTGTACTGATAGTTCAAAAGCAACAGTGGATAAAACTGCTGGCACCTTGGCACAAATCAAGGCAGTTGCACCAAACTATAGTAATAGTCATTGCATTCTTCATACATTAGCAATTTCTTTTAAAGCCAGTTTTACTTAAAAATGTCATGGATGAAGCAGTAAAAATTAATTTTATTAAACTAAACTCTTGAGTAATTGTGTTTGCGTTACATGATGAAATGGGAAGCACAGAAAAAGTACTTCTGCTACATGCTAAAACATGATGGTATGACAGTTATCCAGCCATTTTCTGTTTAGCCATTGTGTTAAGCTGTTCTCACATTGCTATCTCTAACCTGAGACCGGGTAATTTACAAGAAAAGAGGTTTAATTGGCTTATGGTTCTGCAGGCTATATAAGAAGCATAACATCAACATTGCTCAACTTCTGGGAAGGCCTCAGGAAGCTATTATTCATAGCGGAAGGCGAAGCAGGAACTTGCGTGTCACATGGTAAAAGCAGGAGCAAGTTTGAGGGACTTCGGGGAGTTGCCACACACTTAAACAACCAGGTCTCACAAGAACTCACTGTTGCAGTGATAGCATTAATCCATGAGGGGTCTGCCCCCATGATCTAGACACCTCCTACCAGGCCCCACCTCCAGCATTGGGGATTACAATTCAACGTGAGATTTGAATGGGGACAAATACCCAAACTATACCAGCCATACACTAGAAATTTACAAAAATATGAATGCCATTCTTATTGATAAATTTTTTGTTTTGAAAACCATGGTTCTTTTACAGAAATTATTTATGTTCGTATATGATGGTTTTATCATTGCTATTTTCAATGAGTTAATACATTTTTTAAAAGTATTTCACCTATACGTTCTAATATGGTAAATAGCAATGCATTTAGCCCGCATAAACAAATGCTCTTTTTGGGTATTTGGTAATTTTTAAGAGTACAAAAGAGTTCTGAGACCAAAACGTTTGAAAACCCCTGCTGTAACACATTTTATTTTTATTCTAACTTTTCTTAGATTTTACTATAATTATTTATGGTTTGTCTTTCCTGTTAGAACACATTGTAAACTCTGGAGGTAAAGTCCACATCTGCCTTGTGGATAACTTAGCTCCTAGAAAACTGGCAGCACATACTAGGCCCTCAGTAAATACTTGTTAAGTTCAGCAAGCATGTGCTGTTAACATAGGTTAGTCATAAAGGGTTACAAAGATAAATAGAGCATGTTTCTTCCTCTTTTGCACCCTCTTACATTTACAGTGATCTCATAGTCCAGTGGACCGTGAATGCAACTAGCAAGAGAGTGTTATAAATGGAGTAAAAGGGAATGTGCTGTGAAGGCAGAGGAATTAATGATAATTTTTATGGGAAGATTTGATGAATTTATCTCAGAGCTAATATTTGGTGTGAACCTTGAAGGATGACTCGCAAAGGAGTGAGGGCTTAACAGTGAGAAGGAAAAGATTAACAAAGACGTATAAGTACATAAGTACATTGTATTTTCAGAAAACAGTGACTAGTACAGCTGACTGAGTTTTAGATAATAAAGAGCTTTGAATATTATGCCAAGCAATTTATCCTGTGTTTCTGCAGTACAGGTGAAGCCATCTTAACATCTTAAGAAACAATATATTTTTAAGAGGAGGTCTCTCCATCCATATGCCGTTATATGGGTTGAAAGATAGTCTTTAATGGAGAAACCAATTACAGTAATAATAGATGAGACTGTGAACTCTGGGTAGAGCCAGAGAGAAGATAACTACAAGAGATTTTACGGAGTTGTAATACCTGGTTGAGGTAGGGAAATACAAAGGTTGTGCTGAACTTAGCGTTATTTCACAGAGTAGAAGATATATTATGGGGTAGAGAACATATTATGGGGTAAAAAATGAGAAAAAGAGTTAAGGAATGGGAAGTTTAGTGTGGTTTGGGATAAATTGAATTTGTACGTATTTCCAGGACTCCTTTGCCAAAATATTTATCTTGCATGTTGTTGAAAATATTAGCCTGGACCTAAGAAACACGTTCAAAAATCAGAAAATAGATACAGAAGTCTCAACTGCAGTCCAGGTGCAGTGGTGCATGCCTGTAATTCTAGCACTTTGGAAGGTTGAGACAGGCAGATCGCTTGAGGCCGGGAGTTTGAGACCAGCCAGGACAGCATGCAAAACCTCACCTTTAAAAAAGATACAAAAAATAGCCAAGCATGGTGGCATGTGCCTGTAGTCCCAGTTACTTGGGACGCTGGGGTGGGAGGATCACTTGAGCTCAGGAGGCGGAGGCTGTGGTGAGCTAAGATTGCACCACTGCACTCCAGCCTGAGTGACAGAGCGAGACCCTGTTTCAAAAAAAAAAGTCTCTACTACATTTGGCATTATTTTGATTGGTGGAACCACATGTCATCTGGAACATAACCTGAATCCGTCTGGAGAAAGATGATAAAATAGAAAGAGAGAAACTTCAACTGTGGAACTTTAGAGAAGGCTTACATATAACAATGATGAAGCCACAGTGAACATAACAGTTCAGAAAGTCAGTCATCAGTGGGATACAGATTAAGAGGATGTTCTTGGATTTAATGATTAAGTCATCATTGACCCTGAGAGGGATTTGTGCAATGTTAAGGGTGACCTCTAAATTTCAATGATTTGAAGTTCAAGTGGGATGTTTATAGAGTAATGATACTCTTAAGAGGAGTGTGATAGGGAAAGGTTAAGGAGTAATGCCTTGAGGGAAATTCAGATCAGTTCTACCTAACTTGACTATAGCACATATTATTTTGTACCTGTAAATCTATAGTGAAAAATATTAATCTTTTGAATATCTAAGGTAAATTCATTTTTAATGCTAATACACAGTATTAACAAAATTAGGGGATGGAGAGAAGAAGAAGAGAAAAGGTAGAGACTATTGGAATTGAAAAGTTATTCAGTCTGAAAAGCTATAATTGAAAAGCAGAAAAATTTTCTGCTTTATCCATGACAGTACCAAGTAGCCTCAAGCAACCAGAATGTTACTCACACAACCCGTGGGTTTGATCACTTGCTGGTTATCAACCCAGTGACCACAATTAAAGATCAAGGGAATTTTGTTACTTATTACAAGTAAGGAGAACACCAGGAAGAGTTCCCAAAGCAGTGCCCCTCTGAGCTGGGGGCTGGGTCAGGTTTTATAAGCACAGGGTAATGAGGTGAGATGTGATTGGATCTTGCAGTCAGGTGACGCCAGAGGCATCATCTGACTGAATCCTGCGATGGGTGATACCAGACCTCAGTCGGATTGGATCACGGATACTGCCATGCAGTCTAAGCACTTAGCACTTAGATTCCCCCTGTGATTGCATGCTTGGTTGATCTGGGCTTATCAGGTTATGTGACCTAAGGGTCCATGGGAACTGAAAAATAGCTCACAGCTTTTTTACATAAAAGTTGAACCAGATTGGTTTTATGTGGTTATGACAGCACATAGAATGATATATTTTCAGTCATTCAAAAAAATATTTGCTGAGTGTTACTGTATTTCTAGCTAGGTAACATGGAAAGTAATAAAAGAAGGGTAAGGTTTTTTTAAACATCAAGATTAAGACAGATAAATATATGTAAAGTTACAGATGGCTAAGTTTATATTTAATTCAACATATTTCTGTATTATTACTCTTGGTTGCTTTATTTTTAGATTCAAGGGGTACTTGTTACAAGGATATGTTGCGTGATACTGAGGTTTGGGCTTCTCTTGATACCATCACTCAGATAGTGAATAGAGTACCTAATGGGAAGTTTTTTATCCCTTACACTCCTACCTCCCTCCTCTATGTTTGGAGTCCCCAGTGCCTTGTTCTCATCTTTATGTCCCTATGTACCCAGTGTTTAGTTCCCACTTGGAAGTGAGAACATGCCTCCAGCTGCATCATGTTGCTGCAGAGGACATGATTTTGTTCTTTTTTATGGCTGCATAGTATTCTGTGGTACACATGTATCACATTTTCTTTAGTCCACTATTGATGGACACCTAGGTTGATTTTCTGTCTTTGCTATTGTAGATAGTGCTGTGATAAACATAAGGGTACAGCTGTCTTTTTGGTATTTTTTATTTTCCTTTGGGTATATACTCAGTAATGGGATTGCTGGGTCAAATGGTAGTTCTAGTTTTAGTTTTCTGAGAAACTCCAAACCACTTTTCATGTGGGCTAAACTAATTTACATTCCCACCAACAATGTATGTGTTCCCTTTTCTCTGTATCCCTGCCAACATCTGTTTTTTGGCTTTTTGATAATAGCCATTCTGACTGATATGAGACGGTGTCTCATTGTGGTTTTAATTTGCATTTCTGATGATTAGTGACGTGGAACATTTTTTTCAACGTTTGTTAGCCACAGGTATGTCTTCTATTAAATATCTGTTCATGTCCTTAGCCCACTTTTTAATGGGGTAATTTGTTTTTTGCTTGTTGATTTAAGTTTCTTATAGATTCTAGATACTACAGCTTTGTCAGATCCATAGTTTGCAAATATTTTCTCCCATTCTCTAGGTTGTCTGTTTATTGATAGTTTCTTTTGCTGTGCAGAAGCTCTTTAGTTTAATTAGGTTCCACTTGTCAGTTTTTGTTTTTGTAGCAATTGCTTTGTAGGATTTAGTCATATATTCTTTGCCTAGGCCAATGTCCACTACAGTATTTCCTAGATTTTATTCTAGCATTTTTATAGTTTGTGGTCTTCACGTAAGCCTTTAACCCATCTTGCATTAATTTTTCTATATGCTGAGAGGTAAGGGTCCAGTTTCATTCTTCTGCATGTGGGTAGCCAGATTCCCCAGCACCATTTATTAAATAGGGACTTCTTTCCCCATTGCTTATTTTTGTTGACTTTTTTGAAAATCAGCTCCTTGTGTGTGGCTTTATTTCTGGGTTCTTTATTCTGTTCCATTAGTCTATGTATCTGTGTTTGTACCAGTGCCATGCTATTTTGCATACTGTAGCCTTGTATTGTAGTTTGCAATTGGGTAATGTGATGTCTCCAGCTTTTTAACTTTGGCTTAGGATTGCTTTGGCTATTTGGGCTGTTTTTTGGTTCCATGTGAATTTTAGAATAGTTTTTTTTTAATTCTGTGAAAAATAACATTGGTGATTTGATAGGAAGAGCATTGAATCTGTACATTGCCTTGGGCAGTATGGACATTTTAACAATACTGATTCATCCAGTTCATGAGCATGGGATGTTTTTCCATTTGTTTATGTCACCTATAATTTTTTTTTTTTTAGCAGTTTTATAGTTCTCTTTGTCAGAGATCTTTCACCTCCTTGGTTGGATATATTCCTAGGTATTTGTGTGTGTGTGGGTGTGTGGGTGTGCGTGCGCACGTGCACACACGCACACAGCTACTGTAAATAGGACTGCATTCTTGATTTGGTTCTTAGCTTGAGTGTTACTGGTGTAGAATGGCCATTATAAATAGTATAGAAATGCTACTGATTTTTAAAATTTCTTTTTATTTTTTTACTACTGATTTTTATACATTGATTTTGTATCCTGAAACTTCACTGACTGTTTAGGAGACTTTTGGTGGAGTCTCTAGAATTTTCTGAAGAATAGAATCATACCATCAGTGAAGAGAGATAATTGACTTCCTCTCTTCCTATTTGGATGCCTTTTATTTCTCTTTCTTGATTGCTCTGGCTAGGACTTCATTATCATTTTATGTTCAACTGTGTTGAATAGGAGTGATGAGAGTGGACATTTTGTCTTGTTGCAATTCTTAGGTAGAATGCTACCAGCTTTTGCCAGTTCAGCATGATGTTGGATGTGGGTTTGTCATCGGTGGCTCTTATTATTTGGAGGTATATTCTTTAGATGCCTAGTTTGTTGAGGATTTTTATCATGAAGGAATGCTGGATTTTTCTATTGCTTTTTCTGTATCTAGTGAGATGATCATATGGTTTTTAATTCTGTTTATGTGGTGAATGACTTTATTGATTTGTATGTGTTGAATCAATCTTGCAACCTAGGAATAAGGCCTACTGAATCATGAATTAACTTTTTGATGTGCTGCTGGATTTGGTTTGCTAGTATTTTACTGTGGATTTTTTCATCCATGTTCATCAAGGATATTGGCTGTAGTTTATTGTTGTTTTTTCATTGTGTCTTTGCTAGATTTGGCATCAGGGTGATACTGGTTTCATAGAATGAGTTAGGAACGAATTCCTCCTCCTCGATTTTTTTGGGGGGATAGTTCCAATAGGATTGATACCAGTTATTTTTTGTGCTTCTGGTAGAATTCGGCTATGAATTCCTCTGGTCTGGATTTTATTAATTACTGATTCAATTTCGGAACACATTGGTCTCTTCAGGGTTTCAATTTCTTCCCAATTTAATCTTTGGACATTGTGTGTTTTTAGGAATTTCCTCTAGAATTTCTATTTTGTGAGCATAGAGGTGTTCGTAGTAGTCTCTAGGGATCTCTTGTATTTCTTTGGGATTGGTATCATGTCACCTTGTCATTTCTGATTTTGCTTATTTGAATATTCTGGTTGTTTGTTTAACTAGTGGTCTATCTTTGTTTAACTAGTAGTCTGTCAATCTTGTTTATGCTATTAACATTGATCATTTGTATGGTTTTTTGTTCTTGATTTCATTTACTTCTCTAATTTTAGTTACTTTTTTCTTCTGCTAGCATTGCAATCAGTTTGTGTTTTTCCAGTTTCTTTAGGTACAATAGTAGATTGTTAATTTGAGACCTTCCTATCTTCTTGGTGTGGCATTTAGCACTACAAACTTTTCTCTTAATGCTGCTTTTGCTGCATTGTAGAGGTTTTGGTATGTTGTGTTTATATTTTCATTTGTTTCAAATAGTTTTTTGATTTATGCCTTAATTTCATTGTTTACCCAAAAGTCATTCAGGAGCAAGTTAATTTAGTTTCCATGTAATTGTGTGGTATTGAGAGTTCCTCTTGATATTGATTTCTATTTTTATTCCTCTGTGATATGAGAACATGCTTGATATGACTTTGACCTTTTTAAAATTTATTGACTTGCTTTATAACTGAGCATGTGGTCCATCTTAGACTACATTCTGTGTATAGATGACAGAAGAATGTGTTTTATGTGGTTGTTGGGTGAAGTTGTCTGTGGATGTCTGTTAGGTCCAGTTGGTCAAGTGTCAAATTTAAGTCCAGAATTTTAGTTTTTTGCCTCAATGATCTAAGCTGTGAATGAGGTGAAGTCCCCCACTATTACCCTGTGGCTGTCTGAGTCTTTTCCTGACTATAGAAGTAATTATTTTATGAATCTGCATGCTCCAACATTGGGTGCTATATTATTTAGGGTAGTTCAGTCTTCTCATGGAATTGAGCTCTTTATCATTATGTAGTGCCCTTCTCTGTGCTTTGTTACTATTGGTTTAAATTGTGTTTTATCTGATAAAAGAATAGTGACCCCTGTTTTTTTTATATTCCATTTATGCAACAGATCTTTCTCTATCCCTTTACTTTGAGACTGTGTATTACATGTGAGATGGGTCTCTCAAAGACAGAAGATGGGTGGGGTTTTTTTTTTTAATCCAATTTCCAACTTATGTCTTTCTAATGGAGCATTTAGGTCAGTTACATTCAAGGTTAATATTGATATGAGAGGTTGTGTTTCTTTCATAGTGTTATTAGTTGCTTTGTAGTCTCAATTACGTAGTTGCTTTATAGGATCTGTGAGCTGTGTGTTTGTGTATGCTTTTGTAGTAGTGAATATTGTTCTTTTTCCTTGTTTAGAACTCCCTTAAGTATCTCTTGTAGGGCCTGTGATGGCAGTGAATTCTCTTAGCGACTGCTTGTCTGAAAAATACTTTATTTCTCCTTCATATATGAAGCTTAGTTTGGTGGGATATGAAATTCTTCGCTGGCATTTCTTTTCTTTTAAGAATGTTGTTTTAAAAAGGCAGGGAGCGGGAGCCCAATCTCTTATGGCTTGTAAGATTTCTCCTCAGAAATCTATTGTTAGCCAGATGGGTTTCCCTTTATAGGTAATCTTTGAGATTTTTTCTTTTGCTTTGACCTTGGATAGTCTAGTGACTAAGTGCCTTGGGGATGGTCATTTTGTCTAGTATCTCACAGGACTTCTCTGGATTTCTGCATCTGTATGTCAACCTCTCTACCAAGATGGGGGAAATTTTCATGAATTATGTCCTCATGTATGTTTTCCAAGTGGCTTGTTTTCTCTTCTTCTCTCTCAGGAATGCCAGTAAGTTGTAGATTTGATCGCTTTACATAATCCCTTATTTCCCCAAGGCTTTGTTTGTGTTCTTTTCTTCTTATTATTTTTATTTGACAGGGTTGATTTGAAGAACCAGTCTTTGAGCTCTGAAATTCTTTCTTCTGCTTTGTCTAGTCTGTTAAGGCTTCCAACTGTATTTTGAAATTCCTCTAGTGAATTTTTTAATTCCAGATGTTGTGCTTGGTTCTTTCTTAATATGGTTATATTATCTTTCAACTCCTGGATCATTTTTCTGTTTTCTGTTGAATTTCAACTTTCTCTTGAATCTTGTTGAATTTTCTTGCCATCCATATTCTGAATTCTGTATCATTTCAGTCATTTTATTCTGATTAGGATCCATTGCTAGGGAGCTCATGTGATCCTTTGGAGGTGATGGAACACTGGATTTCTATAATTGCCGAAGTTCTTATGCTTGTTCCTTCTCATCCGAGGAAACTGGTGCTGCTTTTTTTGAATTTGCTATCATTGGGATGGTTTTTTTTTTTATTTTTATGCTTTATTTCGTTGAGAATATGACTGGTGTATGTTGAATATGATCATTTGATTTCATTTCTGGGTGTATTCATGTGTTATGGGTTCCTTGGTTGCAGATAGTTTCTACAGTGGCTTTCTCGGATGTTGCTTGGTGTAGAGATGTATTCTTGTTTGGTGGTGTAATTCAGGCTGCAGTCCAGTAGATGGCGCTTACGAGTAAGAGCCAGCAGGAGGCGACAGAGGCAAAAGAAGCATCCTTACCCCGCCAGCGCCACTGGTCTTCAGCGGGAGTGGAGCTGCTGGAGAGACCTGCACAGCACCTCTCTCAGCCCACACGCTCTGGTCCCCAGCATGTAGAGCTGCTGCCGCCTTCGTCCCAGTGCACTAATGAGCGGGGCTGGGGGCGAGAGATTACCCCCGCTCTCCGAGTTCATTCCTTGGCTTTGCTGTTGCCCCCTTCAGTGGCTTGTGCTTCACTTTTGTTTCCTTTGACCCAAGGAAGGCTTTGGCAGGCCACGTTCCTCCTTCTGTTGGGGCAGTCCACACTGAAGGTTAAATCTCCAGGGGACTGGAGACTGCTTCCCTCCCTGTCTTTGGACTGGTGGGCTACTCTCCCGCAACCAACCAAGGAAGCAGCCCGGGACACCCAGCAGTGACCCATGCAGACTTGTTCCAGGTCACAAAGCTGTCCCTGGCTGCAAGTCAAACCACGTAGGAGAAATACCAGCTTCAGCAACTCTCCTTCCACTCCGGTCTTGCAACAGGAGACAGCCTAATTCCAGCAACTACTGCTGGGGCACTCTCCACACTCACTGCTTGATTCTGGCTGTGGGGGCCTTTTCCCTGCTCCAGAGCAAGCACTCCAGTCTCTGGCTGATACTAAAATGTCTGCAGTGGCTGCTGTTGCCAGGTGGCCAAACAGTGACTGACTTTGTGTGAGCCTGAATGGTCTGGGAAAATGCCTGCAGCTTCCTGGTGTCTTTCCCTCTCTATCTCTTAGCCTTTCCCCACACTACCTCCCAGTTTTGGGAGAAACAGGGCGCTCTCCCTTTGCCTAGGTTATACAGATAACTAGCAGAAAGGTGAGACACACAGGAAGACAGACTGCCCCTTTCACATACTGGGGCTTTCATTCATGTAACCAGCCAAACACCTTCACGAAGATTGCTGGCTTGCCTTCTCCTCCCCAGGGTCTAGGGTATCCTTTACTAGTCTGGTGAATTCCCATTTTCCTTCTTGAATTAAAGTTACATATTGATCTTTATGCACTATTTTTGCTATTTCCAAGTGGATGGGTAATGCTGAAAGCCTCTAATCCACCATTTTCGGGGAAAAAAGACAAAACTCTTGGTTGCTTAATAGTAGACATAGTAGTTTGCAAGTGTAAGGTGTTCTTGAGCAGCAGTCCCCAACCCTTTTGGCACCAGAGACCAGTTTCGTGGAAGACAATTTTTCCATGGACAGGGGTGAAGGATGGTTTCGGAATGAAACTGTTCCACCTCAGATCATCAGGCATTAGATTCTCATAAGGAGCACACCACCTAGATCCTTTGCATGTGCATTTCACAGTAGAGTTCATGCTCCTATGAGAATCTAATGCTGCTGCTGATCTAACAGAAGGCAGAGCTCAGGTGGTAATGCTTACTGGCCGCTCACCTCCTGCTATGCAGCCCGGTTCCTAACAGGCCATGAACCAATACCAGTTTGCAGCCCAGAGGTCGGGGACCCCTGTTCTAAAGCAAAGCCATAATTTTTCATGTTTTCCTTTTAAATATTAACTGTATTTGGTAAACAAGCTAACTGATAGGCATTTTATTTAAATATAGTTCTTTTCTGCAGAGTTTAGAAAAGGTCTTGTGCTTTTTAGAATATTATTCCATGTTTTATGATTTATCCATTCAGGAACATTATCCAAAAGTTTTGACACATGCAAAATCCTATCCTATTACTATAGTAAGAAAATAATTTTACTTAGACTGTCAGCATACTAAGTGGCATTGTACCTATAGACACCATAACTTCTTCACATATGGGTAGTTTTGTATCATAAAGAATTCCTGAAAATTTTTGTAAGAGTAATATGAAATTCAGAAGTTGGACAGTTATAAGAAGCCTTTTAATTCCATTTCCTTGAGAAATAGAAAATTCTTAATTATGCCTCATGCTTTGAACAGAATTAGTAACAATATATTTTCAGTAGTTATACATGTTCTTTAATATTCATAAAATTGAGTACACGATTGAATTTTTAGCTTTTCAATTACGTGTCCAGTGATTACAAAATTGAGAGGTTGAAAATTCACTGTTTTAAGCAAGCTGAATGAATTTTATCTTTGTCTCAATTGTATTAAGATTGACAACTAAGCTTCTTATCCCTGACACTATTTTAATTTTCATTTCATTCAGGTTAGGATCCATTGCTAGGGAGCTAGTGCAGTCCTTTGGAGATGTTGAAACATTTTGGCTGTATTGTGTTTCAGTTTTCCAGTAATTTGTATCAAATGATGGACATTACAAAAACGTATAATTGACAATGGCATATGCAGGGGAAAACAGAGCCCAATTTTTAAATTCCTTCATCTGGTATTTAATGTCTTCCCCACTTTGTTTACAATCGCATTCTTTTGAGAAAGTATAGCAGTAACATTGTTTGAAAGCATCTTGAGAGGAGGAAAAAAAACAGGTAAGAAAAGCAGGGATTAGTATGAAGTCTGCTGCTAATTGGAAAACAAAGGAAATTTTAAAACACTTTCGAGATGTAGTATTCAGGCCTGGGCAGAGTCTATGTTTGGGACCTATAGTGGAGAATGGAGGTTGAGTCTTTGGCTTTCTAAACCTTCTACCATGAAGTTTATGGGGCAGCTGCTATTTAAAGAGGTACAACAGAAACTGAAACTCTATAAAAGAGCCCTCTTCTTGGGTTGCACCCAACTCCCTTCCTGACTTCTTTCATTTTACCAGGCAACAGCTGTGTAGCCGCAGGCAGGTGGCCACTAGAACTCACACCCTTCCTTCCCTGGCTCTTTTTCACTCTCCCTGTTTCACTTGGCCTGAGGAGATTACCTAGCTGTGGGTCGGCCAAAGGCAGAGGTGGCTTCTTTAGTTGTAATGTTGCACAGAATTCTGAGATGTTTCCCTATTCCAAGTTTTATAATATATTCCATTGTAAGCTTATTCTTTCTATGTGGATAATAGCCAAATTCCTGGTATTGAGCAACTGTATATGGAAAAATATATAGACATTTAATCTCAAATCTTATTCTTTGTTTTTTAAATTACAGTCCTCAGTAGTATTATACATTTATTATATTGTGTATGGTTCACATTCTTCCTCAGTTCAGCTCTCTATATAGAAAAGCATGTAAAAATAATTCATAAAGCATTTTATTTATATAGCAATTACCTAAATTATATTTTAGCTGTGTGTATTTAAGGATAATAGCTTTGTCTTCTTTATCACTGTATTATTGAAACCTGTGGAATGCCTGGCATGTAAATAGTTAGTATATAGTTGAATAATCTAATATAGAATGTTAGAGGGTAATTGCTTTATTTCTGGAGAATATCATGAGTTTTTTAGGTATTTTGTTTTAAGAGACAGGGTCTCGCTGTGTTGCCCAGGCTGGAGTGAAGTGGTGCAATCATAGCTCATCATAGTGGACTCCTGGGCTCATGCAGTCCTTCCCCTCAACCTCCCAAGTAGCAAATATATGTATATAGATAAATATATATATGAATAAATATATAAATAAGTATATATATGAATGAATAGATATGAAAATATATATATGAATATATGTATATATGAAAAAATATATATGAATATATGTATATATATGAATGTATATGTACGTATATACATATACATATATACGTGTATATGTACGTATATACATATACATACACGTGTATATGTATATGTATATACGTACATATACACGTATATATGTATATGTATATATGAAAAATTTCATATATGTATATATGAAATATATATGAATATATGTATATGAAAATATATATGAATATATGTATATGAAAATATATATATGAATTATGTATATATGAAAAAATGTATACGAATATATATGAAAATATATATGAATATATGTATATATATGAAAAATATATATATGAATATATGTATATATATGAAAAATATATATGAATATATGTATATATATGATATATATATGAATATATGTATATATATGAATGAGACGGGACACCAGGCCATGGAGGCTCACGCCTGCAATCCCAGCACTTTGGGAGGCCTAGGCGGGCGGATCACAAGTTCAGGAGATTGAGACCATCCTGGCCAACATGGCGAAACCCTGTCTGCACTGAAAATACAAAAATTAGCTGGGTGTGGTGGCGTGTGCCTGTAATCCCAGCTACTTGGGAGGCTGAGGCACGAGAATCCCTTGAACCCAGGAGGCAGAGGTTGCAGTGAGCTGAGATTGCACCACTGCACTCCAGCCTGGTGACAGAGAGAGACTCCGTCTCAAAAAAGAGAGAGAGATGGGGCGGGGGGTCTCGCTGTGTTGCCTAGGTTGGTCTCGAACTCCTGGCCTCAAGTGATCCTCCCATATTAGCCACCCAAAGTGCTGGGATTACAGGCATGAGCCACTGTGCCCGACTGAGAATGCCAATTTTAAAATTTTAAAATTAAGAGTATAGCGTTAATTTTAAATCTAACCAAAGATGAAATGTGAACTACAGGTGGAAGCCATCTTTGAAATACAGAAATTTTTAGGCCGGGGCTGGTGGCTCACACCTGTAATCCCAGCAGTTTTAGAGGTCAAGGCAAGCAGATCACTTGAGTCCAGGAGTTTGAGACCAGCCTGGACAACATGGCAAAACCCCATCTCTACAATAAATATAAAAATTAGTGGGGCACGGTGCTACGCATCTCTGTCCTAGCTACTTGGGAGACTGAGGCAGGAGGATCACTTAAGCCCGAGAGGTCAAGGTTGCAGTCAGCTGTGATTGTGCCACTGTACTCAAGCCTAGGTGACAGAGAGAGACCCTGTCTCAAAAAAGAAAAAGAAATATATAAATTTTTGAAGAACTTTAGCCATCTGGATTATTTTCCCACCTCAGTTCTCCAAAGCAGTGGTTTTGGACTCCAAAGAAATATTGTTACCTGTGTTAATTTGATAGTGGTTAAAACACAGAACTTTCAGCTGTAAATATGAGTGTAGAGTGGTCAAGTACTTCAGAGTGAAGTACTCACTCACTCTCTAAGCCTTTAAGCAGTATTTGTTTAAGAATCATTCTTGAGGAAAAGCCTACCCCCCAAAGATCTTTGTACTGTTATGGATTAACTCCAGGTTGAATACAAATAGAATTCACAGTATCCTATCATTAAACTTTATCATAAAAACACAGGAGAACCCATGTCCAAATGCCAGATTTTTTTTTTTAACTTTTAAATTCAGGGGTACAAGTGCAAGTGTGTTACATAGGTAAACTTGTGTCATGGGGGTTTGTTGTACAAATTATTTCATCACCCAGGTATTAAGCCTAGTACCCACTAGTTATTTTTCTTGATCCTCTCCCTTTTCCCACCCTCCAATAGGTTTCAGTGTGGGTTGTCCCCGTCTGTGTCCATGTTTTCTCATTTAGCTCCCACCTATAAGTGAGAACACGTGGTATCTGGTTTTCTGTTCCTGCGTTAGTTTGCTGAGGTTAATGGCCACCATGGCCATTGTCCCTGCAAAGGATATGATCTAATTTGTTTATAGCTGCATAGTATTCCGTGGTGTATATGTACCACATTTTCTTTATCCAGTCTACTGTTGATGGGCATTTAGGTTGATTCCATGTCTTTGCTATTGTGAATAGTGCTGCAGTGAACATCCATGTGCATGTGTCTTTATAATAGAATGATTTATATTTCTTTGGGTATATGCCCAGTAATGGGATGGAAAGTTATTTATTTCATTCATTGAGGAATCACCACACTGTCTTCCACAATGGTTGAACTAGTTTACACTCCCACCAGGAGTGTGTAAGCATTCCTTTTTCTCCACAACCTTGCTAGCATCTGTTATTTTTTGACATCTGACTGACGTGAGATAGTATCTCATTGCAGTTTTCATTTGCATTTCTCTAATGATAAGTGATATCAAGCTTTTCCTCATATGATTCTTGGCTGTGTGTATGTCATCTTTAGAAAAGTGTTCATGTCCTTTGCCCACTTTTTAATGGAGTTGTTTTTTTCTTGTAAATTTGTTTAAGTACCTTGTAGATGCTGGATACTAGACCTTTGTCAGATACATAACTTACAAAAATTTTCTCCCATTCTGTAGGTTGTCTGTTCACTCTGTTGACAGTTTCTTTTGCTATGTAGAAGCTCTTTATTTTAATTAGATTTCATTTGTCAATTTTTGCTTTTGTGCAACTGCTTTTAGCA
Source organism: Pan troglodytes (assembly GCF_028858775.2). NCBI lineage: Eukaryota > Metazoa > Chordata > Mammalia > Primates > Hominidae > Pan > Pan troglodytes. Next base: position 128,242,285 of record NC_072404.2, on the reverse strand, counting down.
TCTTCATCATGAAGTCTTTGCTTTTGCTTATGTCCTGAATGGTATTGCCGAGGTTGTCTTTCAGGGATTTATACTTCTGAGTTTTATCTGTAAGTCTTTAATCCATCTTGAGTTTATTTTTGTGTATGGCTTAAGGAAGGGATCCAGTTTCAAACTTCTGGATATAACTAACCAGTTATCCTGGCACCATTTATTGAATAGAGAATCCTTTCTCCATTGCTTGTTTCTTTGAGTTTTGTCGAAGATCAGATGCTTGTAGGTGTGTGATCTTATTTCGGGATTCTCTATTCTGTTCCATTGGCCTATATATATGTATTTTTTTAAACCAGTGCCATGCTGTTTTGGATACTGTAGCCCTGTAGTATAGTTTGAAGTCAAGTAGTGTGATGCCAGAGTTTCATCAGCTGTCATAGTGGCTGAGAACTTAAGAAAGGGTTAGAGAATTCTAGCACCCCCCCCCCTTTTTTTTTCTGGAGTCTCACGCTGTCGCCCAGGCTGGAGTACAGTGGCATGATCTCAGCTCACTACAACCTCCACGTCCTGGGTTCAAGCGATTCTCCTGCCTCAGCCTCCAGAGTAGCTGGGATTACAGGTGTCTGCCACCACACCCTGCTAATTTTTGTATCTTTAGTAGAGACAGGGTTTCCCCATGTTGGCCAGGCTGGTCTCAAACTCCTGACCTCAGGTGATCCAGCCACCTCGGCCTCCCAAAGTGCTGAGATTACAGGCATGAGCCACCATATCCAGCCCGGGTTAGAGAATTCTAAAACCATTAATTCTTCACTTAATAACTGGCCCAAGGAGCATTTTAACTTTCCATACCATTGTATTAGATTGTAAAGCTCCATGAAAACATGTTAGAACTATATTATTTTCTATGTCTCAAGGCCTGGCACCAGTAGCCTTGCATATAATGCAATCCAATAATTGAGTGAATGAATAAATTCTCTGTGAGAAGGGACCATAGAGTTAATTTCCAAATGTCCAATAGTGCCAATCTCATGATTAAGTTAACTCTAACGTTATAATATGAAGATGACAACATTGAGGTTAGAAACAGGGAAAATTAATAATCCTGTTTTCTTTTTACCCCTAGAAGATCTCTTCCATGTTTTCCATGTTTTGTTTGTCCCAAAACAAAAAACAGTCTCATTCCTGTCGCCCAGGCTGGAGTGCAGTGGCGTGATCCTAGCTTACCACAACCTCCACCTGCTGGGCTCAAACAATTCTCCTGCCTCAGCCTCCCAAGTATCTTGAACTACAGGCATGTGCCACCATGCCCACCTAATTTTTTATTTTTTGTAGAGACAGGGATTCACCAGTGTTGCCCAGCCTGGTCTGGAACTCCTGAGCTCAAATGATCCACCCTGCCTCAGCCTCCCAATGTTCTTGGATTAAAGGCCTGAGCCGCTGTACCTGGCCTCTTTTCAATTGTTTACCATTTAGTACAACGATGTGACCCAAAGTATTTAGAATAGGATGGAATCATAAATACAACAGATGAAAACATTATGGACGATCCCAAGGAGAAAAAGCAAAGGATTAAAATGTTAGGGAGTAGACTATTCGGGAAAAGGTTTTTTTTAAAAGGGGACTTTATATCTTCAGAAGATGTTCGTAATCTAATGGCTGTACTATTTAGTTCCTTACCCTAGTTTGCATCAGACAGTAGGTCCACTTTCAGCTGACTTAAATTTAATGAAGAGGAGAGAATTTTTCAAGCATAGCAGATTAGAAACCTCAAGAAGACAGAAGAAGGATCAGATTTATTAATAACAAAATGTGACAGTGAGTCAAGGGACCAACTGTTTTAGAGAAAAGCAATAAATAATTCCAAAAACAGCCATATTTATTGTAGAAGCCAACTCCTATATGTCTATAAAAATCACTAATGGTCATGATGTATACTCCTATTATCAAGAAATTCTGTTGTCTTGAGATGGGGTCTGACAGTATTGACCAGGCTGGGCTCAAACAATCTTCCCACCTCAGCCTCTCAAGTAACTGGGACTACAGGTGCATGCCACCACACTCAGCTCACTAAGTCATTTTTAAGAAGACTGATAAGTCTGTATTAAATCATAAGAAATTTCTATGAAATATAAAATGTATTCTTAAGCACTAGATACTTCCCCTTTGTTAAAGAAACATGTCCTACCACAAAATTTAGTTGTCAAAAACTACTGCAGTATAGGTTGCCAACAAGTTATTTGTGCTATAAATAAGAGATGAAATAATTGAAGGAAATAATATTTTAAAATATTATTATAACTCACCTGTGTTGTACACCCATATCTCAAGACATAATCACTTAGGGCAATGTTATGAGCAAATGTAAATCTGTATTTACGTTAGCTTTTTTATAATTTTTTTCCAGCTTTTGTCAGGATCTGATTTAGTCACTTTTTGCCTCACTATTGCAAAGAGTGTTTTTACTAGGAAGAGAAGTATCAAATCTGTTGACTTTTTTTTTTTTTTTTTTTTTTGAGACAGAGTCTCGCTCTGTCACCCCAGGCTGGAGTGCAGTGGCATAATCTCGGCTCACTGCAAGCTCCGCCTCCCCGATTTCACGCCATTCTCCTGTCTCAGCCTCCCGAGTAGCTGGGACTACAAGCGCCCGCCACCATGCCCGGCTAATTTTTTTGTATTTTTTTAGTAGAGACGGGGTTTCACAGTGTTAGCCTGGATGGTCTGGATCTCCTCACCCCTGACCTCGTGATCCACCCGCCTCGGCCTCCCAAAGTGCTGGGATTACAGGCGTGAGCCACAGCGCCTGACAAATCTGTTGACTTTTTTCCTTGCATTTGTATTAGTTTTAGTTTTTTTGCAAAGAATCTTGATGAGCTACTCCTTTGTGAGACTTAGTTTAATTAAGTCAATAATTCACTGTATGCACTTAACTAAGAGCAAGGAAACTCAATACAGTCGCAGGATGCAATAAGGGAACGAATAGCAGGGATGCCATTGTTATTCCTCCTTAACAAACAGAAAGCTCAACCATCAGATAACAGGGTTGTCTGTGTAGGGTTGTGTATTAGGGTTCTCCAGAGGAACAAAACAGAATAGAATGGGTATATATATATAGTCATGTGTCACTTAACAACAGGGATGCATTCTGAGAAATGTGTCATTAGTCTATCGTTGTGTGAACATAGAGTGTACTTTCACAAACCTAGATGGTATAGCCTATACATACCTGTAGGCTATATGGTATAGTCATTTGCTCCTAGGCTACAAACCTGCAAAGCATGTTTTGTACTGAATACTGAAGGCAGTTGTAACAATGGTATTTGTGTATCTAAACATAGAAAAGGCACCATAGAAATATGATTATAAAAGATTAAAAATGGTATACCTGTATAGTGCACTTACCACGAATGGAACTTACGGGACTAGAAGTTGCTCTGGGTGAGAGTGAATGAGTGGTGAGTGAATGTGAAGGCCTATAACATTACTGTATACTACTATAGACTTTATAAATACTGTGCACTTAAGCTATACTATATTTACTTTTTAAGTTTTGTTTTCAATAAAATCAATCGTAGCTTACTCTGTTTTGCTTTATAAATTTTTTAATATTTTTAACTTTTTGACTCCTTTGCAGTAACACTTAGCTGAAAACACACATTGTAAAAAATAATTTCTTCCTTTATATTCTTATTCTATAAGCTTTTAAATTTTGTTTTTTTTTACTTTTTAAACTTTTTTGGTAAAAGCTAAGACACAAACACATTTGTTAGTCTAGACCTACACAGGGTCGGGACCATTAATATCACTGTCTTCCACTTCCAAATTTTGTCCCACTGGCAGGTCATTACTGGCAAAGGAGCTCTCATCTCCCATGGCAGCAATACTTATGGAATACCTCCTGAGGGACCTGCCTGAAGGAATACACTAATATAACAAAAGTGTAGTAAATACATAACCAATAGTTATTATCAGTATCAGGTATTATATACTGTACATAATTCTGTGTGCTTTACTCTTCCAAGACTGGCAATGCAGAATTGTTTATACCAGCAACTCCGCAAATGTTAGTAATGCATTGCACTACATCATCACTAGGCAATAGGAAGTTTTCAGCTCCATTATGTTTATGAGACCACCATCATATATGCCATCCATTATTGACTGAAAACGTTGTTATGTGGCTCATAACTGTATATATAGAGATAGAAACTTATTTTAAGGAACTGATGCACATGAATCGTGGGGGCTGGCAGGTCCAAAATCTGCAGGGCAGGCTAGTAGGCTGGACACCCATGGAAAAGTTGATATTGCAGCTTGAATCTGGAGGCTGAATTTCCTTTCTGGGAGCAAACTCAGTCTTTTTCTATTAAGGCCTTCAACTGATTGGATGAGGCCCACCCACATTGTAGAGAGTAGTCTGCTTTACTCAAAGTCTGCTAATTTAAAGTTAATTTCATCTAAGTGCCTTCACAACGACATCTAAACAGGTATTTGATCAAATATCTGGGTACTATGGCCTAGTCAGGTTGATGCATAATATTAATCATCACAGGGTCCGAAGTGTCATTTCATGTATTAAATATCAGTACAGCTTCATTTCTTTCAGAAATTAAAATCACAGATAAATAGAAGTTCTGATACTGGCTTCCCACACTTGTAAGTAATATTATATATTCTCTACTTTTAGGAACATAGTAGTGGACACCCTGTACAAATAGTCTTGTTAAAACTTGAAAGCCAAATGTTTCATTAAGTATATACACTTTCACAAGTAAATCACTGACATATATTAAAATCACATTAGTTTGAATTTATGATTAACATCTAATCAAAAATTTATCTTTGCTAACTGGAAAAATGATTTTTAACAAATAAATAAGAAGTATTTAAGCATTTAAGAATAACAACTTGATTTTTATTTTAAAAATTATAGACATTTAAAAAATATTCTGTAATGATTTTACTATCTCAGAATTACTATTATCTTCTATTTTCTTATATGTTTTTACATTGCTGCTTTCAAAATCTGTATATTTATATTCTGTTTTTACTGTCAGGGTAAACATTCTGTATCTAGTGTGGTCTTCATGTTTATTTTTAATGGCTGTATAATCAAGTTCATGCTTCATGTCTTTGTTTCTATCATGTTATCCTTAAGAGAAAATTTATAGTGACATTGCAGTTCAAAGACTATGAATGTTTCATAGTTCTTACTAAATATTTTCATTTTGATTTAAAAGTAATTTAAAAGGTTACCACTAATAGTATTCAGACTCCACACCACACAAGTTAGCCACATCCAAGGAGTAAGCCATTCACATGGGTAGATGTTTATACTGACTTAAATAAGAACAAATGGTGGTCCTGCCTCCTAACCCAGCCCTGGAGCAACAAAAAAGACCATCATCATTTATTACCCAAATACTCATAGCATTGCTTCCTCTTTCCCAGCCATATTGTGCATCCCAGGGGACACCTCCCTGACCTACTTGCTGCTCTAGGATGCCCAGTGTTTGCTCACCTCCTACTCTGACCCTGACAAGCTCATCTCACTGGGATGTCATAGGTTGCTGGCAGTGTGTGCACTTACAGGTTCAGGGTATGTGTGACACACATTTGCACAGCCAAGTTGCTGCTTCATGGGCTCTGGAAAGCCTCTCTGGGCAGGCAACTTGGGCCATTGCATACAGTTCTTTAGTTTATACAGAATAGACTAACTTAACATTTTTATTTGAAGAAGCTGGGGGTACCTCTTCTTCTAAATTCTTCTTCTGTGATGCAAAGACACAATATAGATCAGCACAGCTCTGAAACTTTTTCATTTTGTCACTAGTGTGTGATGATTGTGTATATGTAAATTTTATAGTTTTTGTAATTTATGACTTTAGATACATGTTTGTATTTGTTTTGTGATTTCTAATATAGATTAGTATTAATGGCTTTCAGTTTGTTTTTTACTTTCTTATTGTGTTTGTTTATATTTTTATTCAAACCATTGTTTTGTGGTTTTATTTTAGTGCTGTAAAGATTAAAAGAACATTTTACTGCTGACTTCATTATTTTTTTTCTTTAGCATAAACTCTGTATATTAAATACTTTGTGTTCAGATTATATGTAACTCAATACCAATTTACCTGAGGTTTATGTGTATATGTGATTTAGGGAATGAATGAACCTAACTTATCAGATAAGTTTATAGATGGAGCTGAAGCTATCTGTATTCTGTTCCTTTGTTCAGTTTTATTTACGATATAGTTTTGAATATTGTTTAATTTCTGATTTTTCCTCATTTCTTTTAGTTCAAAAAGAATTGTTTTAGGAGATACTCATTTAAATTGAATTAAATATGTAAATACATTTGGACAATAAATATTTTTACATCACTTAGTTTTCTTGTACAGGAACATTATTTGAGATAATCGAAATATTAATATTCCCTTATGTTTTCTGTTATTTGCAAAAGTTGTTAATTTTGAATGCAACTTTTTCAAATACTTCAAAACTATAGCAAAAAAGATATGCAGAGGTCAGTGCTGCTAAGCTGGTATTTGCTTCTTTACATCCTCAAAGAAGTAAATAAGTAATCCCAGCACTTTGGGAGGCCGAGGCAGGTAGATCATCTGAGCTCAGGAGTTCGAGACCAGCCTGGCCAATAAGGTGAAACCCCATCTCTACTAAAAATACAAAAATTAGCTGGGCGTGGTGGCTCACGCCAGTAGTCCTGGCTACTCAGGTGGCTGAGGCATGACAACTGCTTGAACCTGGGAGGCAGAGGTTGCAATGAGCCAAAATCACGCCACTGCACCCCAGCCTGGGCAACAGAGTGACACTCGGTCTCAAAAAAAAAAAAAGTAAATAAAAATAATACACTTTTTAAAAAAGTCTATAATTCAGGTATTAATTTCTACTGCCATTGTGATTTTTCTTCATTTTGTAACAGTCCAATCAAAATGACATTCATTTAACTGAATTTCCGAGTTGTATACTTGTTTATATTCATGGCTTCAAAGAAACAACATAAAGTTCCGGGTTTTTATTAGCAAATGTGCGCACATATACACACACGAAACACTTAAGTCTCAGTGTTTCCATGTCACTCTCTAACCACAAAAGTAAAAATTCTGAATAAACTTCTAAAACTATTAGTGGCTAATAGAAAGTAAAAGTTTTTTTTTTTTAATCTCCCCCAAGCATGGTGAGGTAGGCAGGATTCTGAAGGTGCCCCCACTTCCAAAATTGTTATTCCTTGTTAATTCAGTCAAATGCTAATCTAGGTACTGCCGAAATGATTTTACAGAATCAATTTACTTAAAATAGATTATCTGGGTAAACTTAACCTAATCATCTAAGTCCTTAAAAACCAAGAACTTTCTTCAGATTTAGCAGAAGAGGAGGGGAAAAGAGGGTGTCAGGGAGATTTGAAACATAAGAAGGATTTAATGTGCTATTGGCTTTGAAAATGGAGGGGGCAGTGATCTAAGAAATATGGGTGGCCTCCAGAAGCTGAGAATGACTCCCAGCAGCCAGCCCGCAAGGAAACAGGGACCTCAGTCCTACATCCACGCAAAACTAGATTCTGCCAAAAACCTGAATGAGGCTTGAAGTAGATTCTATCCCACATAGTCCCTAGATAAGAGCCCAGACCAGCTGACACCTTGGTTTCAGCTTTATTAGAGTCTAAAAAGAGTACCAGCCATGCCTGCCTGCACTTTTGACCTATGGAATTGGGTGTCGTTTTAAAGTTAAAGTTTGTGGTAGTTTGTTACCCAGCAATAAAAACCTAATACCTAGGGTTGTTTTCAAAGTGAAGTATAACATTCATAGTATATATTTCCATTGCATATTAATCTTATGCATGGAAAACGATTAAGATGTATCCAAACTGCCATTTCCTTCTATGTTAGATATAGAAAGCATAAGTATTAAAAGCTCAGGCTGCTAAATATTTTAATCCCATCTGAAATCACTTATTAGCTATATGACCTTTGGTGTATTAAGACTTAGTCTCCTCATCTACAAAATGAGAGTAGTAGTACCTACTGATAAGAACTTTGCATTGCTGCTGCAGTGGCCGCTGTCATTGTTATATGGTAATGATATTCATGATGATAGCAACACAAAGAATATTCTCAATAAGAGCAGGAATCTGGACATCTACGGGGAAAAAAGCCATAGCTAAGATCTTTTTACTTAATTCTTTATACCTTTCTCTGAGCTCTGTATATGGAGTTTCTGGGTTATCCTTTTGTTTTTTCCAGATATTTTACTTAGAAACCAGATATACTTGCCTTTGTTAAGAAGCCTCTATTCTCAGATCTCTGGTCTCAATTTTCCAGAAAAGGTCTGTAAGATAGTAATATGTTCTTGAAAAGGGAGTTTGTCAGCAAAATAAATTTGGGGAAACATTGGACTAAAGAAATTAAGTTCCTTAACCATACAGCTATTAGACGGTTACATTCTTTGTGTAGCTTTTCAAAAAGAGAATACATTTCCTACATTCATTGACCTATTGACTAAAGAGCTTCTTGCAAGACTATTTCATGAAATGCTCTTTGAGAAAAACTTTTTTCAGATATAAATCATTAATTCTATGAGCCAATATCTGGTTCCTTTCTTTTCTTGTTAAAGCTTAAGTATGGTATGATAGGCAGAATTTTTTTCATCTACTTTGTGCAGGTTGTTTAGCCCATAAGTAACCTTTGATCACCACACTTACCTCTTGCAATGAATTTTTTATTTCCTAATCACCAAAATACAGAGGAGAAGCTGTTTTCTGGCTTAAACATTGCAATCAAAACCAATAATCTTTAACCAGTCAGTATTTCAGGGATTTTTTTATGCATACGGAAATGAAATGGATTATATGAAAAATGCTAAGGGTAAGTTGCCAAATAAATGAGAATAAGCCTAGTCTCATGCAGAGTCAGATATTTTCTAACTATTTTTTTCTGCTGTTCCTTAAATGACTGAGACAAGAGGAACTAATGATTTTATGTCATCTCAGGTATCTAGTAATAAATTTTACCCACTTCTCATCTAACAGCCCCAAAAGTGGACATTAGAAAAATTTCTCATGTGTATGACTGTCATCAATTCAAGAAGTGACAATGCTGTGTACAAACTGACTCTCAACGCATTTTCTTTTTGAATTTTCCCTGCTCTAAAAGATATGAGATAGAAACCTATTTTTCTCATTCCCCTACTTCAAAGCAGCAGAGATGATAAATAAGGCCTAGATCATTGATTTCAAAGTATTTTAACCATAGAATCTTTATTCAGAAGAAACCTTTTATGGAAGCCCACCATATGAATCAAAACTGCTGTTCTGGTTGAAGGTTATAAAAGTTATAGCCTACTGTTATCTCCCATATCTGCCTTTGCTGGCCCTTCACTGACTCTAGAGAATGCCTCCGGCTCTGTAGAGAGCACTTTGAAAAAACAACAAAAAAGCTACTGTAAACTACATACTTGGGTAAATATTGCCAGGTTTTCTTACTCAATAAGCAAAAAAAGCTTACTTAGAATTACAGCTCTTTCTTAACATGTCTTGAGTAGTTCAAAATGCTGTTGTCAGCACTGGCCACACACCAAAATTATGTAGGAAATAAAAATCCTATATTTCCTTATTAAAATACATAACCAGCAGGGTGGGAATCAAGGGGGCGAGAGTAAAGAAATACGATCTTGAAATCTGTTTTGGAAAAGAAAAGACAATATTGAGTTAAAAACTGTATATGAAATTTAAATTTAAGTAGAAAATTATAATTTGAATAGCTTATATACATCATTATATATACCAAGGGTATTTCCTCAATTCTTTTCCGCTGAATAAAGGAAAAAATGTCAAATGAAGTTATAAGGGCTGTAAATTCTTAAGTTATAAAAATATTTTTAAATAATGCAGTTTTAAGATTATCTGCATAAATTTGTCTAAAGAATCAGAAGTGAAAATTTAAGGAATATAAATGAACATTTCAAAGTAGCATTAAAATGTAGAGGCAGCATAACAGAAATAAACTTTTTAGCCAAGCTTTGTTTTCCAATTAGTGTGTTTTATCACTTTACAAAATGCAAATGAAATGTAGGGCAGATATGCTGAAAAGAGAAACCAGCCTAACAGCATTTTAGTTCGTTGTCCTTTAGAGAGTCTTTTGCTTCTCGGTGACAGAGTCTCTTTACACTCTTGATTCCATGTTGAGGCAGTGAAAGAAACTCTGGTTCATTATCATTGGATCTGACAGTGCCAGGATTACACCAGTTTTTATTCAATATATGACACACTAAGAAAGGTTCTTGTTAGAGCTTTGCTGCTGTTAGATGTATATTAACATGACAAATTAGATTTTCATGAAATGTGGTTCTTAATTTACTAGAGAGTGATTTTTTAAATAATTTACTGCTGCAAGTTGATATAGAAAAACTAGAATTGGGCAAGAGAGTGATATTTTATTCTGTCAAGGACTGACCAAAAATTTTATAATTATTTTTTACTTTTTTCTTATTATTTGAATAGATTTGGGGAGTACAAATGCATTTTTGTTACATGGATACATTGCGTAGTGATGTCTGGGCTTTTAGTGTAAATGGTACCCAGTAAGTAGTTTCCCATCCCCCACTCCCCTCCCACCTTTTGGAGTCTCCAATGTCTATTATTTCACTCTGTTTGCCACATTGACAAACAATGTCAATGTGTTTGTCACATTGCTTAGCTCCCACTTACAGGTTAGAACATGTATTTGGCTTTCTGAGTCATTATACTTAAGGTCATGGCCTCCAGTTCCATTCATACTGCTGCAAAAGACATAATTTCATTTTTTATGGCTGCGTAGAATTCCATGATGTGTATGTACATATATACACCACATTTTCTGTATTTAGCCATTTATTGATGGATACAAGTTGATTCCATGACTTTGCTATTGTAGATAGCGCTGTGATCAACATACAAGGGCAGGTGTCTTTATATATAATTTCTTTTCCTTTGGGTAGATACCTAGTAGTGGGATTGCTAGATTGAATGGTAGTTACATTTTTAGTTCACCATTTTCCATAGAGGTGGCACTAATTTACATTCCTACCAATTGTGTGGTGGGAATCCTTGCCAACATCTGTTGTTATTTGACTTTTTAATAATGGCCTTTCTAACTGGTGTTAGATGATATCTCATTGTGATTTCACATGATCAGAGTTGTTGAACATTTTTTCATATATTTGTTGGAAACTTGTATGTCTTCTTTGGAAGAATGTCTGTTCATGTCCTTTGCCCACTTTTTAAATGGGATTGTTATTTTTCTTGTTAGGTTGTTTGAATTCCCTTTAAATTCTGCATATTAGCCCTTTGTAGGATGCACAGTTTGCAAATATTTTCTCCCATTCCGTAGGTTGTGTGTTTACTCTGTTGATTACTTCTTTTGCTGTGCAGAAGCTTTTAAGTCCCATTTGTCTGTTTTTGTTCTCGTGCTTTTGAATTCATGCGTAGACCAATCTCCAGAAGAGTTTTCCCTGGATTTTTATAGTTTCAGGTCTTACATTTAAATCTTTAATCAATCTTCAGTTAATTTTTGTATATGGCAAGAGATATGAGTTCAGTGTCATTCTTTTGTATATGGCTATCCAATTTTCCCAGCATTATTGACTGAGTAGGCTTTTTTCCCCATTGTATATTTTTGTTGACTTTGTCAAACATCAGTTGGTTGTAGGTATGTAGCTTTATTTCTGGGTTCTGCTTTGTTCCACTGATCTATATATATATTTCATACTAATACCACACTGTTTTTGTTATTACAGCCTTGTGGTGTAATTTGAAGTCGAATAATATGATGATTCCAGCTTTGTTCTTTTTGCTTAGGATTGCTTTGGCTAGTTGAGCTCCTTTTGGGTTCCATATGAATTTTAGACTTGGTGAAAAATGTTGTTGATAATTTAATAGTGATTGAGATTGCTTTGGGCTGTATAGTCATTTTAACAATATTGATTCTTCCAATCCATAAGCATGGGATGTTTTTCCATTTGTTTGTGTCATCATCTACATTTTCTTTCATCAGTGTTTTGTAGTTCTCCTTGTAGAGACCTTTCACCTCCTTGGTTAAATGTACTCCCAGATATTTTATATTTTGTAACTATTGGAAATGGGATTGAGTTCTTGATTTGGTTCTCCGTCAGATCGTTATTGGTGGATAGAATTGCTACTGACTTTTGTATGTTGATTTTGACTTTACTGAAGTCACTTATTAAACAAAAGTTTCTTTGAAAAGATAAAATTGATAGACTGCTAGCTGGATTAACTGAGGGAAAAAAGGTGATTCACGTAAGCAACAGTTAGAAATGACAAAGGTGACATTACAACTGATACTGCAGAAATACAAAAAATCATCAGAGATGCCTTGAGTCTTGCACAAACTACATGCACAGACTAGAAACCCTAGAGGAAATGGGTAAATTCTTGGAAACATCCAGCGCCCTGCAACATTGAACCAGGAAGAATCAGAAATCCTCAACAGAACAATAACTAATAGTGAAATTGAATCAGTAATAAAAACTCTCCCAACAAAATAACAAAAAGCCAAGGACCAAGTTCACAGCCAGCTCTACCAGATGCACAAAGAAGAACTGGTACCAATCTTACTGAAACTGTTCCCAAAAATTGAGGTGTAGTGAATTCTTTCTAACTAATTTCTGTGAAGCCAATATCACCCGAATTCCAAAGCCAGGCAAGAACACACACAAAAAAAGACTGCAGGCCAGTATCCATGGTGAACATAGACGCAGAAATCCTTAACAAAATACTAGCACACCAAATCCAACACATGTCAAAAATATAATATACCATGAATAACTGAGTTTTATTCCAGGGATGCAAAGATGGTTTTTTGTTGTTGTTGTTGTTGTTGTTTTGAGACGGAGTTTCACTCTTGTTACCCAGGCTGGAGTGCAATGGCGCAATATTGGCTCACCACAACCTCCGCCTCCCGGGTCCAAGCGATTCCCTCAGCCTCCCAAGTAGCTGGGATTACAGGCATGCACCACCACACCCGGCTAATTTTGTATTTTTAGTAGAAACGGAGTTTCTCCACATTGTCAGGCTGGTCTCGAACTCCTGACCTCAGGTGATCCGCCCATCTTGGCCTCCCAAAGTGCTGGGATTACAGGCATGAGCCACCATGCCCAACTGCAAAGATGGTTTAATATATGCAATCAATAAATGTCATTCATATAAAAAGAATTAAAAACAAAAACCATATGATCACTTCAATAGACACAGAAAAAGCATTTTATAAAATCCAGCATTCTTTCATAAAACCCCTCAACAAACTAGGCATTGCAGGAACATACCTCAGAATAATAAAAGCCATCTATAACAAACCCACCACCAATATCATGCTAAATGGGGAAAAGTTGAAAACACTCCCCCTAAGAACTGGAACAAGACAAAGATGCCCACTTTCACCACTACTATTCAACATAGTACGGGAAGTCCTAGCCAGAGCAATCGAGCAACAGAAAGAAATAAAGGGCATCCAAATTGGAAAAGAAGTCAAATTTTCTCTGTTCGCTGATGAAATTATACCTAGAAAACCCTAAAGAGTCCTCTAAAATTGTATAGTTAGAATGGTCTTTGGAGGTCATCTACTTCTACCCCCTCATTTCATGGATGAAGAAACTGAGACCTAAAGAAGATAAGTAAAATTTCTAAGGTCACATACTAGTAAAGTGTAGGTAAAGATAGAGAGAGCTCTGTTGATTATCTGTCTACAGAGTCTTTTTTTACTGTACCAAACTATTTTCTATTTCTGTGAAGGGAAATTACATTGTGATTTTTTTATATTAAAGCATAAGTTGGTTTGAAAACTGCTGCCATATACATATGTGTGTTTATTTGTGGTAGCAGAATTGGATTTAATAATCTTGCAGAAACCAATGAAAGAACCATTTAAGATATTTTCTTTTTTAAAAATATTTTAAAAATCAAAGTGAATTTTAAAGCAATGTTAAGCATAGGGGGAAAAAGTAGTACTGGATAATTTTTTATTTGTTTGTTTGTTTTAGATGGAGTCTTGCTCTGTCACCCAGGCTGGAGTGCAGTGGCACAATCTTGGATCACTGCAACCTCTGCCTCCCGGGTTAAAGCAATAGTCTTGCCTCAGCATCCCGAGTAGCGGGGATTACAGGCGTGTACCACCACGCCCAGCTAATTTTGGTATTTTTAGTAGAGACAGGGTTTCACCATGTTGATCAGGCTGGTCTCAAACTCCTGACCTCGTGATCGCCCACCTCGGCCTCCCGCATTGGAGAATTTTTAAAGAAATATAATATAGTGAAATAAGTGACTGCACAACATTTCAAAAGGCACTTTTATAATGAGATTCAGAGAGTCTGTGGAAAGTCCATACCTACTTAGAAACATACACCTTTTCAGTTAACTATGCTTTCCAACTAGAATGATAGTCACCCACCTCAATAGTCTTCTCCTTTACTCTCCACCATCCCTCTCCATTTGATCCTGGGAAAACCTTACTTATTCTGCAGGCTCCAGCGCTCTGAGTTTCCCTTTCCTTCTGTGAGTGTTCTACTCCCATAAGATTTTGTATACTCGTCTACCTAATGCAAACATTGCACTGTTTACACGTGTGTCTTCTTCACTGGACTAATTTCTTGAGTATCTGGAATCTCTTACTCAACTTTATATCTCAAGCTCTGAAACAGGCTAACAGATAGAATAGGTATTCAATAATGTTTGTCAAATTATAGGTATGTATACATGTAAAGTATTTTTAATGATGCTAAAGGTACTTGAATTTTTATAGATTTGAAATACTTTTTCACTAAATTTCAAATGAAAATGATTTCTAAACTGAGAAAGTTTTAATAGCTATATATTTATAATTATAGTTACTTAATATAAGCCTCTATTATTTATTGTCTTTCAGAAAAAAATTTTTTTAAGATACAGAGTCTCACTCTGTTGCCCAGGCTGGAGCTCAGTAGCATGATCATAGCTCAGTATAGCCTCTAATTCCTGAGCTCAAGTGATCCTCCCACCTCAGCCTCTTGAGTAGCTAGGGCTACAGGCATGCACTACCATGACCTGTAATGCTAATTTTTTAATTTTTTAATTTTTTTGAAGAGACAGTGACTAGCTATGTGGTCTGGGCTGGTCTTGAACTTCTGGTCTCAAGCAGTCCTCCTGCCCTAGCCTCCCAAAAGCACTAGGGTTACAGGCATGAGCCACAGCACCTGGCCTATACTCATATTTCTGTTTTTAGAACTTGGGCTTCTAGGTTGACAGTCCTTGTAGTTGTAATATTTTCTTTTCTTTTTTTTTTTTTTTTTGAGACAGAGTTTCGCTCTTGTTCCCCAGGCTGGAGTGCAGTGGCGCAATCTTGGCTCACCGCAACCTCCGCCTCCCACGTTCAAGCAATTCTCCCGCCTCAGCCTCCTGAGTAGCTAGGATTACAGGCATGTGCCACCATGCCCAGCTAATTTTGTATTTTTAGTAGAGACAGGGTTTCTCCACATTGGTCAGGCTGGTCTCAAACTTCCAACCTCAGGTGATCCGCCCGCCTCAGCTTCTCAAAGTGCTGGGATTACAGGCATGAGCCACCATGCCTGGCCTATAGTTGTAATATTTTCCACATCAAAAATTACAAATTATGATCTGACACAGGTTTATCTTATGTATGTTTGGTGTGTAGTACTCTGTGAATAAAAGGTAATCTGAAATAGAGTTTGGATAACAAAATACTGGAATTTCCAGGTCCTTTAATTATAGTAAGAAAGAATAGTTCAATTAGGATTATCAAGAAAAATAAAGATCCTGTTGTACTATTTGAGTATTTCTGCTGTTAAATCATTTATTCTTAATTTGCTAAGGCAATTTTTTTGAAATCCAGATATCTAACCACAAACTTTGCCATTTAACTTGCAAATAAGATTTTTCCCCTAAGTAAAATTATGCTGTGAGAATTTGCATAAGGATTAGTGCTGGAATTTAGTCTTTATCAATGTTGTTGATTCCATACATAAAAGTTATCTTGATGTGAAAGTAGTTCTTATAGAATGATTTATTTTGGACTACATGATTACAAATCCTGTAAGAATTTACCAAGAGTAAATCCAAGAGAAACCAGGGTAGCTATACATAGCATTAATGTAAAAGAATTCTCTCTTGAGAAACAATTATAAGCAGTAATTAAAATGGGAAAAATGAGTAATTCAGTTTAATTTTATTCATATTTATATTAGGTATTAACTATTTAATTTGCAGAAGATTTCTAGAATGCTCATATTCCAAAAAGGATACAGTGGCTTATAAAAACAGATACAATTTTTTAAATGAGGAAAATAAAATATATGAATATGGAACCAGAAGTGAAATTAATATAAACCAGTGAAAATGCTGGTGTACTCGTTAGAAGTTGGCCACATATTTAGCTCATCATCACCGTAGGTTCCCTAGAAAGTTGCTCCATTCCTTTAAAATGATTTTTATTTGACAGCCTTTTCTGTGTGAAATGAACCTGTCCAGGTTTACTTCATTTGACACTTAACCCATTATGGGGTCCAAGAACAGCAAGAGAAAAATCTTTTTCATTCACCTCTTTTTAACTTATATTTTAGGCTCAGGAGAACACGTGCAGGTTTGTTATATAGATAAACTCATGTCACAGATGACTTTGCCACCCGGGTACTAAGCCTAATATCCAATAGTTATTTTTTCTGATCTTCTTCCTCCTCCCAACCTCTACCCTCAAGTAGGCCCCAGTGTCTGTTGTTTCCCTCTTTATATCCATACGTTCTCATCACTTATAAGTGAGAACATGCACTATTTGGTTTTCTGTTTCTGCATTAGTTTGCTAAGTATGATTACAAATCCTGTAAGAACTTGTAAATTGGAGAGAAACCAGGATAGCTATACCTAGCATTAATGTAAAAGAATTGTTTCTCTCGTGCAAAAAAAAAAAAAAAAAAAAGGTTGTACAGATTGTTTTGTTACCCAGGTGCTAAACCTAGTACCCAACAGTAATTTTTTCTGAACTTCTCCCTCCTCCTGACCTCTGCCCTTAAAGTAGGCCCCAGTGTCTGTTGTTTTTCTCTTTGTGTCCTTGTGTTCTCATCACTTATAAGTGAAAACATGCACTATTTGGTTTTCTGTTCCTGCAGTAGTTTGCTAAGTATGATGGCCTCCAGCTCCGTCCATGTTCCTGCAGTGGACATTATATTGTTCTTTCTTATGACTGCAATACTATTCCATTTTCTTTATCCAGTCTACCATTGATGGGCATTTAGGTTGATTCCATGTCTTTGCTACTGTCAATAGTGCTGCAAGTGAACATACATGTGCATGTGTCTTTATGGTAAAATGATTTGTATTCCTTTGGGTATACAGCCAGTGATAGGATTGCTAGGTCAAATGGTATTTCTGCTTTAGCTATTTGAAGAATCGCCACACTGCTTTCCATAACGGTTGAACTAATTTACACTCCCACTAGCAGTGTATAAGCATTTTCTTTTCTACACAAACTCACCAGCATCTGTTATTGACTTTTTAATAATAACCATTATGACTTGTGTGAGATGGTATCTCATTGTGGTTTTTATTTGCACTTCTCTAATGATCAGTGATATTGAGCTTTTTTAAATATACTTGTTGGCCACATGTATGTATTCTGTTGAGAAGTGTCTGTTTATGTCCTTTGCCCACTTTTTATAATGGGGTTGTTTTTTCTTGTAAATTTGTTTAGGTTCCTTATAGATGCTGGATATTGGACCTTTGTCAATGCATAGTTTGTAAATATTTTCTCCCATTCTATAGCTAGTCTGTTTACTCTGTTGGTAGTTTCTTTTGCTGTGCAGAGGCTTTTAAGTTTAATTAGATCCCATTTGTCAAATTTTGCTTTTGTTGCGATTGCTTTTCACATCTTAGTCATGAAACCTTTGCATATTCCTATGTCCAGAATGGTGTTGCCCAGGTTGTCTTCCAAAGTTTTTATCGTTTTAAGTTTTACATTTAAGTCTTCAGTCCATCTTGAGTTGATTTTTGTATATGGTGTCAAGAAGGGGTCTAGTTTCAATCTTCTGCATAGGGCCAGCCACTGATCCCAGCACCATTTATTCAGTGTCCTTTCCCCATTGCTTGTTTTTGTCAGCTTTGTCAAAAATCAGATGGTCATAGGTGTGCAGCTTTATTCTGGGCTCTCTATTCTGTCCCATTGGTCTATGCGTCTGTCTACCAGTACCATGCTGTTTTGTTTACTGTAGCAGCTTTGTAGTATCATTTGAAGTTGGATAATGTGATGACTCCAGCTTTGTTCTTTTTGCTTAGGATTGCCTTGGCAATTTGGGTACTTTTCTAGGGTTTCATATGAATTTTAAAATAGTTTTTCTAGTTCTGTGAAGAATGTAATTGGTAGTTTGATAGGAATAGCATTGGCTCTGTAAATTGCTTTGGGCAATATGGCCATTTTAACAATATTGATTCTTCCTATGCATGAGCATGGAATGTTTTTCCATTTGTTTGTGTTGTCTCTGATTTCTTTGAGCAGTAGTTCTCATTCTAGAGATCATCCACCTTCCGGGTTAGCCATATTCCTAGGTATTTCATTCTTTTTATGCCAATTGTGAATGGGATTGCCTTCCTGGTGTATAGAAATGCTAGTGATTCCTGTACCTTGAGTTTTGTGTCCTGAAACTTTGCTTGAGTTGTTTATCAGCAGAAGGTGCTTTTGGGCCAAGACCATGATGTTTTCTAAATACAGGATCATCATGTCATCAGCAAATAGGGATGGTTTGACTTCCTCTCTATTATATTTGGATGCCCTTTATTTCTTTCTCTTATCCGATTGCTCTGGACAGGACTCCCAGTACTATGTTGAATAGGAGTGGTGAGAGGGCATCCTTGTCATGTGCTGGTTTTCAAGGGGAGTGCTTCCAGCTTTTGCCTATTCAGTATAATGTTGGCTGTGAGTATCTCATAGATGACTCATTATTTTGAGGTATATTCCTTCAGTGCCTAGTTTATTGAGAGTTTTTAACATGAAGGGATGTTGGACTTTATCAGAAGCCTTTTCTGCATCTATTGAGATGATCATGTGGTTTTTGTCTTTAGTTCTGTTTATGTGATGAGTCACATTTATTGATTTGCATATGTTGAACCAACCTGGCTTCCCAGGGATAAAGCCTACTTGACTGTGGTGGATTGACTTTTCATTGTGCTGCTGGATTTGGTTTGCAAGTATTTTGTTGAGGATTTTTGCATGAGTGTTCATCAAGGATATTTCTTTTTTTGTTTTCTTTGCCAGGTTTGGTATCAGAATGATGCTGGCTTCATAGAATGAGTTGGGGAGGAGTCCCTCCTCCTCAGTCTTTTGGAATAGTTTCAGTAGGAATGGTACCAGCTCTTTGTAGAATTCTACAGCTGTAGAATTCTGTGAATCCATCTGGTCCTGGGCATTTTTTGTTTGGTAGGCTACTTATTACTGATTCAACTGTAGAGCTCATTATTGGTCTGTTCAGGGAATGAATTTCTTCCTGGTTCAGTCTTGGAAGGGGATATGTGTTCAGGAATTTATTGGTCTCTTCTAGTTTTCTAGTTTCACTCCAATTAAAATTTAGCAATTCCTTCTTTTATGAATGTAGGCAGCAAAACTAGTATCTATGACTTTATTACTTAGAGAAATTACAGATGTTTGTATCATATTGTAGTTATATATATCAGAATACTTATTCTCATCACTACTTAGAAATTGTGGTAGTCATTACATTGCTGAATCCTCATTATTTAATGTGTTACTAAAGAAACTTGTTACTATATCATAGCTTTGTTTTTCTTGTAATAGTATGATAACTATTTCAGGATAACTAATTTTGTGATTTGATTTATTCATGCATTTCTGAAAGCATTTTGAAAAGGGATCTGTCTTCAGACTGCTTAAAGGGGTTTGAGGGTCCAAAAATTATTTTAAAACCTTTGACTTAGAGGAAGAAGGTACACATGGTTGTATGATACAATCTTTCAAGACTCAAATTTATTCATTAGATGATTTAAATATTTGCTGAATTTAAGTTATAATTGGCAAAGAAGTTTTATTTGTTTGAAAACATTTAAGCAACTGAACATGCATTTTCAGGTAGTTCCTCTTGTGTTATAATAAGCACTTCTCTATAGTTCTAGTTTTTTAATAATTTAATGAGGGATTGATTCTCAAGTTAGGTTCTCCTGCTGTGTGCATTGCATATATTAATGTGGAAGTAAAGTGTATCAGTTAAGATCACTTAAGATTGGCCCTCTAGCCTTTTTTGATGAAGAAAGTACAGTC